>NC_140231.1:4870651-5030651 GCF_951802725.1 Rutilus rutilus
CATTAAAACCAACATTCAAACCACCACTTAAATAGACATGCCAGCAATCAGTGTAATTGGAAAGAGTGGGACAATTTTTATCATTCTAAGCAATCAAATACCTTATAGGAAATCAACAGCATGGTAAATAAAAAAAGGATTTATATACACATATATAATGCAATAGTGTGTGTGTGAGAGAACGATCAAATAGGAAAAATTACGCATGTAAGTTCAAAGTGGAGGCTTAGAATAGACCCTATACTTAAAATCACTTTTTTTTCCCTTCTTGGACAACCAACCAATCACAGTCTTCAAAAGATTGTGTCATACATAGCAACGGGGTCAACCCCGCCTCCTCACTAAGATAAAAGTTTTTATATTTTCCTTACTCAGAGTTGCTCTCAGATCGGTCCCGAATCGCTCTTAAGCTAAGACTCCTACATAAAAGTTTTTAAGCTAAATTAAGAGTTTTCTGAGAGGATTCTTAGAATCTTTATGAATACGGGCCCAGGTGTAAATGGGTATGTCTCCCTCGTCCACTTAATACCAGGTGTAAACAGGGCCACAAAGAGTTACCATCCAGCAGAGTTTGTCTCCAAACCTAATGAAACACACCAGTATCAGCTGATCAATATTCAGGATTACTTGAAAACAACAGCCATGTGTGCTGGAGCACTGCTGGAACTGAAGTCTGAAAGAAGGTAGCAGATTTGTCTACCTGGATAAAACATTAAGATCAGGGGCCGTATTCACAAAGCATTTTATCTTACCACTAGGAGTACTCCTAAATCGCACTAAAAGATTTTAGCTAGGAGTTTTCTCTTAAAAGTTATTCACAACGCCTTTCAGGCCTACTCTTAGTAAAGAAAAATGACAACTCCTAAACTAAGAGTGAGTCTTCGTTGCTATGGATGACGTCATTACTCATGCACGAGCTTGACTGAAGTGACCACCTTGATTGGCTGATGATTGTAACGCGGGAATGATTCCAAACACCTCCTGTACGATGATGAGTGACAGGTGACAGGTCTGAGAATGCATGCGCTACACAAGTAGTGCGAAGGACGGAAGATGATGAATAACTGAATAAATAGCCTAAATGAATAAACAGTAAGGCAAATGAAAGATATAGCCTAGTAGCCTAATGAAACATATGGATTGATGCAATATCTTTGCAACATTATTGAATTAATCTGTCACTATATGCCTCTGCCTACGTTTGCAAAGAGAAGAACATTTTAATTTGATTCACAATGAAATGTTACAATTAGTTTACATGCAATGAGTAGCCTAGCTTTGGTTGTTGTTGGTGGCGTTATTGCAGCCCTAGTTATGCTAGTTATGCAATTTATGCAAAATTGTTCCCTCGCGATTGGAAGCTCCTGTAGCCGCCACGTACGCATTTCAAAACATCGCAATGTGAAATGCCACAAAAAGCGGTTTGTGAATAGGTCTTAGTGAGTTAGGAGTCCTCTCGACTTCTTTTAAGCCGTCCCAGGCTTAGGTGCTACTTTTAGGGCTAAAACGCTTCGTGAATTACTCTTAGTCAAAAAATATTAGGAGTCCTAAAATTACGAGTGACACGCCCATTATTTTTAGGAGTTGCTCCGAAATTCGCCAGTTAGGAGCTACTTTTAGCCTTAAAATTCTTTGTGAATACGGCCCCTGATGGATAAAATGATAGAAAAATACATTTAACCGAATAAGAAGAAATGCAGCTGAACAGTTTTGCAGTATTAGAACGGCAATTACTGTGAATAAAACATTAATATAGATAAAACACTTATCTGTAGTAAAAAGGATACTTTGTGAGTTTGTGCATTGTACTAAAACAATTGAAAATATGTTGAAATGATTGGAAAAAAAGAGCATTTTTGATGATCTGTGATGCCTTATAAGTAAACGCAGACATTGGTGTTTGACTTTGACATTGCTGAGTATGCTTAATAAGGGTGTTTTTGTGCAGCAATTTGCCATTCGAAAAGGTTGCTTAAGGGCTTCAACTTATGCAGGTCTTAATGAATACAAACGGAAAACTGCGGAATATGGTAAGTACTATTTGGGAGCAGTCCATCAGAAAAGTGCCCTGTCATCAGAAAGAACAGGATCAGTATGTATGAAACATTGCACTTGCAGGTACCTTTAATGATACCATCAGCAGATGAAAATAAGGAAGGAAGTGATTTCTCAGAAGAGCAAGTAGGTTACCTCACACTCTCATCTCTAACTTTTTAACAAGGGGAGGAGGTCTTTAAAGGTGCTCTGTGTAAGATCATTGTCAAAACAAAGAAATCTTAAACTGCAGAGAGTCTGAGATCAAAAAGGCAAAGGAACAGACTATTTCACCCTTAAGACTTTCATTCATCTTCAGAACACAAATGAAGATATTTGTGATGAAATCTGAGAGCTTTCAGTTCCTCCATTGGGAGCAATGCAATTTAAGGTCCAGAGCGATAGGAAAGACATCATTAGAGTAATCCAAGCAAGTGCTTTGTTTGCCCAAAAAAAACACATAATTTACCTCTATATTTAAAAAAACAATATTATCCAAAGCATGTTCACAGAACAACTTCCAGTCTTGAGTCAACACAACTCACATGCATCGTGGTGCAGGTCAATATTTTCGTAAGTAAAGTGGGTTCAGATTGGGTACTGCAGATCAGAGGCAAATCGGATATCAATTTAGACTATTAAGACTAATTATTTTTCTCACAGGGTTAGCCAGACATTAGTCCACAAGTTACATGAAAAGCAACTTGAAGTGTTTACACACTTCATGGCATGTTTAATCAAAGCTGAATATCTGAGAAATGTTCATTCCAAAGCACCGGTGGAGCTTGACTTCACAGACAAGATGCTGCCTTCAAGAGAAATCTAGCGGCTTTGAGAAGCAGAAGAATTCAAAACCAAGAATCCAAAACATGCAGTTTGTACTCTGCAAATGCAATTTAACACAGGTTTTCAGAGTCTGTCTTCACTGGATCCCACTCTAAGGGGTCACTCACTGACTGGTAATTGCCTCAAGAAACTGGCCACCATGTCACCTTTGTCATCTTTTCCACCCCGGATGAGTTTGCATCCCTGATTAGCTATTGAATTCTTAGAATAATGCGCTGCTGTGAAAAGGATAGGAACACATAAAGGACCACAAGTGTTAAATTCAATTATGTCCGTCCAAGACACCGATGATACCCTTTACAGAACACCTTTGCTGTGTCAGTTGTGACTGCAGATTTCAGAAGTTGAGGCAGGTAAGCTGTACACATGACCAGTCTCTCAGCAGTGTGTATAACGTAAGAACTGAGTGTTTTTGTTTGACAAAAGTCTGCTCCTTATCATTCAGCCACACGCTTTGGCCAGATTGCACTGTTGGTAATGGACATGTAAATTGTACTGCTGCTGCTGTTTCTCCTTTGCTCGCTTTTCTGAATCCTTTGATGTTCGGCCAGCGAGGGAATAGAAAAGCTGAAAGCTGTGGCATCATTGTGCATACGCTGGAGAGTACCCATTTTCCAGAGGTGTAGCACGATACTTCATCACAGGGTTTTTTTTTCCTCCCTTCCTCCTCGGACTGCTGGTAATGTGTGTGAACCCATTGACAAAAATTTTTAAAAGTATAAAACTGTACTTTGGTCCAATTTGAGACATAATAGGTTGCGTTTTACACTGCAAGTCTTAATGTCTTAATGCACAGATCTGATCTTTTGATCATATATGTTTGGGGTTTTTTTTTATCCGGCCTGTTTACATTCACTTTAGCTGTGAGTTTTTAGGCGCAGACCAGATGTCCAGATATCAGATATGTATCTGATTTAAAACCATATTTGGAAGTGGCTCAGAACAGATGTGAAAAAAAGTCGGATCTCGTGCAGATTTTTGTGTTTACACGTGTGCAACAAATTCCTATCTGTGAAAGATGTGAGTAAAAATCTGATTTTTTGTGCCAGTGAATTCTCTGGAATTCTGTGGCCGCTGAATGCAGCTCCTGTAGGGTTGCAATGACTGTGTTGGATGTGTCGACATTAGCCGTATTTCCGTTACCCTTCAAATTGTGCAAATTGAAATTGCGAGTTGAAAACACGCCCAATGGAAACACGTCAAAAAAACGTGCAAAAACTCCCATATATCGCAAAAAAGTTTTTTACGCTCGCATGAGGTGGTTTTTCAGGCAATTTGAAAAAGGAATATTTCGCAAAACTGCAACGGAAACAGTTTTTTGGCATTAACAGGTCACCTGGTGTACGTAAAAGTCGATCATTCTTTAAAGAAGGCGCGGTATGTTAGGACAGAATACGAGACAGAGTTCTTAATAAAAGACAAAAGCATTACGGGAATACTGGATTCTAAACAACAAAGAAATGCCACAATTTATCAAGACCTTGAAGCGAGAAACACGTGGCGCTCCCAAGTGTAAGGGGCTTTCCTTGCCATTAATGCTTGGATAACACACCTATGTCTCTTTCGATTAAAAATAATGGCTAGTGTGGTGGCTGGGATATACATAAACCTACCAACATCCATTGCCATGATCTTTGGAATGACTTATCGGAAGAGGAAAAAATGACATTTTAGTCACATAACATCGGTTAATGGAATTTCGCAATAGGTTTTAATCAACATTTAGAAAATATCACATAAGTTTTGCACAAATCTGTAATGGAAACGTGGCTATCGAGACACGAAAAATAATCCACGACAAGGATTCCAGAAGTATATACGTCTGTGCCAACTTGTTGCCATGGTCTCTCCAGCATTAGAGTGCTCAACAAGGCCTCTCTGTGCTCTGCCCTGTTCTGTGAAAAGAAGCTGCCGCTTTCCACAAGGTGACTGATGCGCACGGATAGTCCTGGCCACCAGACAAACTGACGGGCTCAAGCTCTGCACTTGACAATACTTAAGTGTCCTTCGTGTATACTGTGGAGGATTTCTTGCCTCATGCAGTGGGGAATCACAAGTCTTTGCCCCTGACGAGTAGCTCTCCAGCCACGGCCAGATTCTCTCTTTCAGGCCGGAATGGCCCGAGCTCTGGTGGAAGGACATGTTTCTCGTAGTATTGGATAAGTTCTGCAAAGATGGGGTTAGCCGACTCTTTATTATCACATTCAGCCTTGCTTCTGTAGCTGGAAGGTTTTGAATTACACTTTAACATCTCATCGTTTTCTTTTTCTGCCTCTGTAAAGATGTGCTTTACATGTGATCTTGGTAATGTGTCTGCAGTTATCAGTTGCTTACCCGAAACATGCAAAGTGAATTTGAACAGCCTCAGTAGAAATATATATATATATATATATATATATATATATATATATATATATATTTTTTTTTTTTAAGTAATTCTGTTCCCCTCATAGGTTTCATTTAACAAAATATACATTGTGTAACTAAATTATTCTTTTTTTATTATAATTATAAAACTTGAAATATCTTCTAATTAAAGGGTTACTTCAGGATTTAGCATTAAGCTTTGTATTAGTAGAAAACCTGTAGTATTTTCGAATTACCATGCTTTCCACCCTCATATCCCCCTGAGAGGAGAGATTTATGTATTTTTTGTCTGGAAAAAAATCCTCCGATGACGCAAAAATCGTCATTTTGCGTCATCGGAGGATTTTCTGGACAGAGGCTAAAGACTACAGGCAGTAGATGGCGTTGTTCCGCATGTTTTCAGCCCGCCCATACAGGGTGGGATCTCACTCACAGAATGTACAGAGTGTCAGCCGTCTTTCTTTGGAAGCTAAGTTAGCAGGCTCTTGTTCTGTGGAGAAAGCTGAATAGTAGGAGAAAGCTGAGTAAGTATGGGTAACCATCCTCCTTTTCCCGGACATGTCCGGCGGGCGAGATCGTTCAAAATGTCCGGGATTCGGCTTTTGCTTTCTGCGGTCGCCATTCATTGTTTACACGCACACCTCATGTTTCAATCTAACTGAATTCATTCTGATCGGTGAATCTGAATGTAGTGTTTACATGAACGCTAAACAAGTGATCGGTTGATGTGCGTTTTAACATTGCTAAGAAAATTCCCGCACCTCCGTTGCGAGACCGGCGCGTCTCAGTAATGACGCCACCGGCCTCGCGCCGTTCTCCCGCGGCCGTCAGCCTCGTCCTGCTCACCACAGTAAACATAATGAATGGCGACTGTAGAACGCAAAAGCCGAATCCCGGACATTTTGGGCGATCCCGAAATCCCAGGCAGACTCGTCACGGAGACTCACTGGTAGCCTAACCTTGTTTTCAACTACGCACTCTTACCGGTAGGCGTGGCCTCCTAGGGCAGCGAAGCAAGTGCATTCTGGGAGTTGTTGTCTTTCATCCACATAAGCCAAAAATACATTTTCTGGCTTTTCTCAGTCTAGAAAGCTCCAAATTAAAAAATTTCTTCACATTTCTTCTACATAAATGACCTATTTTAAATACACATTCATCTTCCCAGAGGTGAAGTATCCCTTTAACACAAGAATACTACATGTTATATAAAAGAAAAAAAATCTTTCTTTTTTTATTTTCCAGGGGTGCTTCATGGCAGGACAATCACAACCTTAAATAAAAGGACCCTATATAAAATAGCTGATTATAGACCATGCAAGATGAAAGAAAATATTGAAAATTGTTTAAACAACTTGTACTATGCATGTAAATGCAAATCTATCAATTTATGATAGATTCTTAAATGCTTGTCGGCTCTGGGAGAGACATATCGTAAAACGTTTAAATATACATAAAATAGCAGAATATGTGTATGATTCAGACTTGGTTGATATTACTCCTGGCAAGCTCTGATTTCTGAGAGATGCACAGAGACAGCAACGCAGCAACTTCTCATTTCATTCATAGTTTACATATTCATATATCATATTGTACAAGGTTTAAAACATTTAAGTTGACATCAGATAATAGAAAATGTGTAGCGTATATTATCTTGGTTGATATTACTCTTGACAAAGCTCTGATTTCTGAAAGATGTGCAGCGTAGACGGCAAGACTGTGCTCGTTTCTTTCATAAGAGTTTACAGCCGTTTACTTCACACACTCATTATTGCATAGTGATTTTAGAGTTTTAGGAATAATATCATTAGTTGTTTATGTATAATATCATGCTAATTAACGTTACTTAATTTTGTAATGTTCCTGTCATTTGTTAACACATTACTTAAAGCCTTCATATATAATGCTTTATAAAAGTATTTTTAATGCATTCATTATGCCTTGTAATACACCTTATAATGCATTGTATATGGTCTCATGAATAATAACCACAGTTATAAAATACATTATAATACTTATCTATTCATGCATGGTAACAACTTTAGAAAGTATAATGCATGAAAACGACATGACAAACAACTCATTTCAGATGTAACAAGGAATCTGCAAATATTATAAGGCATTTTAATGAAAAGATATCATGTATTATAACGTATATTATGAATAACTATTTTTTGCTATAATGTCCTTATGTTGTATTTCTGTGTGTTGCATATTAATGTGAAGTTGTCTATTGCATGTAGACCTAACAGACATTCCTGTAACTTCATAAATGTCCTGTTCTGTAGTTGTATACTGTATGATTAACTGACCTTTACATTTTCCTTTAACAATCCAGTTTATGGATTAACAGCATTTTGCCTGATGGCTGCAGAGCCCCACGTGTCTTGCTGGAACAGCTGATGTCTGGAATTGCTGTAACAGTTCCTCTACCAGTCAAACATTTGAGCCCGATCTCACGGGAAAACGTACAAATTCTACGAGGTGGCTTATTCGTACGAATTCATACGACCTGACTCGTACGAATTAGTACGTTTTTTGCAAAATCGTACATATTTTACGAATTGGCCAATTCGTATGAATTCATACGAATGACCTACCCCTGACCCCGCCCCTAAACCTACCCATCACGTGGGTTTAGACAAATCGTACAAATTCGTACGAGTGAGGTCGTTCGAATTAGTACGAATTAGCCAACTTTTTATCATTCGTACGAATTCGTACGAATTGGTCGTGAGATAGCGTTGAACATTTCGGTGTACTTGACTTTGTTTCTTGTGAACATGGGGAATCAGTACTGTTGTTTAGTATTGTTCAATTACTGTGAAGCTGTTTTGAAACAATATGTATTGTCATAAGTGCTCTAGAAATTAAGGTGATTTGACAATGCCCAGTAATCTATAGACAAAGGGTGGTAATTAAGTAAGTTTTGAAGGGACGTTTTATAGAAAATTGTTATAATGAGTGAGAAGATATGTATAGAAGATACATATTGTTCATAATATGACATTTTGTTCTGTCCCCAGGAGATTATGTGGTTCTGACAGTCTTCTTTGACTTGAGCAGAAGAATGGGTTATTTCACCATCCAGACGTATATCCCCTGTACTTTGATCGTTGTCCTGTCATGGGTTTCATTCTGGATCAACAAGGATGCAGTGCCAGCCAGAACCTCCTTGGGTAAAACTTTCTGTTTACTTTCTACATGATGTACAACCTTTGTGTTGTGTTTTAATAATCAGTATTTCTGTCTTTTTTTGTACAGTTTTGTACATCCTTAAATCAAGGCAATTCACTTGAGAATAAAATTATGTTAGAAAACTAAACAGTAATTATGAGAATTTATCTTGAATTAAATGTATTTTTCTTACTCCAATGGCAAAATGTTTTATCTTGACTATAAACATTAATACTTAAATTTATACTTAAAACAAGCAGGGGGAAAAAACTATTTGAAATATTCTGAAAACACATCTTGTTATAAGCTGTCTAGATATGTTTAATTGGAAACCAATACAGAAATACTGATCAATAAGAAAGATTTTTGCAGTGTTACAATCCCAATATTATGGCATGCAGTCCTTTTTAAAACTATTGTAGATGGTTTTTGACATTCACATTTTTAAAATTGTATAAATATGTATATTGCTGATACAACGCAGTGCAACATGAGCGTGCTGCATTTGCATTTAAAAGCATGTTCATATTTTACTGAAAGCAAATTTCCTGTTTCTGTTCTCTTGTAATCATTGTTGTAATGCCCTTGTTCTTTAAGGGGGCAATTCAGGATATTTAAAAAATATTATTCAGTAGCTCATCTTTCCTGCAGTGACTTCTAACCTCCGTGTATTACCATTAATAATTCTAAATTGTCTGCTGTGTTGAGACAACAAGAATTTGGTTTTAAACAATGTACATTTAATATGTAGTGATCTCTTCCGAATGCCACTTTTGGCAGTGACAGTGTCATGACGTGAAGGCCAAGTATGGCAACCATACTCGAAATTTGTCCTCTGCATTAAACCATCCAAGTTAGTGCACATATAATAGGAGCAGTAAGTAGTGAACACACACACACACACACACACACTGCAAACCCATGAACACAATCTAAAACCCTTTGTTTTAGCGTCTATGATGATTTACAGCATGCTTCACAATATCCATCATTGTCATGTTTAGTCTGCTTTGTTTAGTTTCTTTGTGTGTTTAGTTCCTGTTCATTTGTTCAATCAACATTTATTTTTATAGCACATTTAAAAAAAAAAAAGTTTTTTACACAATCAAGATTACAAAACACCACACATCACTATCAATTTCAGTGCATCTAATGAAAATTATATGCAAAAGTAGAGATACCTCAATTTAATCCTTATATAATGTTCGATTTCTGGGTACGCATTATTATTATTTTTTTTTATTTTTTTTTTGAGAGGGTCAAATTGACCCGCATTGGATTTAATACAATTCCCCAAAAATCACACTATGAAAGACAGCAAAGAATCATGTACAAATAGTAAACTTTTAATATCAATACTTTTCACACATTACAAAAAATAAATATCAGAACTTATGATTTATAAAAATGTAATTACATTTTTATAACAATAATACCTTAGTCTCAAGAAGTCTAAGTATTGTATTTGTATTTAAATTATTTGAAATAAATTTTATAATTTTAATTATATTAACTGAGGCATTTTGTATTTTTATTTTTATACATTTTTCGTGTATTTCTGCCCATCTCTGGCAGTGGCAAGCATTTTGTCCTCGGAGGCAACGCTGGTAAGTACACTTATTTTTAATCTCACCGTGTCTACACTGAACACGACAAAGCAAACGTTTCAGATTAATTTGTCCTTCGTCAGGAGTAGCACGAGTGCATGGAGGTCGTCAGCAATTCAACAAGGCATTCGTTTACTGTCAGGGGTTTCTCGTGTTGAAATTTCAATTTCTTCTTCCTCGAAATCTGACTCGGGCTCAAACGGCTCCATCACAGCGCTTGCTATCTCGAGTATCAAAACACATGACATGCTGTAAAGGAGGGCATGGATATGGTGCGATGAAATTTAGCCAATCACAGCAGTTCGCGACTTCTGTTTCCGCACGATCTGCCCCTTGAAATTGAGTGTTTTCCACAGAGAGTGAAAAAATGAGGATGGAAAATCCTAATTTCTACAAATATTGGACTTGACAAACTAACCTTGAAAACATGATATAAAAATCTGAAACTGCATTTCAAGACATGTTATTCTGTTTTCATTTAACAAATATCCCTTGTATAACTCATGAAATATTTTTTTTTATAAAAATAATACAATTTCTTTAAATGTTTTCTGTTTGTCAGAGCCGATAGCTTCGTAGACAGTGCTCCGACATGTAGCGTGCTTGCACTAAAAGAGACCCGAGTTTGGAGTTGCCATTAAACTTCACAGGTATAGATGCAACTGAGTGTCTTCTGCATAAAAACAATGCCACATTTTGTTTTTGACAGATCCTAGCAGAAACATATAAAGAGAAAATAACCTTGATGAACCCCAGAAGAGATAGGCCCAGAGGTGGAAATAGAGCTCCCTATTTCCACGACAAAAGTTCTGTCATTTAAATAAGACGAGAACCACTTTAGTGCAATCCTCTTGATTCGCACCTATTCGCACCTCAAACAATCTCAGTAAGAGTTTCTGATCCAAAGCTCTTATACATCTAGCAGAGCAGGTGAGTTTATACTCTAAAGGTCAGAAAGATAAGAAGGTGCCAGTCCAATTAAAACCGTTCTAAAACAGACTGGCAGCAAGTACAAAGAGAGCAAGATGGGGTAATGTGTTCACCTTTGTGAGTACCAGTCAAAAGTCTAGCAGCTGCGTTTTGGATTGTTTGTAAATGCAAAATCAGTACAGTTTCACAGACAAGGCTTAAGCTAGTCCGGGACTAAAATGCAGTTTTCAGCTGTCTCATGTTTCGTATCTTAAAATATGTCAGTGCCATTGTTTTGTCTCAAGAATGCACACCAGTAATGTTTTTTTTCTAAGGTACATTCATAAAAGCTACTTGAATGTCCCAATTTAACTAAGTCCTAATCCTGGCTTAGTCTAAACCCTGTCTGTGATACTGGACCTCAGGATTCAGGACTCTATTTATTATGCAAAATAATACTTTAGGATTATGGTAATTCTGACAAATTAAGTCCAAAACTACTGCCTTGACCACTTTAACAAACTGTTGAGACAAAACCATACCATCTCTAAGTATCTCATATGAAACCTGGGGTCTATCTTTTTTCAATTTCCTCTATACTTGTCTCCATTTGAGTAAGCAAGATATCATTGCAACCAGTTAAAGTCAGCCACCTACTCATCTACTCCCTACATGGAGAATACTCTGAAACTGCATACAGGAATTATAAACCTCTGAAAATTAAAGGCAGACAGAGCATTTATAGAACTAGCACGGCGGCCTGCTCGAAGTAGGAAGAGAGAGAAAAACATTAAACATTATGATCTGAGAATCAAAAATGTTCTATAGCAAACTCACACACCGGGACACCCGAAAACAAAACCAGATCCAGTCCCTGACCCTGCTTGAGCATAGAAACAACTACAGATTGCGTTCGGTTGAAAGAATCCACCAAAGATTAAAAAAACTTGCACCAACATAACATAAATACAATCCCTGAGGACGGCGATGCAGCGCTCACTTGACCTACTCAGGTCTACTCTAAATGCTTGCAAATGCCCCCCCATGTCATGTCTTCATTTTAAAAATAGAACATCTAGATCTTGTGAGGTAATTTAATGGAACCATTTAATATTTAATAGAACCATCTTCATGCTAGCGCATGTAGAAACCTCTTTTCGTTTGAATTAAAACAGCACATGCTCCAGAGGACGAAAAGTATCAGGGTTGACCCACCTCTTTTTAAAATGCAGTCGCATTACTTTGTAAACAGATGCCACTTCCCTGGGGGCTGGAACAACCAAAACCAGTAAGAGTACCTTACATTACGATGGCGTGTTTAAAGAGATGCCAAAGAGGCTCACAGAGATGCACCTCAGAGACCAAATGCCCAGTCAGACTACTGGAGATGCAGTACGCTGTTCTCTGTTTTACCAACACACCTCCTCTCTTGCCGCTTCTACTGTTGCATTTCCTTCTGTGACAAAAACATTCTGGAAGGCAACACATATCCGCAGATGTGCATGCAATGACTGGGGGATCACATTCGTTTTGTCCGCCTGAATGCCAGCTAGACACAACCACCAAAGACTTTGTTTAGAGCTCATACACTGCCCAAACAAAGATAAATATGAATAAAACAGATCACAAACAAAAGCGCCATCTTATATTTGTTTCTCATTTGTTCATTGATTTCCCTTACCTGCTCATTGTTTCACCTATCATTTGAGTTGTTTGTTGTCCGTTCTTGTTGTTGGTTTATGGTTTGGTTACCAGTACTCCTGTGCTCCATTGCTCATATGCTTCATGGATCTATTGAGTTTGTTTTGTGTTTGAATAAACGTACCATTGGAAAAGATCCTCAACACTCCTCGCCTTACTGCAACCAACCCTGACAATAATGCTCTATTGTTGGCCTCTTTATTACACAGCAGAATAATCGTGCACAATAAATCCAGATCAGCGCATTGAAACTGAATATTTCTGATCACATAAAGTTTGCTGAAAGCCTCAAAGTGTATATCCAAACAATCTACAATCTAGGGTAGTCACGATACATTTATAGTATTAGGTTTGCATGCAAAAAAATTATGTAAACTGGTACCATGTGCAAAAAATATCAGCACTGATCTTTTAATATCTGCTTTCTACAGCTCAGATTTCTCTTCAGGAAGACCATTTATCTGCTTGTGTTGGTTGTTGTATAAGGATTCATTGTGTTTAGCGATCCACTTCAATTGGATTATTCTCCTTGGTAATCTTCTCAGGGTTAACACAATGCCGTTTTGGAAGATCTCGAGCAAGGACACGTGAAAGTGTGTTAAATGCTTGGGTTTTCAACATGTTCATTTGATACTTAGCAGCTTGTCTAAATCCCGCACTACTAAAGTTTTAGGATGACAGTAATGCTTCATTCTCAGTTCTCTTTTTTTTCATGGAAAAAGGGAGATCAGCTAACCACTGTAGCTATGGAGAGCCATCCAGTTGAGTTCTCTCTTTTACTCTCACTCTCTCCCGATAAAGATTTAAGCTCCGGTTCGGTTATGTTTGTATGTGAGGATTTATGTCAGGGTTCGGAGGCTTGCAATGCTTTTTGACGAGACTGCTTCTGGTGTCTTCAATAAGTTCCAGGCTGCGAAGCAGCAGTCAGCAACTTTTCAGTATCTCATCCCACGCAGAGCTTGAGAGCCTGCACCTCCTTCGAGTAATTTCTGCTCCAGTTCTCTGCAGCGACCCATGGAGAGGCAGAACAGAGATGCTGCAGCTTAGGCGATCTTTCAGAGAGATTGGGCTCCCTGGACTCGTGTGCCAGAGTGTATGTACCCCCGCCAACGTGTTAACTGAGGCCTGGCAGCAAAGGCTCCTTGATGGTCAGTCCTGGTCAGAGACACAGACCGCTCTCTCTGTCTGAACTTGTCCTAGGAGGTTATCTCCCTCTGACATGGTGACTCCACAGGTTGACACCTCACGGTCACCTCTCTCAAATTATTTGGTGGCATGGCTTTTTGGCTTGCTTAGTTGGGGAAACTTAATATTCTGTAATATTATTGACTTGAATGCACTGACACTATTGGGTTGAGAACTGAATTGAGCTGATGATGACACTGTTTTCTCCAAAGCTGCTTGATTGAGTAATTGAACTTAATTGATGAACTTTACACAGTTTTTGAACCAAACTGAATCAACAAAATGACTGTTTACTATTGTCTTTTTAGAGCTACTTTACAGCAGAATTGAATTCTGTTTGCGTCATTGAATCATTATTTTACTGTTTATCACTGTAAAGTTGCTTTGAAAGAAATCTGCATTCTATAAAGTGCTATATAAATAAATGTGACTTGACTACATTTTTTTAAAGAAAAAAAAAGAGCCATAGAGGAGGTGTCTCCTCCTCAAAAGGAAACTAACTTTTGCCAGTATTTTCTGGCTACGAAAAAGATAGAAGGTCTGCATCATATTCTGGATTTGCGTCCTGCTTCATGCTCAGTGTGTTTAGTTTCAGAAGACAGCGTTCAGACACAAGTTTCTATGGTTTACTTTAGGGCTTACCAGTTTTGTGTTCTTTTTTTTTTAGGCCTGGCCTTGGCTACCCAGATGTTTACAAAATATATGGACATGGCTCTTGCCCCGTTGAGGCCCCGGGTTGTGCATGTTTAGCAAGACTGAAGATGTGGGAAGTAGAAGTCAGGGCGGAACTTAATTTACAGACGCAAAGAAAAATGGGCATAGCACAACAAAATCAGCGTTTCAGTATTATTATTATTTTTGAGTCAGGCTTGTCTATCTTTCCCCATACCAAATAGGCAGTCAGCTTACATTCTGTCTGTTACTGAGAGAGGAAACAGTTAGTTATCAGAGAGTTGACCCATTTTCTTACCGCTCGGCTCCTAAACTCGCTCTCCCATAGCTGACTTCACTCCACTTCCTTCTGCCACAGTTCTAAATTACCTTGGCAATTAGCTAATTTTAGTACAATCACAGAAATTGGTGGTTCGGCATCTGGACTTAGTTCTCTGTCATTGGCTAAGGATGGGTTTGAGTTTAAATAGCCAGAAGGAGGCAGCAAAACGAGGCAGCAAAAGACCTTTCTAGGAATGATCCTGGTTTCTTGCACGATGCAGGTATGATTGTCTCCTCCATGTGTTGAGTCTTTTTGCCTCTGCTTGGCTCAACACAGGGTGTCAGTCTGTGCATTTTGCTTTGGTCGCAAGGCAAGTTCCTTTTTCTCTTAGGGCAGTTCACATCCAGGAAGTCTGAATGAGGGGGCCAGACCTGCTGTCGAGACATGGGCTGAGGCCCGGGAAGTGGAGGCTTCATTCACGTGGGCCTGATTTGGCAGACTTTCAGAGTCTCAGAGATCCCTTCGGTTTTCTCTGACTCCTCCAGCACCACTGGCCCTAGATCAAGTTCTGTCATGACAACTCTCGAAGTGTTTAACGGATATGGTAATGGATATGACAATGTTAATATGTTTGGTCTTGCCAGAATAGATCTGCTACGCTGCTGCTGTAGGTTATCTCTGCTGCCAATACATACATGACACGCTGCTGTGAGCAAGTAATTCAGGCTGCTGCTGTAAAATATAGCATTCATGAATTACCCGTAGCAGATCTATACAGGTGGAGCTGGGGAAGGTGGAGGGTTTCTGAAAGCACGCTGCACCTCTAAGGCAAATGCTACTCATGTATTTAAAGGTTGAGCACACGAGCTCATTGGCTACTGATACAGCGGGAACCAATCAGCTGTACCCTATAGATTATGTAATGATGTGATTACGAGCAGGTTGAGTCAGGACCTATTAGCCTGCGCCATCTAGAGTTTTATGACAGAACTTTGTATTTCACTGGCCTGTAGATTCAGTGCTGGCTTTTCTACATCTGCAGCTACACTTAAGTTTTATGAGGCAGCTATTGCGGCTGAGCGTGTATCCTTTACTGCTCTATGTTTGGGAAGACATTCCATGATATCCTGTTTTATGCGTGGGCGAGACAGTTGAGAATTTTCTGCCTGGTAAGCATTCTGTTTTGAGATATATCTGTGGTGTTGGAGGCTTTGACAAATCCTCCTTTTGAGCCATTGGATTTAGCTTCAGATGAGCATTGACTTTTAAGTCTGTATTGCTATTGGCCTTGTTATCTCCTAAAAGGCTTGGAGATTTGCAGGCACTGTATGTCATTTGTTTTTTTCTTCAATTGTGCTATAAAAGAGCATCCTTGAATGAGCAAGGATCTAGCATGTTTACTTAAACTGCTCAAGTGATGTCAATGGTTTCAAAAATACAATTTAAAACCACATTAATGATTCATGTTACTGTAAGTAGGCTCCTTTCTAAAACCCCTCTACATCTTGTTTTCACATCTTTCAGTGGGTATCCAACTTTATTGTAAAGTCAGTCATTTGCACATAGTAGTTTAGATTGTGTAGAATTAATAAAGCATTTTTTTTTTTCCTTAAGGGCTTCCAACATGCAATCTGAAAAAAAATAAGGGGTCTGAATACTTTCTGAATACCCTGTATCTTCCCAGTGTAATATTTAATATTTAATTCCCCAGAATGCTCTAATTTACCCCAGAATCTCTTCAAAAATTAGCTATATGAAGAATCCAAATTTATATCTTGTGGGTTCTGACCGATTTAGTTAATTGGTTACACTCATTAACTTTTCAAATGAATTGAATTTAATAATTAATTAATAGTAAATATGCAGTATTTATACATTCACCTTATCTTATTATTTTATATTTTCTGAACAATAATAAAAAACAATTGTTTTACGCTGTCTCTTAAATGAGTGGTTGAATTGTTGTCCAGTAGGAATTAAAATCCAAACCACAAGCGTGGACTAGCCGTGTGAAAGATAAATACCACAGATGTAACCTCAGTAGTCCATATGCAACAAATGTTGAAATGTCCATGCTCTTATTTCAGTGTTATTTACTTTGTTCCCCAGGAATCACAACTGTGCTTACCATGACCACTTTGAGTACCATTGCTCGGAAGTCCTTACCCAAAGTGTCGTACGTCACAGCTATGGACCTCTTCGTATCTGTGTGCTTCATCTTTGTTTTCGCCGCTCTAATTGAGTACGGAATGCTCCACTACTTTGTGAGCAACCGCAAGCCCAGCGCAAAAAAAGACAAGAAGAAGAAAAATCCTGTGAGTACACTTCCTAAAGCAATTCACATTATCACCTACAATACAACAATATTATAAAGTGTATTTACTACCAGTGTTGTAAGTATTTTTGATCAACCTATTTGATAACTGCAATTGTTAGTATTTTAGGGTCAAGGATTGAGTACTCCAATTAATAGCACTCTTCCACAAGTTAGTGAGCTGCCTAGACTCTGTAAAGTTAATGTACGTAATGCTTAAACTAGTTTTACAGTTCAGCCAGAAAGTATCCAGCAGGCATGTGAATTCCTTCAGTACTGTTTAAATAGAATCACATTATATACCTTTAGTTGGTTGGGAATATTGATTGTAAAGAGCTGGAATCATAAGTCTCTTTTCCACTGTTGGGCCAAACAGGTCTAAGAACGCTAAGGTTATAGTTATATTTCCACTTTAGCCAGGTTCAGCACTGCACAATGACAAAGTGTTCTCTGACCGAAAATCTCAGCACGGTTTTTGGTTTGCTTTTATTTACATTAAGCATAATTTACATCTCTAGGACTATACAATTTGGACTTACAAATCTTGTAATGCAGTGGATTGTAAAACAGTCTCTGTATGACCCATTACATCAGAATTACCATTGACATTAATTCATATTTTTGGTTGTTAGTACAACATTTTTTACAATTCAAATGAATTATTATATAGGCCTAGTATCTTTCTTTTTCAAGGTGCATTATATAAACTAACCGGCTGGATCGGATCGGCATGGAATGGAACGGTTAAGCAACTCGAACGGTTTGGCCTGACAGTGGACGGTCATATTCTTGAGGACTCAAATGTCAAAAATAGAAATGATAAATTAATTGTGTCCAAACCTTTGACTGGAAGAGTATATTCTGTAGTTTGCTGAGAATTGATCAAATTGAAAAACTAATCCCGGCTGGTTAAAAAAAGACTGTTATGTGTGCTATGTATTGTAATCGGCATGTAAAGTTGTAGTCTGTATGTATTGTAATCTATGTATGTGATCTTTCTTATTACAGTTTTGTGTTGTTAGCTTCACAACTTGTTAAGGCTTTATTGTTAACTCTGTAGGAATCACCTTTGAGTGCTAGATGAGTCTCTTGTGTACTGTGTGTGACGAAAGCTATTTGTGATGCACCTAAGTGATCATTAGTTGCTGTCCATGAGGAGCATTTCAAATCAGTCACTAATAAGGTTCCGTCATGCCCATGTAGGGGATACACAATGAGAAAGCTCACTAGGTTTTGGAACATAGCTATAGAAACTTGCTCCAGATGTGGTCAGTTTGCCAGCGTGGACCACCTCTCTCACAGTGTCACTGAGCAGCGATGTCCTTGATCCGAATCATTCCGGCAGCAGGTTTGAAGAGCAGTCTTAGATGTTCATCTCAGCATGGTGCTCATTTCTCTAGCTTGAGCAGTGCTGATCTCAGTAAATGGGGTCGTTCCACTTTCAGATGATTAAAGGGGTGCCAGAAATGTCTTATTTGATTTTGGGGTTTAAAACGTTAGGCGGATTTTCAAACCACATTCGACAGATTGGTTACCAGTCAAAGGCACACTCTGAAGAAAAACTCATCAAATAAAATGACAAGAAGTTTTGCTGAAGAAGTGTTTTGATCTACGCGGAGTGGAAGAGTATCAGTCTCCTCCTCAGATGATTATGTTCTTCTTTTGCTGTTTGGTGATTAATGTTTGCTGATTTGTACTTTACGTTTATAAGAAATGTCTGTTTCCAAGCTGTAAAATCTAATCGGATGAGCCATGTTCAAAACCATGTCAAATATATTGTATTTAATTGTATCTTTGATAGTTTTTTAAATGAATCCTTGCACTTTGCAGATGTGTTGTCCTTAAAAACGAGCATTTTGATTCTGTATTTTAACAACATGCAGTGAGAACCTGTTAAGATATACTGCCTTGCACCCCTTCCTTCCTCTGTGTCTATGTATATCTCAGAGCCTTCTTTATATTATATTGTATGTCTATTTTTATGTTGTTGTTGTTTTGTTCGTGTTTGTTTTCTTCTTTTCAATTTCTAATTTCTTTTGTTGTTTGTTTCCTGTGTGGACAAAAGCTCCTGCGGCTCTTTACCTCAAAGGTATATTGCTCATGTAAACTTCACTAATCATGCATGTTTCTGCATTCTGCGCAACCACACTGCTCTTGTGTCAGGTATTTAGATTCACTGCACTAACATCTAGTAAGTTTAGCACTGAACCTCCTGTGCTGTGAAAGGCAGTGGGACTCTTATTTTACTTAAATAGAACAGCAATGTCTGAAATATTTGCATCATTCATTTAATTAAAAATAGGCCGCCTTCCTCCCTCTCTGTGTGCTTGTATATGAGGCTTTAAACCTGACAGAAATAGTCAGCAGAGCCTTAACAGCTTGAAATAGACAACCACGCTGATTACCTTAATCCCAATTAAAGAGCATAAGCTTGATGGCTTTGGCAGATTTAGCCATAGTAATCTTTTAAAAGTCAATGTGCATGGGGCACAGACTGATATTTGTAACTTCCACTTAGTATTAGAAGAAAGTTTGCCAGAATTTGGAGAAAATTCAATATCAATGTGTAACCAGACTAAACCAGTGGTTCTCAACTAGTTTTTCTTCGGGACCTAGATTTTACAGTGGACAACAAACACTGGGTCTGATTCAGTAATAATTCAGCAGAAAGTACAAACTTTTTACACACAGGACAATTCTTCCATACTAGTGTGCATACTAGGGGTTGAACGAAATTTGAACGTCAACTTTTAGGTGCTTGATTTCAATATCAAGTATTCAGATGGTATAAGCAAATATAACTAGTGAAGCGCTCTCAGAGTATGCTTTTATTTGTCACTTTAACTAATGGTAACTGAGCGTTAGAGTGGACTTTAAAGATCTATTATCCTGTGGCCCCCTCTATAGGACAGCATTAGTATTACAGTCAGTGTTTTTGTACAGTCAGTCAGATTTGATCGTAATTTATATGAAAATCTTAACTCTGATCTTTTAGAAAAGATATAACGCACTAAGTCAGAACAGTCTGGATGTCTTCTGCAAGGCGTCCATGTTGTTAGTGTCAAAATAACATGATCAGCGACTAGTCAACGTCAAACGACGTCAAGCTTGAAGTTTCATGGCAGAGAATCAAAATCGACATGTTGACTTGTCGACTAGTCTGAGCAACCCCTAGTGCATACACACAAGAATTTGATATTAACCTTATGAATTTGTAGTAGGCTATTCTAAATGACTGACCACAAACCCAAGGTTAGTAATTTGCATAAAACACGCCCAAACCATCTCCATATAAGGGCTTTCCGCGCAACCTTTGCTTAACAGCAGGGTGGGCAAAGAGTGTAGCTCCAATTCTAATCAAACACACCTAAAAAATCTAAACACAGTCTTCAGGATTACTTCAGGTAGGTATGTTTTTGTTTAGGGGTGGAGCTAAATTCTGATTGTGTATTATTAGGCTTTTTTCTTTTCTTTTAGACTTTTAGATCAGACTTACAACCTATTTTTTTGTCATAGCCAACCAGTTGAGAACCACAGTTAAAAGAAAAGCACTTTGAAGTAATCTCTCTCTCACACACACACACACACACACACCAGGACAGGCAGACATGCACTTCATCTTTGGTAGGTTGTCGTATTTCATCCGGTTAAAGCTGCCAATTCCACTGTATTTGTTTCTATTCGCTTGGCAGACTCTTTGTGCTCGTTGCTTTCCACACGCTTCGGTGAAACCCTTTGAGAAGCGATTCACATGACCCCGTTTTAACACAGCCTCAGGTGGCTCTGTCCTAAAAGCTACACAATGTACTCTCGGAGAAGCCGGCATGAACAGCTGGTTGTGCTTCGTTTTTCAAAGGGATTTGAAGCACCCTTCCAATGCTGGGCAAAATGATTGTGAGTCCAGAGATGTGGATATGTCCCAATGAGCCTGTTTCTCTTGGCTTTGTTGGGAAATATTGACAATCAGGTCTTGTAACATTTGTGTACTTCAAGTGTATATTTAAACACATATTTCAGTACTGTTGCTGGCCAAGATACAAGATTGAATGGATATTAATAATTAATTATTTAGCTGTTCTTCTGCATTTTGACACACAGTGCCCTGTTTGAAAAAGCCAGCTTTAGTCTTTGCTGTAGTAACATTTATCTTTTTATCCTGCATCGTTCTGAAGACATTTTTGCTAAATAAATGAGGCACTTATGTTTTATTATTTTTGCAGAACACACATACTAGTGCAGTGGTTCCCAAACAGGGGTACGCGAGGTGACAAAGGGGGTACGCGAACAAAATACTGAGTTTTGCCATTCATTTAATTCTACACCACCTTAAAATAACATTAAAACCAAGCATGTATTTCTAACAGGCAAATTGCTGCATCTAGTGTAAACAGGAAAGGGTAGTGCCGTAAACGGCCGTCCAATCAAATCGCCTCATCTTTTGCGGTCAAAACTGAGTGCATCCACACAAGCAATATGAATACAGGTATGATAGACTGCATGCAGAGGATGCTGCCTTAAAAAAATCGCTCTATATTCCTGCCGTTCTCAAGAGAAAAAAAGTGTGATTTTAGCACTTGCATAAAGAACAAATATAGAAACAGAGAGTGCATAGAGATCGATTCAAGACTCAAACTCTCTTTGATACAGAAGCATACCTGAGTTTTTGGTTTTAATGTTGATCATATATTATTCAAGCAATAATGCATTTTTTTCTGAATAACCACGCGATTATGCGCAAATGTGACTGATTTTATACAACAGTTCAACAAACAAAAATGTTAAGTGACATACATATTTAACAGTATTTTCAATATTGTTTGACAAAATAATAGTTCTAATGAAAGCCACAGCAGAACTGTTGCGTGTCTTCAACACAGCGGCGTTTCGTTAGTGAATGAATATGCGGTTTTGAACAAATTGGGAGAGTCAATGATTTAATAGTTATGTTTCCATCCACCCATTTCTATGCGCATTTTGAGATATTGCATCAAAAACGTCTCGATGGAAAACCCAAGATGCACGTAAATGCTAAAAATTCATATAAAAAATGTATGTGGTTGAATTTTTTATCTGACAAGAAAACATGCGCATAAACTACGATGGAAACAAATTTACCAAATAAATCCCATGATCCTCATAAAACGGTTTTTCCAATTTTGCGCACAAGTTAAATTCGCAGCTTTGGATGGAAACGTAGCTAATGACTCATTCTTAAATATAGCCATTTGCTTTGTTACTGAATGAATGAACGACTCGATGACTCACTCATTAAGACAGTGACTTGCCGCCACCTACTGGTGATTTTTGTTTAATATTTAACTCTTCCCCCGCCAGCGTTTTGGAAAAAAGTTGCCAGCTGAGTCGACATTTCATTCAGTAACATTAGGCAGTTTTGATTTATATGCTGTTTAATGTTAGTGATAGTGTTATTTTACATTATGTCTATGATTATATATGATATCGCTTGTTTCTGCGTCATCTTTGCATGTGTTTTGATCTGGAGATTCAGTAATCTTTCAGAAGATGCATAATAGCGCCCCCTACAGTATAACAGTGAAAACACGGAAAGCTGGAAGTGTCCGTCAACGCCAGGGAAGCATCGTCTCATAAATGACGTAAAATTGGATGGCTTTGATACCAATTTCATTTGATTGAAACGATTGATTTACTTAAATGTATTGCTTTATTTATTATATTAATAATTAAAATAATGAAATATTCCGAATTTGGCTCCTGAAAATCAATTGAAGAGGCAAATATTGTCCCTTAATGGAAAAGGTGACGAGAGTGGACAAGAGAGGGTATGGAGAAGGATGTTAAATGCCTCAGGGGATACACCCCTCTAAAAAGTTTGGGAACCACTCTAGTGTAATATAATCATTGAAAAACATTATAACAAAAAAATAATTAAAAGACAGATCAATGTACATTGAACAGCCATAATATTAATTTAGTATTCATTCAAGTAGTACATTCTTTTTACAGCCAAATATTGCAGACACACATCATTTAATACATTCCACCCGCAAAATGAGAGGCAAAGCACGTATTGACAGACCTTTAAACGCAGCTGGTGGAGATGTCCCGTGTGTTTGATGTGAGCCTTGCTGATTGTGTTTTCTTCAAAAAGCAGGCCCCCACCGTGGACATCCGCCCGCGCTCAGCCACTGCCATCCAGATGAACAACGCCACCCACATGCAGGAGCGGGATGAGGAATACGGTTACGAGTGTCTGGACGGGAAGGACTGCACCAGCTTCTTCTGCTGCTTCGAGGACTGTCGCTCAGGAGCCTGGCGGCACGGCCGTTTGCACATCCGTGTTGCTAAGATAGACTCTTACGCCCGCATTTTCTTTCCTACTGCATTTGGTCTATTCAATGTAGTTTACTGGTTTTCCTATCTCTATCTTTAAAAAATACATATATAGGCCTATATATAAAGGCTGGCCTTATTTTATGTTACAGATTCCAGCAAGACCCTTTCTTGGAAACGGGAACCCACTGAAAACATTAAGTTGCATTGTGTTGTTGTTGTTGTTTTTCCAGTCTATGTTATGTGCAATTTTTACTATTTATTTATTTATTTATTTATTTATTTATTTATTTATTATTTTGTTTTAAAGGTTACGATTTTTGTGCACTCATGTAATATGTGAATTGTTGGTTTGTCTATGTTTACATCTTTTTTCTAGAAAGTATATCTTGTGCATAAAGCAAAAGTTGTAGCAAAAAAAAAAAAAAAAAAAAAACACAAAAAACACACACACAAGCAGAAGGGGCAGAGAGCGGAAACCTGCATCTGTAAGATTATTCATCCAGAATTGTTTGGGCAAAAGGCAGAACATATGAGTACTGCATGCCTACATGTTCTTTTAGGCCCCTAGAGAGAAAGCACTAAAGAGATTTAGAGAAACTTTTTCCAAATGCATGGCTGTCAGGCCTATATGAGGTAAAAGCAATCTATCAAATACGAACAAATATGTCCTAGCATTTTATTATTTGTGCATTCTACAGATCAAATGTAAAAATTTAAGTGTTTGAAAAGAGTTTTTCATGTGTGGTCACGGCTGGTTAAACGTTCGGTCACCTGTACAAATGTTGTAAATAATGAATACTGTATAATGCATGCACCTTTTAGGCCAAAATTAGCAAAAGTCTTTTATTATCATCAACCGATAAAAGACAAAAAAAGGGTCAGGAAAGCTTAACTTCAACAGTCCGGCTACATTTACATCATTTATGGCCACTTCTAGATGTCTGTCATTTATAAATGCACAATGATATTGTTATATGTAAAATTACTGGTTTCAATTTTTTGCATCCTTTTGGGTATCAGTATGAGCCTCCTATCCGTCCTTGGATAGGTGTGGTATATACCCACAAAATAAATATTAACCCAAAGTTAGTCCAGCTCATCTTTCAGTTGATGGGGTGAGTATTCTGTAGTCTACTATAGTCATATTCTCTTCCCCCATTATTATTATTTTGTTTAACAACCTTTAAACCTTTACTAGCACTGTCTTTTCCAAACACATATAACAGAATGTTGTCAAACAAACTGCAAAATGTCTACATGCTTTTCTTTTTCTTTTTTCATGTATTAATTTATATTATAAATGAATAAATTGGGCTTAAACATAGGATGACATTTCAGTTACCAAAAAAAAAAAAAACTTATTTCAATGAATTTAGTAGATAATCTGTAGATCGATACGTTACTGTGTGTGTTATTTGTTGAAGTTAGCAAATGACATGCATGCATGTATTAAATAGTATCTTTATAACATTAACATGCATACATGGGAAACAAATAAATTACAGCGTCATTAATAAAATGTAACATATGCAAGCACAACCCACTTTCTATTTTAATAAACCATTAACTTCAGAAATCTTACCCCAGGTAGATAACTATGCTTCTGAGTACATAAATATGTTTGGTGTTGGGCGCCGCTGCTCAAGTGTTATCACGAAAAATAGAGGTAATAGTATTACAAAAACTGGGTAATAACCCTGAACCTAACCTTAACCCATGTAGTTACCTTCTGTTACCCAGTACTTTCTTAGGTAAGTACACATACTGTAAAATAAAGTGCAACCAATATATAAATAAATAAAAAAACACCAAAACAAATGCAACTAAAAACACTGTGTACTAAAATCTCAGAACTGCCAAAGTGTTGCGGCATAATCAGATGTTTCGATCATTTTGTTTTTCACTGCTGCATTAAAAATGAATATTTTGTTTTTCTTCCAAATCTCTGAACAGGTGCAACTGTTTGGCAGCAAAAATGACAGAAAAGCAAACATTTCTGGTTACATACAGTAAAACATATTTCACAGTTGGAGAAATATATACTGTTTGGTTTCTAACCCTATTGCGTTAACCTTCCAGCTGAACAAACCAGCAGACTGTATGGTTTTGTATATTTTGGATATATGCATCTTGATAGTTTTGCATTATACACGTGGGCATGTTTAATTTTTGATTAGTTTATACTCATTAAAATTAGGTGTCATATGAGTATCTTGAAAATTCTCTTATGAGAATATGAACACTATTATCAGCACAGAATCGGTTTGCTGTTTGTGTGCCATCTACATTCATATCAGAAAATCGAATCACTTTGCTCCTGATATTTTTTCCCAGAGATATCACCTAGCCGTGAGAAATGTACCGTTTATTATTTCCTGCAGAATGACATGGATGTGGTTGTGTAAGAGTGGCTGTGGAACAGAGGAAGCTACAGTCTCTCGTAGATGGGTTCCAGATAATACGTGGAGATGCTGTATGAAGCTTTATTGACTTTTATTTGTCAGAGCTCATGCGGTTAGGAACACCATGCATTACAGTTAGCTTCACACACGTCGCTCTTGTTAACACACTCTCTGCTGCTCATGCTTCTGCAGACAACTACACGTGTCCACGCACCAATTCCCTATCCTTATAATAGCGTCAGTTACATCACCCGTGAACAGTAACAAATTACCCAAATTACATAAACACAAAATAATCATAAAAAAAAAAAATGAATCTCCCCCCCCCCCCCCCCCCTTTAGAAAAGAACTGTCCTCATTTCATATATACAGAGTCACAGAGTTAACAGGACACATAAGGGATTTAACATGCCATAACAGGCTATATCAAACAGTTTGTAACCATTGTACGAAATAAACGTTTTCATCACCTCTTTTGTGGTTTCCTTTTTTTTCTCTAACACATCATAACATAAAAGCATCACAGATTTTATGCAGAAAAGAAAAAATGCACCATGTTAAAATACATGTTCTTACATTGTAAAACCTTGAAACCAATCACAAACGTGCAATATATGCTATTCATCAACACGAAAGCATTCTAGATCATGTCCTGAACGAGTTAGCACATCCTCAGACGCGTGCTGCCCAACTACTGAGGAGGACAAGTGTGAGAACGAGGAACCTGCACGTGACCAGAGGGCCTATGTACACGAAGAACAGAAGAAAGTATAGGGGCCTGTTCTTACCAACCAGCGGCCCTGATAGTGGTCTCAACTACTGAACACATTTGTTTACATCTTGACCAGCACCTTGGGAAGTTAGTGCTGGTTCCTTCTACCTGGGCCTGTAAGGCTTTAAGCGTTCATGGTAAACAACTTTAGGTTCTGCATTAACGTTCCCTTACGAGAACGTTCTTTCGTACTGCGTTGTAAACGCTGTGGGAAAACTCCTTTTCTCAAGAATATTGAAGCCTTTATTTTAAATGCATTGCAGCTGCACAGCGAGAACATCATAGCTCACGCGAGTGAGCTGATTGGCTGTGCTGCGGCAACTGCACAAACCTATGGCGAATGAGCAGAAGCGCGCAATCCAATAGGAGCGCTTGGCGCCCTGCCAGACTCAAGCGTGCCAATTTACACGTGACAGGAGAGTATAAATTGAGAGAAAATTCGCCATATGACAGATCTATCTCCTTCAGCTTTGAGACTCACCTCGTCGCTGATTTCTCCGGATTAGAAGCCGCCTCGCCGTAGAACAGCCTCTCAGCGGAACAGCTTCGCGCCGTCGGCAGACTTCGCCAGCAAGCTTTTCCCTGTGGCATCCGGCGAATATCCTTTTTACAAAGCAACTTCTAAAAGAGCAAATCGCTGTTTTTACAGCGCGAAACGCGTTGTTTCAAATGCCGCTTCCCATCTGCGTTTCCTGCGGGGTTCCCCTGCACGTGTCAGACCGACACACCCAGTGCATCTGTCTCGGCCCTGAGCACGGCGATGCAGCGCCCACTAAAGGCGGCTGTCATCTCTGTGACAGTATGCCTGTGTCTGTCCTCCGATCCAGACTCGCTCTTGCTACTTCAGAGAGTGAGCCCGCCCACCTTCCATCTTCGGCGCCCCGCGAGCTCCGTAGGAAGAAGCGGCGCGATCAGAGGATCCCTGAACGCGGTGATTTCAGCGCGTGCACGCCGGGTCCTTCCCTGCGTGCATCGCCTACACCTCCCTCTCCAGTTCGGTTTGTCAGAAGCGACCAACGCCCCTCTGTTGCAGCGCCGGGACTCGTTTCCTTTGGCGGATCTGCTGAGGAACTGGATGACGCACTTTCAGTGGTGGCATCTGAGAGTGAGGATTGGTCGGGCTCCGCGGACCTCGCCCCTCCCTCTCAGAGCTATCGTCTCGACACCAGAGCGAGCATTGACGCCGAACTCTTCCGTGTCATGTCTCGCGCTGTCGACGAACTGGGTCTCGACTGGCTTTCACCAGCTGAACCTGCCAGAAGCCGCCTCGACGAGTGGTACCTGCCGGGGCGCCAGACGGCCCCTCGACAGCGCACCGCTCCATTTCTCCCTGAGGTCCACGAAGAGCTCACAAAGAGCTGGCGAGCGCCCTTTTCAGCGCGTTTGCGCTCTTCTTCCTCTACCACGCTCTCCACTGTTGACGGCGCTGAGGAAAAGGGCAATGTGACACTCCCGCCACTTGAGGAAGCGGTCGCCGCGCATTTGTGCCCTCCCACTGCAGGAAGTTGGAGGTCAAAAGCGGCGCACCCGTCCAAGCCGTGCAGGACTATTTCGGCTATGGCCAGCCGCGCTTATTCTGCCGCCGGTCAAGCCGCCTCTGCACTACACGACATGGCGACCCTTCAGGTGTTCCAGGCTAAGCTCCTCCGCGCTATGGACGAGTCAGGCCCTGACCCGGACACCTTCAGAGACCTCAGAAGTGCTACAGACTTGGCGCTACGGGCAACGAAGACCACCGCTCAGGCCATCGGCCATAATATGACCAGCCTGGTAGTCTTGGAGCGCCACTTATGGCTGAATTTGACTGAGATCAGGGACGCAGACAAGACCGCCTTCCTCGACTCATCGGTCTCCACAACTGATCTCTTCGGCCCATCGGTCAGCGGCTTCGCTGAGCGCTTCACCGAGGCCCAAAAGGCTTCCAGTGCTATGAAGCACTTCCTCCCGAAGCGCTCCAGTTCGGCTTCACGGTGCCCCAAGAGCACGCCGCAGCCACGAAAGACAGCAACGCAGGTCCATCAGCCCTGCCCAGCGGCTGAAACCAGCCAGCGTCTGAAGCCAGCGAAACGGTACCCGTTCCCTAAGTGCCAGGGCCCTCGGCCGAAGCTCACGCTCGACCATGACCCCAAAAAGCCGCCCTAGCCGGCAGAAAGAGGGGTTTATGTCCCGCCGCGGCCGGACCAGCCCCAAAGACCGCTCGAGTGCTTCTTACAGCCCCCTCTTCAGTTCAGGCAGCTGGAGCAGTATTAAATGCAGAACATGGGCCCGTCATCTGTCACGCACCTCTGCACCCAAACGCTGTTTTAACAGCGACCCACACAAAGCACAAATCGAGCAAATTCTCTCACATAAACCCAGGGCGGTCTGGGCCCCCAAGTCTGGGCGTTCCACCGTCAGATGTGATTTTACCTCTGGCTCATCGGGCTCTGGCTTGGCAGGCCATCCCCGGAGTCTCAGATTGGGTGATGAACATTATAAAGCGCGGCTACTCACTTCAGTTCGCCCGCAGACCACCGCGCTTTCGCGCTAATATTCAAACCACAGTAAGGAGCACCATAGCTCACATTCTCTGCACCGAGGTTTCATGTCTGCTGGCGAAAGAAGCGAGTCTGGGTTTTACAGCCGTTATTTTCTTGTTCCGAAGAAAGACGGTGGCTGGAGACCCATTTTAGATCTCAGACATCTGAACAAGGCCCTCATGTCACGGCCATTCAGAATGCTTACAACCAGACATATCCAAGCGCAAATTCGCCCAGGAGACTGGTTCTTTTCAGTGGATCTAAAAGACGCGTACTTTCACATCCAAGTGAACCCCCACCACAGGCCATTCTTGAGATTCGCCTTCGAGGGGCAGATATATCAGTACACAGTCCTACCATTTGGACTGGCACTGGCACCTCGTACATTCACGAAGAACATGGATGCAGCTCTCTTCCCCCTGAGACAGCGGGGAATGCGCATTCTGAACTACCTCGACAACAGGCTCATACTGACTCAGTCAAAGGCGGAGTCCCATACTCACAAAACCTTGCTCCTCAGCCATCTGGAATGTCTCGGGCTCAGGGTAAACTTTTCCAAGAGTATACTGTCTCCCGGCCAACGTATCACGTTCCTGGGTACAGTTCTCGACTCCGTACTTATGAGAGCATGGCCCACCACGGTCCGGGCTCTGTCAATTCAGCGGCTCGCCGCGTCGTTCAAAGAGGGCTCCTATGTACCCCTCCGAACGTTTCAGAGGATTTTGGGCCTTATGGCGTCAGCATCATCAGTACTCCAACTAGGCCTACTGCGAATGCGTCCTCTTCAGCTGTGGCTAGCACCTCAAGTACCACCCCATGCATGGCGCTCGGGCCTCTTGAAGATCAGGGTGGACCAGCGCTGTATCAGAGCTATGGACCCCTGGAAAAACACCAGCTGGTACCAGCAGGGTGTGAGCATGGGTTTGGTCTCAGAGAGGAGGGTCATTTCGACAGACGCTTCCAACTTCGGTTGGGGAGCCCTGTACGAGGGCAGGCCTGCCTCCGGCCTCTGGTCGAGCTCGGAGAAACGCCTACACATCAACTGCCTCGAGATGAGAGTATCTGGCGGGACACCACGTCTTGGTCCGCACGGACAACATGTCAGTGGTCTCCTATATAAATCGCCAGGGCGGCCTCAGGTCCCGCAACCTTTCCGCCATAGCCACACAGCTACTGCTATGGGCTCAAACCAACCTGCACTCACTCAGGGCAGCTCACGTGCTGGGCACGATGAACACAGGAGCAGACATGCTTTCTCGGGGTAATGTTCCCCCAGAAGAATGGTCACTCCACCCCCAGACGGTTCTCCTGCTATGGGAGGTCTTCGGGAAGGCAGAGGTGGACCTCTTTGCCTCAGAAGACAACTGTCACTGCCCAATCTTTTTCTCAAAGAACAGGGACGCGCTGGCCCACGAGTGGCCCAGCCTCCCCCTTTATGCGTCCCCCGGTCTCGATGCTCCCCCAGGTCATCGAACGGATCAGGAACACCAACTGCGCAGTCCTACTGGTAGCCCCCCTCTGGCGAACCCAGATTTGGTTCCCAGAGCTAATGCAACTGTCTTTGACTGCTCTGTGGCCAATCCCGCTGAGGAGCGACCTCCTTGCACAGGCAAACAGGACTATCTGGCACCCCCGTCCTGATTTGTGGGCCCTCCATGCATGGCCGCTCAACAGGTACCCCGGGACCACCCAGAAGGTGTCCTGAATACCATTATGGAGGCTAGAGCTCCGTCTACTAGACATCTCTACCACCTTAAATGGTCAGTGTTCTCCAGCTGGTGTTTAGCTCGGAACCTCGACCCACACACTTTCGAAGTACCAATGGTACTTTCCTTTCTCCAAGAGCTACTGGACGCGGGACGTTCCCCCTCCACGCTCAAAGTATACGTGGCAGCTATCGCAGCCTTCCATGTGCTGGTGGCCGGCTCGTCCTTAGGAAAAAGCGACCTCATAGTTCGCTTCTTTAAAGGAGCCAGAAGGCTTAACCCGCCTCGGCCACCTTCAGTGCCGGCTTAGGACCTCTCTTTGGTCCTAGGGGCTCTTAAGGGGCCTCCCTTCGAGCCACTTCAGTCGGCTGATTTAAGACCTCTCTCTCTTAAAACCGCCTTGCTGTTGGCACTGGCGTCAGTCAAAAGAGTGGGGGACTTACAAGCGCTCTCCATGAGCGCCTCCTGTCTTGAGTTTGGGCCTAATGACTCTAAAGTCGTCCTTAAACCAAGACACGGATATGTACCAAAGGTGCTCTCAACACCGTTCAGAGCCCAGGTTATTTCGCTATCCGCCCTCCCAGTTTCGGGAGAAGACAGTGATGCTCACACGCTCTGCCCCGTCAGAGCTCTGAGAATATATTTGGAGCGTTCTGCCTCTTTCAGACAGTCCGAACAGCTCTTTGTCTGTTTCGGGGGCCGCACCAAAGGGCTGCCGGTCACGAAACTTACGCTATCTAGATGGATAGTCAATGCTATTGCTCTGGCATACACCTCACTGGGCCTCCCGTGTCCCATAGGTGTAAGAGCTCACTCCACAAGAGGCATGGCTTCCTCTTGGGCATGGTCCAGTGGAGTTCCTATCGAAGATATTTGAGCGGCGGCCGGCTGGTCCGCTCTGTCCACATTTGCAAGGTTTTATAACCTAGAGGTTCCTGCTCTGCAGGCACGAGTTCTCTCCATCTAGGCCCTGGCTCTATGGACCCAGGCCGGTGTGGAACTCAGACACACTGTTGTGACTTAATTTATATGTGGGAATAATATTCTAGGTCCCTGGCTCTGTCAACCCAGCCCTATACTGATTTCTGAGTGGCTTTGTGCTTCACTTTATACTTGCATATCATTTTAGACCCAACGCTCTGGTCTGTGATATTCAGACTACTCTGTTATAGTCCCGGGGCTCCCTGGATTCTCAGAGTAGTCACAAGCGAATAGCACGGCATTTTAAAATGGGTTCCCACAGCGTTTACAACGCAGTACGAGAGAACGTTCTCGTAAGGGAACGTACTTGGTTACTTACGTAACCTCGGTTCCCTTAGAGATAAGGGAACGAGTACTGCGTTGCCTTGCCGTGCTTTTTCGCTCATATCAGGTGTTTCGCTTCAGTTGATATAGACCTGTCATATGGCGAATTTTCTCTCAATTTATACTCTCCTGTCACGTGTAAATTGGCGCTCTTGAGTCTGGCAGGGCGCCAAGCGCTCCTATTGGATCGCGCGCTTCTGCTCATTCGCCATAGGTTTGTGCAGTTGCCGCAGCACAGCCAATCAGCTCACTCGCGCAAGCTATGATGTTCTCGCTGTGCAGCTGCAATGCGTTTTAAAATAAAGGCTTCAATATTCTTGAGAACAGAAGTTTTCCCACAGCGTTTACAACGAAGTACTCGTTCCCTTATCTCTAAGGGAACCGAGGTTACGTAAGTAACCAAGTATGTTTCTCAGGTCCATATTTGCTGTATAAATGATACCCGTCATGTCCATAGTAACCACCCGATATAGTCTTGTCCATTTTGGCTCAAGTTTCTTTCTTTGAGTGGTTGGATCACCAACTTTGAAAGGCCTGAATTTCTCCTACCTAATAACCCTCTGGGGTCTGAGGGGGTTTGGGGCCCTGAAATGTAATCATAAAAATGGCTAAAGTCTCATTGCAATGTATTCAGCACAAAGTGTGCTACAATAATATGTATAAGCAGCATGTACAATTTTGTATTCTTGAGAAAATTACATTTATGTGTGGTTAGTGAATTATTAGCCGCTTTCCGACCAAGTAGTTCTAGGAACTTAGTTCTAGGAACTGTCCACTTCTAAACAGTTCTAAGAACTACTCTCCCCTAAACTCGGTTTTGCTGTTTGCGTTCGCACTGGCCAAGTGGCCATAGGAACTGGTAGGAGGGGTAAGGGAGTGACGCAGGCACGGTGACTTTTATTTTGACGGCGCGACGGACCTTTATTTTGGCGCCGCTGAGAACGCCAGAGCAAACAATGAATGCTCGCATTCTCTGTGTTTATTAGTTAGCAATCTATCTAACAGTACAGTTTAATATGTTATTAGATAGAACTGTAATAGAAAGTAGACAGTATATGAAAAAAAGGTTATTAGCCTATGTGGTTGATGTCCAGTGTTGCTAGCTGGGCAGATAAACATAATCATGTTTGGCTTGGTCCCCTCAAAGTTGCGTTGGATTTTCTCTTCAGCATAAAGGTTTAGAGACCCATCTATCACTGTTTTCCATGTTTGTATAGTTAGTTTATGGAGTAAATATATAGGCTATAATCTGTGTGTTTACATTCTAGCTGTTTTAAAAATGGCGGGTGCTGGTCTTCCGCGTGCGTTCGGTCAATCAGCGTACACTAACGTCACGGATAGTTCCTATAGTGCTGGTTTAGACCCTACTCTGAAGTAGGACCTAAATTAGTTCCTACAAATGGAGTTCCTAGAACTAAAATCGTTCCTAGTTCCTGCGGTGCGAACACGCCGACATCCGGGTACTTTAGCCAATAGTTCTAGGAACTGTGAAAAGGTTCCTCCGGTCGGAAAGCGGCTATTCTTAATATTTAAGTCACTGAAATAAGGCCATAAAAAACATACTGAACATTTGTTCACAGGATATTTACATACAGGGCTGGAATAGAGTCTTCACTACAAAATTGTGTGAAAATCATCATTCCCATTAATTCACATAAAATAATATAATGATTTACCTTTTGTGAGACCTTTTTGTGTTAGAAAGGCTGTATGCGAGGGAGTGACAATGGCCATGAATATTGATGTGTTTCACTCATGGGAAAGACGCTCCCCTAATGGGCCTATCAAGGTGAATGGGACTGAGGGAAACAAAAGAAGGAATGTGAGGAGATTAAAAGAATGGCTTTTTTGTTTGTTTGTAGTTTATTTACAACATAGTGCACAACTTACTCAAAATACTGTATATATAATGAAGGTCAAAGGCACATTATTGAGCACACTGATCTTAACAGAGACTCAGTCACACACCTTAAATGTAAATGTGGAGGGAATACTTCAGACAGATATGTTATTGACTGTTATTGACTATCTTGGGAGAATGCAGTTATTGCAAGGTAAGTGAAATTACTATATATTTTGTTGAAAATTCAGTAGCCTCTAACATTTACTAAGACAATTAGCGAACATTAAAATGCACAGAACTAATAATCATCGTCTAAATATCCGATATATAAATATCCGATATGTGTGACCAGAGAACTTGTTCAAATCTCTGCAACATTTCATCAGCCAAAATGATACATCTCCCAACCTAACGCTGCTCTCAGGGCAGGAGTACTTAATAGGTTCATATCACTGTGTTAGTGTTGTAACAGTTGTTCAGATAGTTTTGTTTTCATGGACTTTTAGTTTGTTTTCATCTATCACAGTTTCTTTGTCTTAGTTTCCCGCCAGTCATCAGTTGTCATGGACACTCATCTAATCATCACACCTGTTCATTATCATCTCATTATCACATATTGGGTATTATTTGTGTTAGTGCACACTGTTACACCTGCTGCCTTCTAGTTTAATAAACCTTGTTGATATTTATAATCCTGTCGTCAGTCTTCATCTTCTTAAAACCTCGGAATTACCGACCAAGAATGGATTATGCAGCGCGACTTGCTGTTTTGGCTCGTGAGAGCCTGGATTTTTTTTGTTATACTGAGAACTTTTGCCGTATTGCCATCTCCAGCCCCTTCGATGATGATACCCTGAAGTCATTGTTCTGGATCGGGGCTAATTATCACCACCATGTAGACCTCCCAGACACCTCGGGATTAAACTGGAGGGACGCCATCATCCGGTGTCTAAAGAGTGTCTACCCCCAGTCCAGAACACAGCCGGACCCAAAGCCTGTTTTAACACCTTCGACCATGGAGAAACGTGTGAGCCCCCCGCAGACGGAGAGATACCGCTTGCCGTAACGAGTCAGCCAGAGACAGAGGAGAAGAGGAATGCGCTGACCCTCGCCCCAGAAGAGTAGCCCCACAGTGAGACCAGGGGTGAGAGCCCACGACATCTGTGGCACATACTGGTGGAAATAGAGACTGAGACCTGGCTGATGGACTTCAGTGCAGAGGTATCGACTCCCACCCCGTTTTGTGTTCTTTATCGCGGTTTCCAGGCAGCACTGTGAACTGTTTAGACAATGATTTATCAGTTTGCTCGGATTCTTCATTGCTGTTTCTAGACCGCACTAAGAACTGTTTGGACTTTGATTTATCTGAATCATCATCATCGCTGTTTCTAGACAGCACTGAGACTGTTTCATTGACCTGTTGGGAATTGGAACTACCATCATTGATCTTGTCAAGTCTCCATTTGCCACTGTCACCTCAGAGCTCAGCCAGTCCTCCAGCCCCGCCTCTGCTTGAGGTTTTGCAGCCCTTCACCATCTCTCTGAATGCCCTGCTGTAACGTCGAGCAACCACCAGTAGCACCTGAGCAATAGGATCCTGCAGCTCCGTATCCAGCCTTTTGATCACTTCACTCCAGCCCGTCAACCTGTCGGCTCCGCCTTGACTCCTTCAGCTCCACCAGACACCCTCGGGCCTTGCGGCTTCACCGGGTTCCCTCATCCCACCGGCTCCCCCTTGGTCAGTTGTCAGTCAACTTCCGCCATGGTTTAATGAAATGCATATGTTCAGTTAGTTTTGTTTTCATCTATCACATGTGTTTCTTTGTCTTAGTTTCCTGCCAGTCATCAGTTGTCATGGACACTCATCTAATCATCACACCTGTTCGTTGTCTTCTCAGTATCACTGTGTATTTAAGTTCTTTCAGTTGTCGGTTATTATTTGTGTTAGTGCACGTTGTTACACCTGCTGCCTTCTAGTTTAATAAACCTTGTTGATATTTTTATAATCCGTATTCATCTTCTGACTTGTGTGACAAGTGTACTATGCGCTGCTCTCGAAGCAGGAGTAGTCAAAAGGTTTATATCAGTGTTATGCAAGTTAACCTCGCTATAAAACTAATTTTCTTAATCTTTCACTGACTACGTTTACATGCAGCCAATAACCCGTTCAAAACCGGGATATTAGCAATAACCCGGTCGCGCACGGCCATGTAAACACCGGCAAAAACCCGGATATGCTCATATCCTGGTTTTTAAAAACCCGGAAATTACCCCTGGGGTACCCCTTTTCTAACCCGAATATTTGGTCATGTAAACGCGTATCGGCATATCCCCATCAAAAGGAACATTGATTTGTGTTCTGCGCATGTTCTATTCGCAAGGAATCTTGGTCTTTTGAGTAGAGACGGCGCATACAAAAACCCGCGTGCAGTATACCGGACGTAAACAAGAAGTAGAGGTAAACATGGCGAGACGCAGCACAGCAACACACTTTTGGAGCAAGAAGGAAAGCGCAAACAAAAGCGATCGCTATCTGCCCCGAACTATTCATTATCCGGGTGCTGCTGCTGTTGTTGTTGTCTTTGGATACAGGAAGAAGAATCGGAAATGACGCATATTGCGTCTTAAGGTTGTCCGTACGTCCTGACGCTAACCGTGCGTCGCCGTTTACATCGGGATATTCCCAACTGATTACAAATTCCATGTATACAGGAGTAACTCTCTCTGCTCACGCATGTAAACGGGTTATTCCGAATGTTTCAGAAACCCAAATAGTGACCCTAACCCGACCATAACCCGGATATTGGCTGCATGTAAACGTAGTCACTGTGATGAAGTGTATTTAAGATGAAATTAAATTGTATTATTTTAGAATTTTATATAAACATAATATAATTATAGTCAAGTTGATTAAATAAAAACTTAGCATGATTATGAGGCCTCAAATTATAGAATTAAAGTTTTTGGTGAATCATGATTTGTTTGGGAAAACGCGCAGATTTCAGGCAAAAATGTGTCCGTTCGCATTCTTAGTGAATGAGACTGGGTCTTCCTAGCCTTGTTTGGGAAGCAGACACGCTGTCAGTTTAAATCTAGACTGAAACCACCTCTTTAACCTGGCATACACATAACAGATCACATTTCTATAATTCACATCCGTTAAAGGATTGTTAGGCTGCAACCAGGAACACTTTCCATGACACCCGATGTACTCGACGTACTTAGAATGGCATCTAAGCTAATATTAGTGTTTCTATTTATCCCGAGGTTACCGTAGTCAGCCATATCCGGTCCGTATCCACATCGCAGGTGGACCTGCACCTAGACACAACCACATCGTAGCCCTGAATGTCAGCAGAAATTGTCAACTAGACAAACCCCTGTGAATGCCTCGTCACATCAGCCATCGGCACTGATCCTCAGAAAAGACCACAAGAACAAGACCAGTCTTCCTCGCAGACCCTATGGCCAGCTTTGGCTCCATACCGGCATGATGAATCCGATCTTCAAGAAAAAGGAACTTGATGAAATATTTGAATGTTACCAATCTACAATCTGATTTCTGACTTTTAATGCAGCCTGAATCATAATCACACCATGTTCATTCATTGGCCAGAGAAGAACTGGCCCACCGACTGAGCCTGGTTTCTTCCAAGATTTTTTTTTTCTCCCTTCTGTCACCTGATGGAGTTTGGGTTCCTCGCAACTGTCGCCTCTGGCTTGCTTAGTTGAGGACACTTAATATTCAACAATATTATTGATCTGACTGTACTGACGCTTTTGTATAAGTACTGAACTGGACGATGACATCACTGTTTTCTGCAGAACTGCTTTATAGATTAAAAAAACAATTTAATAATTGATGATCTTTACAACAGAAATTAATCAACTTCAGCTGAACAATGACAGTATTTTCTTTTAGAGCTGCTGTACAGCAGAAATTAGCTCTGTTTGCTTCATTGAATCATGTTCCTGTTATCACTGTAAAGTTGCTTTAAACAATCTGTATAAAGCTCTATATGGCTTGACTTGACAACTTTTTCTTCAAGATTTTGAGTTTGAATGCTTAAGCAGTTTCCTTATCCTGTTGTCCACTGTTCTCCCAATAATTTCTCCCAAAAACTTTTTCTAAGTAATAAACATGACCAAAATACATAAAATGGGGGAAAGAATAATACATTAAAATAAAAATGACACAAACTTTGTGGAATTGTGAAGTTGAAACAGTATGTTAATATAAACCAAAATCTAAATATTAACCCTGTAAGATGTTCAAATTGTCAATTATTGGAGAGTAAATTTGGAGATTTTGTTGCTTTCATATGAAATGAAGGGAAGTAAATGTCTGTCCAGTCTGAGTGTTTTGGGAATTGAGTCAGGTTTTAGAAGAAGGTCCACAATGTCAGGTAAAGGGTCAATACCTCACGAAAACAAATGCAAAGCACTTGCCCTCACTGTTGAGGGACATTCAAAAGCTGCTCTAATCCCTTTGGCTAGAGTTGCTGACACTGGCTAACCCTTTAGAATGGGCCCTCTGTCATAGTGTGGGAAGCTTGCTGCATCTTACCCAACCAGTCCATGTGCGGGAACACCATTGCGCTAAGCTGTTGTGGCATACCTGCCCTCACTGTTTTTAAGAAGACAATCCAAATCTACCACTAACCCACATCGGTGAGAGGAACCAGGTCAGTGTATACATATATTTTTTTATATATTGTATTGTTTTCTGGTGTCAGTTCAGAACATAGTGTAGTATTAGTCTTTTACAAACCATAATAATAATTATACTCTGAAAAAAACAAAGCAACTATAACAAATGTTTCATTAAATGCATTTTTCCTCCTGAGTCACTTAAACAATTGGTCACTTACCAATTTGTTTGGTTATTTTTATATTAAAATGTAACCCTTTTTGAAATGAAATTTTAAGTAATGAATTTAAAGCAATGAAGTATATTTTAACACCTGTAGTGAATCCAAAAAATGATTGAAGGCGATCGAGAACTTTCAGCCATAATTCAGGAGATCTGGGACAATGACATCAATCGGCTGAGACCTGGGATAGATTATCGCATATCTCTACAGGTAATTCTGAAATGTTTTCTGTGTGAAGTTTACAAGTTCTCTAGAAATAGAAATTAGAATAATAATATAAATAATAATTCTGAATAATATTTGACATCTGCTTTCTGTTGCATCCTTTCCCATTTACACTAAAAAGTGACATGCACTTTCTATTTTATGTTTGTTGACATAAGGTCATAAGGTCAGAGAGCTCCTATTTAACACATACAAACTGAGATGAGCATTGTTCTTTGGTGCTGTGTTTAGAAAACCATTCACAGTGACACTTTTGGACATGGCTGCAAAACATTAACTTGGATGCTTACTAGGATTGTTAATGATATATAGTAATTATATGATTTAATCACAACTAATTGATTGCATTAATAATTCATCTTTATTATAATGTAGTTGTACTTAATGATCATGTTAACATAACAATATTCTGGTTAAGGTTCTATTCTGAAATTTACACACTAACCAGCAATTGAAGCATTCCTGTCTTCAGATATAATAATAATACTGATAATAATAATTTAAGTTTACTCAGTAGTTAAGTCCCTGTCTAAAGTTATGCCAGCCATGCATAAAAAAAAAAATTAAAAAAAAGTGAAAATGCTTTTGGAAGTTCCTCAAACTTTTCTTTATCTCACAGGGCAAAGCGGGTGATCTGGCAGGTATTGACGATTGCAATGATGGAGCAGGGTTGCCTTTGTTCACTTTTGTTGACGAAAACATTTTCAAAAAGGAGACTTTCTTGGGTAGGAAATCAGCTAATATGTATGATTTTGTTCATTTTAAAGTGTGATAGAAATGCTTTATGTAATGGCCTCAGAGGGGGCAAAAAAGTGTTTCTACAGGGAATGTGCAGACTCAGGATGCTCAGATCAAAGACCATGTGCCATCGCATGATCAAAGAATCTAGACCTACCTAAGAAGTGCTTAACACGGTAGAACTCACTGTCATATGATTAGCTTCATTAAAATAGATCATTAAATATCAATCACCAGGTCAGTATAAGCAATCTTTCACAATCTGTTTTGTTCTCTGTGACCCAGTTTTCCTATGTTCTGATTAGTTAATTTGGCTCCACCTATGTTCTGTTAATTACCTCATTAGCTTCTTTGTTTGGTTCCTGCTTGTAAGTCCTCAGCTCTCCCTCAGTGTTTGTCGGTTCTCGTTTATGTTAGCGTGTGTATTATTCCTGTTTTCAAGATAATTATTATTAAAGTAATTTTTCCCAACGTTTATCTTTGTCTTTGTGAGTGTGGTTACACATACCTGAAACTGAAACAGTTGATCTGTATTAAATGTTTAGCTATTTACATCTTACCTCATTCTCTTTCAATGTTAAACTGACGCTTCACTCTGGAATTCACGCTCTGCTTCTGTGAACAGTAAGTTTCGCCTTCTTTGATTTCATTGGCCATGTCAATCATTTTGACATTGACAAGTGTGATGTTAGACCGCTGAGGCAGACCAGACTGAAAATTGAACTTTTACAATTTGCCCATTTTTAATCTCTGTCTATGGTGTTTACAGCCCTGCTTGAGTAACATTGATTTTTACTCAACTACAAGATATAAATGCACATGTATCTTTCTGTTCAGGGAGTGTCTCTTGGTTGTGAGCTCCCGGCCGTGAATAAACTCTTATTCTTGCAAAGAGCAGTGGAAGTATTGTCTGGTATATGCTGCGCAGCTGAAGAATAGAAGTACTAAAGAATCTATGCTCTGATGTCCACAGCAGGGACAGTGATGGTGTTGGAAGACTATAGACACGCTGTCTCTGTGAGGTAATTCTCAGAGATAGTATTAATGATCCTGTGTTGGACCAGCGTGCACCTGCGATGGGCAGTGATATAGAGTATAGATCAGGATTCCTCAAATCCGGTCCTGAAGGGCAGAGTTTAGCTCAAACCCTGATCAAACTCCCCTACCTGTGATTTCTTAGTGATCCTGAAGACCTTGATTAGCTTGCTCAGGTGTGTTTGATCAGGGTTGGAGCTAAACTCAAGATTTGAGGAACCCCAGGTATAGATGCTGAAGACTTGGTGCTCATGTGTGGTTTGAGGTAGTGATGGTGGCTTCTTGAGGGGATGTCGTCACAATACTTTAAGAGGGGAATTACCTTGAAGTATTGGATTATGTTGTATTATTCGGGACAGGAATTTCCCTGAGGTACAGTAGTATTGTATTATATTTTATTGACAACCTAGGGTTGTCTGAATTGTCCATGGTGGAGAAGTCAGGTTAGTTTTGTATTAAGTATGATGAATTCGTATTGAGAATTTCAACGTCAGAAGATACATCGTGGAAGACTTTACTTGTAAACTTTTGAGAAAGCAAAACCTGTACATATCAATTCTGGGTTTAAAATAATGTTTTTGGGCCATCCACACATGCCACAATTCTAGGTGACATAACAAACTCATCCTATTCATTTTTAAATGAGATCTTGAGACAGTGACGTCTGGTGAATTAGATGTGTGTGTGTGTGTGTGTGTGTGTGTGTGTGTGTGTGTGTGTGTGTGTGTGTGTGTAGGGTGTCCTTGAGAAAACTGAGATGTTTAACTTTGTGCAATTGATGAGCCACTCAACCAATATGAAAGAAGATGGTAGAAACTGAGCTTTCCGGCTCAAATGAACTGCTTTGCAAAATGATTCAGTTACGAAGCACTCAAATTGTTCGAATGCTGGTCATTAAACATTAGGTGTCTTATTTGATTAATTATAGGGCTTGATTTGTGTGTTTTATGGAGGACTTGGCTAATCAGGTCAATAAAGGACGACTAACTATTACTCAAATAGTTTATTATACAAATGTGTAATTAAAAAATCTTTTACCTGATCTAAAAAAGATCAGGTAAAAACCACATAGAGCAGGGGTGTGCAACTCTAGCCCTCAAGATCCTCTTTCCAGCAGAGCCCTAATCAAACACACCTGAACAAGCTAATCGAGGTCTTCAGGATTACCAAGCCTGCGTCTGAAATCGCATACAGTAGGCAGAGGTCGCGGTAGACTTCCGCATTGTCCGTCATTTTGACGGACATGGTCGTGAAAAATTCTGTCATAATCTATTATTACCCGTCATTTAAATTTTCACATTTTAATAATAAGCCATTTAATAGGCTCTGTTTTTGTTCGGCCGATAGTCGAACCCCGGATTCGGAAAGTACAGTGTGGTTTTCATCCGGGTCGTGGAACACTGGACCAGCTCTATACCCTCTCCAGGGTGCTGGAGGGTTCATGGGAGTTTGCCCAACCAATCCACGTGCTTTGTGTGTATAAGGCTGTGTCCCTCGTGGCATCCTGTGGAGGGTGCTCTGGGAGTATGGGGTCCAGGGTCCTTTGCTAAGGGCTGTCTGTTCCCTGTGCGACCGGAGCAGGAGTTTGGTTCGCATTGCCGGCAGTAAGTCAGACTAGTTCCCGGTGCATCTTGGACTCCGGCAGGGCTGCCCTTTGTCACCGGTTCTGTTCATAATTTATTGGACAGACTTTCCAGGCGTAGCCAGGGGCCGGAGGGTGTCCTGTTTGGGGACCACACGATTTCGTCTCTACTTTTTGCGGATGATGTTGTCGTGTTGGCCCCATCAGACCAGGACCTTCAATGTGCACTGGGACGGTTTGCAACCAAGTGTGAAGTGGCTGGGATGAGAATCAGCACCTCCAAGTCCGAGGCCATGGTTCTCAATCGGAAAAGGGTGGCTTGCTCCCTTCAGGTTGGTGGACAGTTCCTGCCTCAAGTGGAGGAGTTCAAGTATCTTGGGGTCTTGTTCACGAGTGAGGGAAGGATGGAACGGGAGATTGACAGATGGAACGGTGCAGCTTCTGCAGTAATGTGGTCGAAGTACCGGTCTGTCTTGATTTACCGGTCGATCTACATTCCTACTCTCACCTATGGTCATGAGCTGTGGGTCATGACCGAAAGGACAAGATCCCGGATACAGGTGGCCGAAATGAGATTTCTCCGCAGGGTGGCTGGGCGCTCCCTTAGAGATAGGGTGAGGAGCTCAGAGTAGAGCCGCTGCTCCTTCTCATCGAGAGGGGCCAGCTGAGGTGGCTCAGGCATCTGTTCTGGATGCCTCCTGGATGCCTTCCCGAGAAGGGGTTCCGGGCGCACCCCGTGGAAGACCTAGGACACGCTGGAGGGATTATGTCTCCTGGCTGGCCTGGGAACGCCTCGGTATTCCCCTGGAAGAGCTGGAGGAAGTGATTAGGGAGAGGGAAGTCTGGGTTTGCATAGACTGCTGCCCCCGCGACCCAGCCCCGAATAAGCGGAAGAAGATGATGATGATGATGATGATGATGTTTTTGTTCACAATTTAATCTGTATTCACAAACATATAGGACAGGCTAGATTATGCATTTATTTATTTATGAAGAGAAAGTTGAACAGAGAATGTGCGTCACTTTTCAGGTTACATCATGAATGTTTGTCTAATAAATCGCAATAAGCTTTGTGATTTGTTACTTTTGATATGATACAAAGTCTCAGCTTTCAAATTCTGTCTATTTATCACAAAATTCAAACAATAAATACCATTTTGGCGCTCTTTAATGTGGCACGAGAGATCAGCGCCTGAGTTCAAGCGAAGCAGAGCATGAGTGAACGTGATCAATTCCTTCCTCTTTACTATGTTACAGAATGAAATAAACATGAATGAACATCAAAAAATCATGTCTCGCTGTAATCGCTCAATCAGTGTTTCAACCGCAGAAAGACGTCAATAAAACAGCTTGTAAACAATGTCCCGTAACTCAGAAAAGCCATTCGTTGACCATTAACTTGATAGTCAGCAAGAGCACATTCACCACCAAGTGGACAGTGGTGAGAATTACAGTTACAAGTTACAATACATCACACTCAGTGTAATCTGTCAAAATGACGGACAGATTGTAGGCGAAAAACAGTATGTGACAAAATAAAGCCTGTTTTATGCTTCTGCGTCGAACTGCCGCCGTAGCTACGTCGTAGGCTGTGTGTAGCGCGCGTACCCTACGGCGTACCCTGACGTGCACCTCTCCAAAAATGTAACAACGCGTCAATTCTACGCGGACACAAGCGCTGTGATTGGTCTGCCAGAACCCCTCCCTCGGGGTTTCACACGCTCCCTAGGTACGCGTCAACGCGGACAACGACACAGAAGTATAAATTAAAACCAACACGTTGCCTACGGCGTATAGGCTCCGGCGTAGGTCCGACGCAGAAGTATAATGAGGCCTTAAGTAGTTCTCAGTACTCATAAATAAGTAGGCAAAAAGTACCCGGATGACATACTACTTTCAGTGAGATTTTGAAGTGTGCATACAATGGACACTTTCCTATCCCATGAGGCCATGGGAGAGGATTTATGAATGACAGTGAAGTGACGCACATGACGCTGATTGATCACATGATAATGACCGGTCGTGAAGCAATTACATATTCAAAATAAGTATCTACTCGGGAGGGTATGCGATTTCGGAAGCATGCAGCCAAAGAAATCTACAGATAGGGGAGTTTGATTAAAGTTGGAGCTAAACTCAGCAGGAAAGTGGATCTTGAGGCCCAGTTGCCCAGCCCTAATACAGATACTGGTTTACGGGTTAACTAAGATTTCCCTCTAGCAGCGAACCATTGAAGTTGTGAAATGTTTCAGAATATATAGCAATTACAGGCAAACATGGGTAGGTCTGTATCTCAAACCATCAGATTTATCCACACAGAAGAACTGATGTAAAACATAAATTAAATAAAAACCTCCCTCCGTACGGGACTTAAGCCGGATGTAAATAGTGAGCCCAGAATTCCATAGTGTACCTTCAAGAATCAGTAACAAAAGAAATGTAAGAAGACTCTATCATCATGTTTGATGGGGGTTTTTTTCTGTAAAAAGTCAAAACAAACTTGACGAACAAAAAGAGCAACTTATTGAATTAAAAAAAGATATACTATATGCAGTGATCAATGGAATAATGGCATTCTACTTGTCAAGTCAAGTCAAGTCAAGTATATTTGTATAGCGCTTTTCACAATACAGATTGTATCAAAGCAGCTTCACAGTATTAAATTAAAATAATACAACAAGGTTTGTTTCTAGTGGAATTTATTGATAAAATCAAATTAGATATCCCCAGAATATCCCCAGAATATCCTTGTCATGACATGATTGGAAATAATATTGATCTAAACATGTATAGGTACTAATTAAGAGATGAAGCTGAAATGTTTTGTCTTCATAATGATATTTGTGTCATTTTAGCTTTCATCTCACTTCTGGACAACTATGAAAGTGCTACTGGTGAACCAGAGATTGTCACACCAGAGGAAGAACTGGAAAATCACAAGTTTCTGGATTCAGTCATAAAGACTCCCACTATGAAGGTAATAAATGGGTCACGGAAGTTATTCATTACTTGACTTCAAAATAACAGTTTGAGATTGTTTTATTTCTTGTGAAGTACCATGCACAGAGGTAAAATTAAAGAGAGAAATGAGTTATGAGTATACCTTACAATTCCCGTAACATAGTGTACTGAATATTAATTTGCAACAATTGTATATTTGCTAATATTAGATTGCCCACAAATATCTAGTGGAGAAGCATCTCTCTCCGGAGAAAAACACAGACTTCAAGAAGCAGCTATATCACATTTGGTTTGAGCTGTATGCCAGGAGAGGATCCAGTAAGTAAGTATAGAGGATTCAAAACAGTTTGCAGAAGATTATCTGGGGCCAGATTCACAAAAATCTTTGTCTTAAAGGGATACTCCACCCGAAAATATAAATTCTTGCATAATTTACTAACTATTTACTTACTAATGCTATGCCAGATGTATATGACGTTCTTACTTGAGTAGAACACAAATTAAGATTTTTAGAAAAATAATCCTTTGAGGCTTGAGTCGTATAATGCAAGTGAATGGGTGCCCAAACGTTGATGCTTCAAAAACCATGCAAAAAGAACACGACAATAACGTATATGACCCCAGTGGATGATAGGTGTGTGTGAGAGAACCATACAGTGATACCATCACTTCTGGCCAGCTGTCATACATGATAGCATCGTGAAGCACTACGTGGTGCGTGACATAAGCACACTGTGAAGCTCGTGCAAGAAATAGTGCAGAAGCACAGAGGACCGTCATTTCTCGCATGAGCTTCACAATGTGCTTGCATCACCCTTCACAACATGCTGATATATGTCAACCTTGAACACTTGAATGCACGTATAACAGCTGACTGGAAGTGATGGTTTAAGGGGAAAACTGTTAAATATTAGTATTTTTCTCCACTGGGGTTGTATTCGTTGCCGTCATGTTCGTTTTCATTTTTGGGGGGAGTATCCCTTTAAGAACAAGTAAAAAAAAAAATCTCACCCCATTATTTTTTATCTCAATGTCATAACTCAACCTTCAGGTGAAACGAAAGACTTCCCTCTAGTGACTTATTCTGAACTTCTCCAATCGTTTAGTCTCCATAAACCCTGCAAAAAATGTCTTTCAATTGACAGCAAGCTTGCATTAAAGCAACACCATGTAAGTTTTGCTCTCGGGGTCCCCCTACAGTTGGGAAACAGTATTGTCTTCTACTACTGTCGTAAAATCTGTCATGGTTACACCAGGGGATACACGTGCATTTGTTGACGATACCCCCGGACTCTGCAGAAGGAGTTCTCACGTCTTGGGCAGACTGCCTGCGTTGCGTGTGAAATGTCTTCATCCCAGATACAGTGGCATATATTTCAGCATGTCATATGAATATAATTTCATGTTTTTTTTTTTTTTCAAATGCCAAAAGATCGCGTAGCTCACGTTTACAAGCCAGCGTCATTATAGTAGCCTATTAGCTACTGTTTTACAGAATGGATATGCTAATTCAATTCAATGTTTGTGTGGTAGGTAATAGCCATATATCGTCAATATTATCAAGCTACCATAGATGAATCTGCAAAGTTGAAAAATCGACCAGATAGCTTCCGTAACACAGCCAGGCAGACAACAAATTAGAAAAAACTAGAGATAGTATGCAAGCAATATACTTACTAGTCCAACAGAATGACGGCCAAGTCAGCATCGGTCGGGCACCCCTCCTCCTCCTTTAGCTCACGCCAGCAAGCGAACGCTGGACCAACGCTGGGGGTGGTGGGGGAAGTGAGGTATGCCGTAAAGCAGTCGAATTTTGTAGTTATTTTTGTGCTCGGGTTACTACCCGAACCCCGAAGTTCTGTAGTGCCAGTAAAAGCGATACAGACCCCGTCAGGCTATGGCAGACGTGTCATTCAACCTATTGTAAGTCGATGTACCATCACAAGGGTCTTGGAAATATATTATGAAGGTTGAAAAACTCCATGGTGTTGCTTTAAGATATGCCTCCATCCAATCAACAACCGATGGATAGAATTTTTTTTTCTTCTTCAATAATCCGTTTCAGTCGGATGTACGTCACAGTGCGGAGGAAAATATATTTAGCTATTTCTGATACATCAAAACATTAAGACAACTTTTATTCTTAAGAATGTGTGATGAGTCATTTTTAAAAGTTAGGTTTTGATTGTTTCTCTCTCCACACAAGACCGGACTCTTCTGGTTTTGAACATGTCTTTGTAGGAGAGACAAGAGGAGGCCATACCGTCATTGGTTTCCATAACTGGATTCAGTTGTACTTACAGGAGAAACTAGGACACGTCGACTACAAAGGATATAGTGGGAGTGCCAAATCACCTCAGGTATGTTTGTAACATCACTGGAATGTACAAATACCACTTAGATTCATTTAGTTTGTTCTTAGTAATAACAGATACATTATAAAATTGATTAAATGTTTGCATGTTTTAATACATTAATTAACTTAGTTTTAAAGGAATACCCAAAATAGAATAAAAATCTGCCATTATTTACTCCCCTCCATGTCGTTCCAAAATTATATGATTTTCTTTCTTTTGCGCAACAAAAAAGTTACAGTAAAGTCCATACAGTAATAATTAATGGTTTCTAAAAGTTCTCGAGTCTGGCCCTCGAGATCCACGTTCCTGCAGACTTTTTCTCCAACACTAATCAACCATAAACTGTAGAAAAAGAAGAAAAAAAGTAATTTCAACTTAAATTATATTAAACTGACTCAAAAAATTAGTTGAATCTTGAATAACATAAAAAAAGAATTGTAAATTGTTCAACTTATTTTGATGAGTTAAGCAATGATATGTAATGACTTACATATGTTGTCAACTTATTGATTACATCATTTTTTTAAGTGTATCTGAACAAGCTAATCAAGGTCTTCAGGATTACTAGAATGTTGTAGGCAGGTGAGTTGGATCGGGGTTCGAGCTAAACGAAAGTTGACCTCGAAGGCCAGAGTTGAGAACTCCTGATCAAAGCGGCTTTACATCATGAAAGTCTGACTCGGAGGAAGACCGTGAGAGCTTAGGGTGCCATTTGGGAACCAAATCCAATATGGTGACATGGCAAAAAGCATCAAACCTCATTGGTTGTTGCGTGTCACATCACTTGGTGTCATGGTGTCATCACGCAAGCACCAGTGAGGTTTGGTGTTATATTATTAACTAATAATAATATTAGTTACAATAAGTGGTGCAGGTATGACGTCAGAACCCGGAAGACTAATTCCCTGCTGGTTCCTTCGAGATTTTCCTATGCGGTTTTATAATGGGGTTTTTCAATTTATGAGTAAAGCCTGTGGTAAACGATATTTTGACATTTTGTTCTACAACCTACACTGCACACACTCACACCCCAAACTGTCTAATCTAGTTGTTTATTAAAAACGTACGTTTTCAATAATGAACATAACAGCTTCAAAATTCGTGTTTCCTGTATGGGTGTGTAATTGACGTTGTAGAACAAAACGTCAAAGTATTGTCAAGTTATGTTTACAACAGGCTTTATTTTAAATCGAATCCGTTATAAAACGCCATAGGAAAATCCCGAGGGAAAATTACAGGTAAAAATATAATGGTTACTTAAAAGTGGCTGGGTTGTAGTGAAGGGGCACTTAGTCTCGTAGAACTTAGTGTTCTGAAGAACTTGGGTTAACATCAATTACAGCACCTTTAATTAAAATTAGTATACGATTATACAATGTTCAAACCACTTTGCATGATATACTAACTAGCTGAAATCTGTTGAGGAAAATCTTTGGCAGAAAACTTGTAATCAACCAATTAATCAATTACACTCTCTATCTGTCTGTCTAATCACATTAATCCCTTTTTAATGCATAATCATCATTTCCTTTTCTTCTAATTTTCATATTCCCAGCCGGATGAGAACAAACACATGTTGGCTCTCCAGTTCAGTTGGAAGAATGGAATTAAACCCAAAGGAAGCATCTTTGTTGGTGTGAGCCCAGAGTTTGAGTTTGCCCTGTACACGCTGTGTTTTCTCACGTCCCCAAACGAGCGAGTGAAAGTCTCCTTTGACGTATATGAGGTGGAGATAGTCTGTCACCACTACAACCAGAAGCACATAGGCACTACCTATCCTGTCCTTGTCAAATACTTGAATGTATAACCATACAAAGTCATTCATAGTAAATGAATTAATTGTGGCAGGGAATAAGTATTGATTTTATGTTTTAATCTCAAAAACAATAAAACCTCAATGCCATAGCCTTGTTTGTAGTGTCTAACGTTTTCAGGGCAACATAAATTAATCTTTGCTACATGAATTCTGAAGGGCTTTTTATAATGTGTTTAAGCCACCGTTCTAAATCATTGTTATAACCCTCAGCATGTTGGTGCCAAACATGTACGCAAACAATGCGTTGTTAGAATGTTATGGCTTAATACTTAGCAAAAGGAATCCAATAACAAATTGAACAGCACTTTCCTCTTATTACATGCTTTGTACATTCACAGAAACTCTGCACTTTGTAAAACAGCCAAGGACGATTTATACGGCAACAATTTTTTTTTTTTCATTGACGGATTTGACAAGAATATGATCCCAGGGTTTAGGAATGTACAGTATGAATCGTTAGATTATGAATGTCCAGGATTAATTGCTAACCCTGGTAAAGTATGAGCTGTGGGGAGCGCATCTATTTTTCCATGGTTCTGTGTTCCCAAGGTCCTGTGATGAGTCGTTCATGAATGAATCAGTGTTTTTAAAATAATCTTTTAATTGAATTAGGTGTGTAATGGTACACAGAAGTCCCGGTTCGGTACGGTCCTCGGTTTTGGAGTCAAGGTTCGATACGAGTTTGCATAGCCGCGGGAACATATTTTATCGGGGGGTGCTGGGGGTGGGGCTTAATGGGCGGAGCTTGATATTACGGGGCGGTGCTATGGTAGAGTTTTTTTTAAACAAAATCCTAATATTAAACAGCCCAAACAAAAAGATGAACATACAAATGAATGAGTACAGAGTTGTGAGAACACTCAGAACTCATGATACATTTTAAAAAGCACAGCACACAAATCTGCATATTACCTTATGGTAGCCTACTCACTCAGGAGTGCCGGTTCACACAGAAAGCATAATCTTTCAAAGCGAAAACGCAAGACGCCAAACGCGGGCAGTGGAACGGGGGGAAAACGCAAGGTCTCGAGGCGCGTTTTAGTTGAACTTATTTTAACTTGAGTGCTGTGTTTTGAGAATGCTGTCTCATGCGCGAGATGCGAGTACAACGTGCGTTCACACTGAAAAACAATGGAAAAGTAGCGGAGTGGAATGGTTGACGTTCTGTGTGAACATCCCCTAATGCCGATGAATGCTTTAATCAATACATCTATATTTATTTTTTTCACATGCATTAAATGAGTGTCAAATCAGTTCTGAGATGCTGGTCCTCAACCAGTGTCACCGTCACTCACTCCATGCGAGATCAGCTTATTGCCTTATGATATTGGCCTATTCATTTATTTTAGAGTCATAAAACCCTATTCGACAACATATAAAAACGAAATAATCTTTAGAGTAATTTTATAAAGATTGAAGGTGTTCTTAAAAAAAGTTATTTAAAAGTCATGTCATCTTACATTCCAATGTAGTGAAACAGCTGTCGTCAGGGGGTGCTGCAGCACCCTAAGCACCACTAGTTCCCGCGGCCATGCGAGTTTGGTACAACAGGAAAAGCTACAAATCCCCAATGCTTCTATTCATTTACTTTGAACAGACAGTAGTGCAAATTACAGTTTGTTCCACCTACAGTAGCGCCATTTAGTCCCCTAGTTGGTACAGTACAGCGTCCAATAGAGTATTAAGCAGTAAACAATGCACTCTTGCATAGGTCATATTTTTTGTTGGGCCGATAAAAAATCCAAGATTTCTGGTTGCTTAAAATAAATTAAAAACATTAAGGAATTGTTGGTTTGTTACTCTAAATGATAGATATACCAAGGATGCGCTGTAAAATGCAGCGGCTGTTTTCAAACTTTGGTTTGATTCAAACGTATTGATTTCAAACTTGTTAATTTCCAACATATTGGTTTGATTTTTGATTCATTAATGTGATGTGAGTAGCCTACGCTGTCATTTTCTTTGCGTGTGAGAGTTCATTAACATGCAGTGACAATGGTGGATCCACAAAGTTCAATATTACGCTTTTTCAAGAAATCACTAAAAGGTGAGCAAGAAGGAGAAAAGTGGCATCTACATCTGAGCCTACTTCACCTTTCCACGACGAGACAACGAGTGAAGCGGCACCTGAGGCTTCCCATTTCCAGGACACGCATTTCATCCCTGGACAGAAGAGAAACTTCTACAACTCAATTATAACAGCAGAAACAACTCTCAGGAATACTTCGTCATTTCTGGTCATATAGATAAGAGTAATACGTCATTCCAAACTGTAAATGGTCTATTTTTATTTGTGTACACTCACAATAGAAACAAAACATTGTGCTTTTGAAAAATAAAGAAAACAAACAGGATGCCGTTTTCTGCAGTCCCGGTTTCATTTCCGTGAATTAGTGTAGTGCGTCACAAAAATGTATCGAAACTCAAGTCCCGGTAGGCTACTAGCAAGCTCTTGCGTACCATCTGAACTCTTGGGCTGAATCCGAAACCGCCCCTATACCCTCAAATAGGGCATTATATGAGTGGACAGCCATTTGTAGTGGTGTCCGAAACCATAGTGGACATTATAGAGTGCACTTATTCAATCCCACATTGCACCACAATAACGAGTGTACAGCTCAACGTCTCGCTCACTCGTTTTTATTCACTCCTTCAAGTGAACTGTATTAGTGGACTCATAATGTCTTGTTTTTGGGATGGTGCATAGATCGTCTTTTCTTCTTCTGCTCTTTTTCCTTGTAGTGGTGGTTTGCAAACAGCGATGCATTACCAAGCGCGCCCCCTTCTGGATCGGAGTGTGGATCGCCTGTAACTTACTGTATTCATCGTCTGAATGAATAACGTCCATACCGTGACGGTTCGGGACGAACACATGTAGCGTTACACCCCTAAATTGAACGGATCAGTTTTGTTGATCAGAGACTGAAGTCTCTTCCCTTTGAATCTCAATTTCAAGCGTGTGACTTCTTTGGTGGTTTGAGCTAACCGTTTTCAAGTGTGGACTGTACAGGTGCATTTCATTGGGTTGGACATACTGAACGAATATAACCAGTACAATCAGTCATCACATTCTCAAAGTTATGATGCTGATCAACTTTTGCAACCTTGCAAATGCTTTGGCAATATGAATTTAAAAACATTGGCTTTTAGGAACTTAAAGGAACTTAAGACTGAAAACTGAATGAGAAAGGGCAAGTCATTCATCCGTTCAGTTTGTGAGTTAGTCTTGTTTAGCAAGGAGGGAAAGTGGGTGCAATGCAAAGATAGCATGCACAACACATAATCCTAAATATATGGAATTAAAATTAGTTTTGCTGTCATTTGTGGTGAAAAGCTCTATGGGGCATAGAGCTCTGTGTAGCAGCGGCATTACCTTGAATAGAATGTGACCCAATTGCACTTGTTCATGAACAAAATAAATGAATCCGACATCCTGTTTGTGAAATGTTGACTGACTGCACAAAAAGGGACATGTCCTTCACTACAAATGAGTTATTAATTTTCAACAAGGACAGAATAGATTCATTTTAAATTTGCAAATGTGACTGATGATACTGACAATACATTGAAATGACAAAGATGCTACTGAAATGTGTAGAGGAAAGAATAGACCCTATGTTCCCTGAGTAATTTTTCTGAAATCACATCCTTTCATTATAATATTTATCACTGATTATCATCACATGTTCTAATGTCTCTTTCTCCTTGCAATGGTCACATTTCCCTGCGTCATGTTTCCATATTCTCCTCCACAGTCTAGCCATTTGTCCGGACCTAAATCTGGAGATTATTGTTTCTTATCATCTGTTTCTTCATGTTATTCTAATTAACCCTTAAGGTCGTTGAATATAATAAAACCATCTAGCAGTTCTAGCCTCCTCCAAATGTTTTCATAATTGACTCATGACTACTGCAGGTTGTGTTGTTGCAAAGTGCCAGACGAGTCCAGGCCAGCGGCTACACATTGTCATGTTTTAAATAAGAAAACATCTGTTTTGCAAACCCCTCCATGATGCGGTTGTTGTTGTTTTTGGCGTACCTACCAGTGCAACATCATTGCCATGAAACATTTGAATTACATTTGAATTACATTTGAATACTACCTCATGCATTATGAGACAACTATGTTCCTTTTTAGAAAGAAATGGTATTTGCGAGGATTTCCAGTCAGGATTTAGACCGTAGTACTGAGACAGCTCTCATTAGAGTCACAAATGATTTGCTCTTTTCATCCGATCGTGGTTGTATCTCTCTATTAGTGTTACTCGATCTTAGTGCTGCATTTGATACTATTGACCACAACAATCTTTTAAAAAGACTCGAAAATTATGTTGGCATTAGTGGAATTGTATGGAAGCCCTAAGAAGCCATGGATTATAATTTTTTTCTATGTTGTTTTCTCGTGATGATGACTTATTTTTCTCGTGACCTCGACATAACAAAAGTTGTTTTCTCGAGATCACAACTTGTTTTTTTTCTACGTATTCGGCAAGAACAGCCTAAGCACCAAAAGCAGAATAAAGCAGAATCATGGATGATCGTGTCAGGACTCTGGTTTGATCTTCAGCCTTTCTGCTGTGTTTGTCTTGTGTCTTGATTGTCAGTTCACCTCACTCTACCATCACAGCTGAATCCCATCCTAATCAGTGCTCTCACTCTCATTACTCACACACCTGTTTCCCATTTTCTGCACTGATTTTCTCCACTACTAATGCTTCTCTCTTTCTTTGGTTTTCTGTCACTGTGTCTTGGTTTCCGTCTGCTTCACCACTGTCCCCTTGCCCAAAAGTCTTGGTTTGGTTGCTTCTAAACCTTTAAAGCCTTGTCTGATTATTTAATCCTGTTTTGTTGTTTATTTGCCTAGTTCCTGTTCCCTGTCTCGACTCAGCTTGCTCACCCGGTTTTTGACCCCCCTGCTTTCATCCTGGACTATTGCCTTGGCTTCTTCCTTGAAACTGTTGGTCCACTACTGGTTTTGACCCCAGCCTGTCCATTGGATTTCACCTCTGTCTCAACCTCTTACTTGTTGGCTCGGCTACCAATTATTTTATGTTTTGTATTGTTTTCCTTCAACCTTTTGGACAATAAATCCTATTCTCAATTGATCTGCTCTTGGGTTCCTGTTGTCCCTGCACCTTCCTAACAGATCGCATTCACTTTTACTTTGATAACAGACTCGCTCAAACTGAAATAGCTCTATGTCTGTCTGTCTGTCTGTCAGCTCTATGTCTGTCAGAAAGAGTCGGTTGTCCTCAAATAATCAGATCCGATTTTGGAACCGAAAATGTCCACGTCAACAGGCTACAAGAGTTTCTTCGTGAAGACTCGACAGGAACTGTGCATGGACCTGGGGTCTTTCAAGGAGCCAGCCCAGCAAACCAGAGAATAGAAAGTTGGTGGGGTATCTACAGACGACAAAATGCAGATTACTGGATGGATATGTTCAAAGAAATGAAAGCTTTAGCATAAGTTCTGCCGGGAAGACTCAATTGTTACGTCACTTTACCTTCTCATTTATCCAATCATATTCTAATACTCGTGGTATAAAAGATTGGTACTTACACATGTTTGAGTTTGCAGATGCTGACGCTTCCATTCACCTCCATCCTCCCCCACCACCTCCAGGATGGTCCCTTCCCATACCTAACAGGGGGTCGGCTGCGCCCCTGTCTTCGTCTTCAGGCAGGATATGCAGAGTCCGGACCCTCAGATTGCGAGCTATGGACGGGGCCTACGCCAAAGAACTTTATTGCTTGCTGGGCTGTTAATAAATGTATAATTGTCACAGTATTTATTCTCCCGAGTCTTTCTGGTAGAACTGCAGTCAACCGGTGATTTCACAGGCGATGCAACTGACAAATGCCTCATATGGTTCTGTTTTTCTCTCATTAATTCAGGTAACTGTTGTTTAGTCTGCTATTGATTTATCTCCATTTCCAGTTGTCCAAAACAATTTAAATGGGTTACATCTCTTTTGGCAAGTTTAGGCCAATTAGGCTAAGTCTATTAGGCCAATAGCCCAACTGTCCATTTGACCTTTATTATTATTGCTGTTGACATTATCTTCTTGTATTATTCAGTACAGATATAGGCTAGTATCTGCTTGTTCATATACAGTATTTTGAGGTGAGAAATGCTAAAGGCTTTTGTGTAACCCAGGGGTGGGGAACGTTGGTCCTGGAGGGCCACTCTCCTGCAGAGTTTAGTTCCAACCCTAATCAAACACACCTGAACAAGCTAATCAATGTCTTCAGGATCACTAATGCTGGGTACACACCAAAAGATTTTTTACATCTTATAAGATTTTCAAAATGTGACAGACCACAAACATGAGGACAAAAAATCCTAGATTTAAGCGTTTTGCTCCTATAGTGTGTGGTGTGCCATGATGTGACAAAGAGAGCACACCACACACAAACAGATTTTTAACCAGAGTCTCAACTATGAACACAGTAGGGCTGGGACGGTAGGGATTTTTTCTTACCGCGGTTGAAAAGCAAGAAATTCCCGCGGTATTGCGGTAAACCGCTTTAAACCTCAACCCCCCTCCCCACCCTCCCCCAGTTTTTTTTCTGTGACGTCGCGGCTGGAACAACAAACAAAGTGTGGCCATGATGATCTCAGGTACTGTTTATGTGCTTTATTTAATGTTAAAAGCATGCAATGTGACTTTGAATATCGTTTAGTGCTCCAGCTTTGTAGCTGTAAAAGCAACAATGGATAATTCACCTCAGATCTTGAAATTAAACAAATGGAAACAAGAACGTTCAAACTGTGAACATATGTATTCTTTGGCAAATATTGTTTTAGTAACTCAGTAGCCTATGTATTTTTAATAATGTTTAAATGGTGTAATATTTGTGAATTTAATTATGTAGCCTACTTATCCATTTTCTTGCAAGTGCCGTCAAGATTCCTCTTTGGTGCTGTGAGTGTGCACTTGCCGCGACTCCGCGAGGGTTAACAAATGCGGTCTTCACGTGAGAGAACTGTGTTTAAATAAGCACGTGCAATTAAAAGTTGAGGTCCTGCTTTTACTTTTTTTTTTACTTACGGTGCTGCTTGGACGCGGCGTCTGTCGAAAATAGACTAGGCGCCTATCTTTAGCGAAGCGGCGCGGAGAGAGCTTCTGAAACGCGCTGCGTCGTGGCTGTTGTAAACACAAGCATTGACTAGAGTGGGCGCGATCAGCTCCGGGAGCCGCGTCGCAGCCGTAATGCGCCACAGGGGTTATAGTCAATAGCCTACAAATGGAATGTTATTATGTGTCATGGAACAACTTGCGAACGGTCAGATTTGCTCCGTCTTTTGATGATGTTTTGTTTAGAAAACCTTGAATCCATGACACAAGACACAATGTTATTAGACACAATCCATGTCATTAGAATCAATGAATCTATGTCATTAGACAACGTGAACACGTGAAGGCCAGTGTTTTTTTTTTGTGTGTGTTTTTTTTTGCGGTGATGACGGTCACAAGCTCAGACCCGCGGTAGGCGTCACGTGACCGCGGTATTGCGGTAATGCGGTAACCGTCCCAGCCCTAGAACACAGGCAGGGAATCTCGCAAAATATCGTGAGACTTCAGAATAAGCATGACGGACTAACATGCAGGAAGAAATTGCGATAGTGTTTGGAATGATTTTCACAGAAAATTCACGTGAAAAAAACATTGTAGGCTACCTACCATTATATATAACCTTTTATACAGAAATATATTCATTCTTGATTGTCTTTATTTATTCTTTATTGGATTTATTGTCTCTTTAGAAAAAGTTATTTAATCCCTCTATAGAACCTCACTGATCCCTTAACACTCAGCTTCTTCTTCTTTTTTTTTTTTTTTTTTATCTTTTTTTTATTGATTTTAAGAATTACAATTACAGTCAGGGGGGTACAAAGAGTAAAGCCGATAAACAAACATAAAAAGACATATACATAAACAGTGACAAACTTAAAAGTTAAACAAAAATTTGAAAATGTTTACAGATTGAAACGCACTTTGCAGCCGCCTTATTTTTCAAACCCAATATTGTGTTTAGGTATTGTAAAATTTCTGCACTTAAAATGAAAAACAAAGGCTTGTTTCCTCGAAATTTATACTTATGAATCCTGCAAGTGTGTGTGTGTGTGTGTGTGTGTGAGAATGACCGTGTCTTCCATCATCTCGCTTTCTGATTGGATATTGTTTTGTTTCACGTGATAATCTCCAGAGCGTGCGCGCGTTTGTCCTCGGGGTTCCCCCCACACATCAGGATTTCTGATCGTAAATATTAAACATGTTTAATATTTACGATTCGCGATCGGAGCGGCTCCGACGTTCTTCCGAGCAGGTTCGGACACTCTTAACACACTTCACACCAAGGGAAAATCTGATAAAATAATCTGTTAAACCATCAAGATAATCGGGACATAGCTAGGATTGTCGGAAGGGGGGAAATCGGCCCAAAATCAGCCCGATTATCTTTTGGTGTGTACCCAGCATTAGGCTACAATCAGGTGAGTTTTTTTCATGGTTGGAGCTAAACTCTGCAGGACAATGGCCCTCCTGGACCAACGTTCCCCACCCCTGGTGTAACCCATAGACTACATCTATGAGAGTTTAATTAATCGTGCATATGCTTAAGTTAAGGAGGTTGTTCAAATAATACTCTATTTCTAATGTATTTAAAATAGCATTTTTTAAGTGAATTCATCTTTTTAAGTGACAACACTTAAACTGCTGAGGATATTGCTTCAGATATTGCTTTGCTATGATTAAAATGTGTAAATACTAGGATGTTCAGTCCGGCTCATGAATGGCCAACATCCTGCAGAGTTTAGCTCCAACTTGCCTGAAAGTTTCTAGAGATCCTTGATTAGCTGGTAAAGGTGTATTTAATTGGAGTCAGAGCTAAGAGCTAAATTAATATTTTAATTTATTTATTGTAATGTTTTTACCTGCTACTAGATAATTATGGTTTTTGGAAACGTGCCATACAGATTGAGTAGTTTATGGCAATTTATGTTCAAGTTCTACTGCTTCAGTAAACCCTGCAGCTTTTCAGTTTACTGCATGTCATTATTCCCCTTCATTAATCCCTAATATGCTTTGTTTTTATTAATCCCAAATATGTGGAATAACCACCGAACCACCGACGTAGCAATGGTCGTGATTTACAACCAGTACTTTGTTTAGGCTTGGTTTGTAGGGAATTACAAACCTGCGCACATATATTCAAATGCACATAACTATAGAACCAATTCTTAATGCGCATGTGAACGCCATCAGCGTTTATCACAGGTTCGCGTTTAAAGTCTGTGTAGCAGGGTTCGAATTATGATTTCATCTTTGTGGGGGTCTCTTTAAAAAAAGGAAAAAAAAGTAGGCCTAGCCTATGAGCAGGCGCGGTGTAGCTTACTAATGTAAATAAATAAAAGTGTTTAATAAAAAAAAAACGTTGCTAACACAATTCAAATTAAATAGTACATTTGGTTAATTTGTCGTTTAATGAGGTCTAATATATGTTGTGAGTGGTGAAAATTTTCACGTGAATAAATAAACAGATCCGACAATTTTAAATGTGTATTTAAATGGTACAGTGGCAGAACTTTTGCCAAGCGTGTTAGACGTTCTGGGTTCTAATCCGCACTCGAATAGGTTTTTTTATTATTTTTTATCAAAACCGATTATGTTTATCAGTGGTTGTATATCAGGCAAGGACACGTTTGTGTGCATTTTGTTTTGTAATTTCACTGGAACGAATATAGAGTCTCCACAACGGATTGAAGCGCCGAGTGAAGACTGTGCGCGAGCCACAAGAGAACACAGTATCCGCGCCACTGATCGCAGCGGCAACGAGCATTTTGATCACTTGATTTAAAAAACAACACATTTCAGCGCTAGATCGCCTCTCAAACGAACTAAATGAATGCCCTGCTAGTTAACTGGAGATGTTTTATTTATTTGTATTGGTATATTAATGCCGCGAGAGGTTTCAAAAGTGGTGGGGACAATATCGACCGTAGCAAAAAGTGTTGGGGACATGTCCCACCCGCAAATTACGCCTATGTTAAAATAACACTTGCCTGATGGGTTATGCTACTGCTAGATCGGACGTTGACGTCACTTCTGTGAGTTGAGAAAAGTCAATAAAAGTCCTGGCAGAAAGCGAAGCATAAGGATGTAGTGTGATGACGATCCGAGATCCCGCGAGATCCATGTGTTTGGCATCTTGTCCTGTCTTTTAAGTCACGCTACAGTAGTCTGAAGGAAAAAGTGCTTTATTTGTAATTTAAAAAAATGGTGCTGATGATTTTTAGAGACCCCCACAGGTGTATGATTTTACTGCTTTCATGGGAGCTCATCCTCTCTCTATGGGAGCTCAGCTCCCACTGGCTCCCACGTAATTCGAACCATGCTGTGTAGAGAGAATGGTGTCGTCTTAGCGGCCCCTAATTTAATAACAAATGATCGTTGCGACGGAAGCGAATCAATCAAAACTAACTTTAGCTGGAAAATAACTTTATTAAAGAACCGCTATAAAGCCAAAACAATCTCTGTTACCTTAAATGATACGTTTATCTCTGTAAAGCTGCTTTGAAACAATCTACATTGTTAAAAGCGCTATATAAATGAAGATGACTTGACTTGACAACATGTAAAACCCTTCCTCATGGACAACTTACCAGAACTGTATCAATCAAAAGACTACTTGAATCCTGTAGATGCTGAAAAATTGGATGTGATAATGCAAATGCAAATGTCTGCCTGTGGAAATCATGACTTCTATGACCTCTGCATTCTTGTTATGGAGGAGAATAATCTACAAGTGCCGCAGCCAGAGGCATTGAGACTCATTGAGAACATTGAGCATTGAGAACTTTTAGGTTTATAGCTGTCACAATCTATACTCTTTATAAATCTTTTTTAGTGTGTAAACTTTTTTTTTTTTTTTTTCTAGGTGGCAGGTTATATTTGTATACCCTTTAGTTTCATAATTTAATGTTTTATGTATTTATCTTTTAATTTTGTCACCTAATGGGAACAGAAACCAAGTACATCAAAGGATGAGTCAGAGAACTGTGTTTTAATACGACAGCAATAGAAAGATCCATACAACTGTGTAGAAAAATAAATGAATCAGTTGATGCTAATAAAACTATGTGAGTGCAACTCCTGCTTCAACAACAGATTATTTAGATTAAATCAGAGAGAAATAAATCAGACCCTGTGCAGTATCTGAGGAAAAGACCAAGCTCTCCTTCTGGTCTCTCTCCCTAATGAATCGCAAGAGATGATTTGACATGATTGTTTCAGACATTGATTGTGGGAAATTAATGGATTTTGCCACATTTCTTGCCTCTGGTTGGAGATTTTCAGTTATCTTGTCCAGATTTTCAGAAGTCATGGTTTCCCCAATAGATCGCAGAAGTGGTTTCCAGCATTTTATTATGTAGGCTGGTTGTTGCACCATCTCTTTATGTGCACTTTCTTCCAGTATCTTCTGGAGATTGTTTTCATGTGCACCTGTGACTGCTGACAACACTGAGTACTTCATCCATGTCAGCACTCTTGGAGCGCTTCACTTAAAACATCCTTCTCTGTTGGACTAATGTAATTGAAAAACACCTCCATTAGACTGGTTTCTGGTGAAGGAAGGGACAGTGCTTCTTTTAGAAAAGGAGGTGCCAGCTGAATTGGCAAGTAACCAAAGCGCAGCCATCCAATGGCTAAAATACGTGCAACAGCTTCCCACTCGCTTTCTTGGTAAGCGTGATGCAGAGTAGGCCTCTTGTAAATTGTTACACAAGTTCTTGTTCCAAAAAATGTGTCGCAGAATTCAGTAATACAGTCCCGATGCCAGCTTCCTCCTCGCCATTTTTCGAGTACCCGTTTAAATCTTACATTTGCATGCAGAATGTTTTTTGTCTGAGAAAGCTTGAATCATATCACTTACACAGTGATCTCTGCGAATCATAACTGTTTCACTTTCAGTCACACGTCTTGGATTTTCAAAGAACGAGTCATTGTTTCCGCTGGGAATCAGTTGCCTGTGGTGGATCTGGTGGCGCTTCTGGCACAGTTCCTTCAGCATCTGTAACGTCATTGAATGTGCTATCTGGGATGAAGACTGAAGCTGACTCTGTTTCCAGTATTGGTTCAACAAATGTTTCGTTCCCCACATAATCCGATTCAGATTATTTTATTTAATGCCATGTCAGCATTCAAAGCTTTTTTCATGGCAAAAATTCAATTACAAAAATACAAATATCATATAAATACAATAAAAACAAAACAAACAAAGCAAGTCATATTATACAACATTTTTAAAATTAACATAATATGATAAAAAATCCAAAACCTTTTCAGGCATAATCGTATTAAATATGTCCTTTAAGTGAAGTAACTTCATGAAAGAGCATTCTGCTTCTATTAAGTCCAGGACAATCCAATAAAATATGTTTGACAGATAAGGGAATCTTACAAAACACACATAAAGTTGGGTCTTGCACCTTTAAGCAAAAAAAGCATGGGTCAAACTTGTATGACCCATACGACATCTGGTGTAGACCACCTGATCAAGTCTAGTGATCAAAAGTCTGTTTGTTATTTCCGGATGAGTTTCATACAACTTATTATTCTTGCACATATTCCACTCTTCTTGCCACTTATTTCCCCACATAATCAACATGTACAGGTGAATATACAAGTGTGTCAGAAACCATGTCAAAAGATGTGTTCACATCATTACCCAGGAACACCGCTTCATCATCAGGAGACGGGAGTACATCATCATTGGAGCAGATGTAGAAGGAGGGGAATGCAAAGTTTGACTTCTGGTCTAATTGGTACATCGTGAAGTACATGGAGTTACGTCTGGCGTGGAAGTAAGCCGGGGTCTCTTTAGATTCAGATTCCTGTCAGTTTCATCACTCTGATCAGAATCCTGATCTTTCAGTCTTGTGCACACATACAGCCTAAGAACTTTGTGATGTGTTGCCTCGCACAAGCCGCCAACTGTCCGAACTTCTTTGAGTGGTTCTTCAGACCCACTGACACAAACCATGAAGTTGAAATCGTCAACCATCAGGGAAAAAAAGGTTTCTCCCGATATCCAGAACATTTGACACAGTGTCTTATTTTTTAACGACAATTAAAAATGTGTAAATTGTTAAATTCTTAAACCGGTTTTGAGGTTTGCGCAGAGATAACCTTTTTTTTTTTTTTTTATTCTTTTGGAAAATATTTGATTAAGAAAATGTAGGGTTTCATGGCCCTCTAAATGTGGTAATATGCACTGACTCACTCTCGGTTTTAACATATTCATCAAGATATAATAGGCCTATGTAATTCTCAAAAGTTTTATTCAGAATCCATAACATGCAGTTAATCCTGTCATTTCTATTGGATACACGAATGGATGGTAATGAAATTGTTGATATGTTGGCTTAACAAGCTTTAGCCTATGACACCCACTTATTGACATTACTCATAGGCCATTCAAGTCTTGTTCATTCGCTATTTATTATAATAGGAAAACAGTAAACAGGACAATAAATGTAGCGGTGAGTTCAGGGTAATTGGGACACTTTTGTCATTAAGATGATTTGGAAAAACGTGTCCCAATCGACCTGAATTCACCCTGCAACCAATAATGGAGCATGTGCTTCTTCACTGTTCAGCATGTGAAGAAGAAAGAAAAGCTAGGCTACTTACAATGGGTGTGTAGTTAACCTCAAAATGCAAAAGCTTTTTAAATCTGGTCCAGGTCCAAGACAGGAGAAAGTATAGCTACACCATAGTCTTAATTTATCTAAGATGAACAGGATTTGGGTGTCAAATATCATTATTATAATTCGGTTCACCGAAAACGCATCTTAATACCAGGTGGAAACAGGGTTTCTCTCTTACTCCCTCGATTTCTGGGAATTTGTAAGTTGCGTGCATCAGGGAGCCGCTTTCAATATGGGGAAAACTCCCGGACCTGTTCCGATAGAGGTGGGATGGGAGAACCGAATCTTTTCGAAACTCTGGATCAATTGAACCGATTGCTTCTCAAATTGATTCACTCGAAACACCGCGCGCTGGTGACGCCTGCTGGTCAAACAGTGTAAGTGCAACGATATGCCAGCCTAAAACGCCTTTTAAAAACAAATCGCAAATGTTTTATTCAAAGTTTTATCTATTGAATCTACAAATCATCAAAAACAATTAAATATAAGTGTCCGAATAATATGTGTTATGTTATATGGACATTATTTGGACACAGTCACCTCTGATAACAGATAACTCAAAATGTTGCTGTAGACATTTTCTGTAAAGCTGCTCAGAAAGTATTATGTACTGTGAAAAGCGCTATACAAATAAAATCGAGATCAGGTAAAAGAAAAGAAAAAAAAAACATTCACAGAGGTCACCATGCACCCTCTCTCTATATATACATGTGATGCGCCAGCTTTTGTCAGCTATATATATATATATATATATATATATATATATAAAACATCATCTGAACGCTTGTTCATGGGTTCACAGAGATCATCGCCCTCTAGCGGCGAACCATTGACATTTCGAAAAAGTTATGACGCAACGAAGCTTGAAATCACGTGACTGTTGCAGTTTGTTTAATACGCGCTCCGAATCACTGGTTCGAAACAAAAGATTCACAAAAGCCAAAGGTTTCGAAGCTTCCCGAGCCAGTGTTTCGAAAACGCCCATCATCATCATCTCTACATAACACAGGATTATGTGATGTTTGTTTAATAGAGGAGACAGTAGCGCATGTTTTGATGATGTGTAATCGATGCATATAAAAGAGAAAGAAATTGCAATCTGATTATTAATAATTCAAAATATACGAAGTAATGGTCCAAATGCGGGAAATCAATATGCAATCATGATATTCTTTAGGATTAGTGTATTAAAAAATAGTATATCGGAATATAGAATTAATTCTCTTCGCACTCCATCACGGTAGGTGGCGGTCTGCACCGACGACGTCAGTTCGCAACCCACCATTAAACCTAAAGAAGAAGAAGAAGCGGCAGTTGTTGTTGAAGTTGCGTCAGGCACAGAGCAAGGTATGTGTTTTATAAGTTAATATCTTTTCACAGGTCGCACTTGAGATGAATAATACAAGGAAATAACTCAACTCAATCAGTTGGACTGTAGTCGTAGGGTGACATTGCGTTAAAGTTATTAGTTTCGTGTTTGAAATGCTCCCTAAAGGATCATCTGACATTTCAACCCACAGTACAAAACATATGAGATGACCAGGCGTTAATTCAAATGACTCACAAGTTTTTAAACATACACAAAATTATAAATATATATATATAGCAAAACAACATTTTCACTTTCTAAAGTTGTTGTAGGATCACAAGAAGGTGCTAGACTACAGGTGAGAGTTGTCCAATACCTCCCTTTATACGAATGCAGTACTCAAATATTTTAAGGAAAAATAATCATTAGGCTATAATTGACCTAATTGTTATTATTCATATTCCAATGGTTGTAGTAGATTCCTTTCCGGACTTACTGTGCCAATATCTACCTTTATATGTACGGGATGCTGTTATTTTACAGAAATATGAACAATAATTCATCTAAATTTTGATTTCGCATTCAGATGTTGTAGGAGATGAGCAGACAGACAGCCTTCGTTTTCATTCACACCCCATTTGTCTCCTGTGTTTTGAACATCATGACTGGTGTAAATCAGGGCTCTCCAACTCAAATTGGCTGGGGGCCAGTGCTGTGATTGACATCTCGTAGGAGGGCCATTTTAACATTTAACAAACTTGTTAGCTCTCATTTACTTCAAATTCCATTACTAACATATTTTTGTCATACTTAAAAGAGTTAGTTAACCCAAAAATGAAATTGCTGTCATTAATTAACCCGTCCAAAATTAAGGTCCAAACCCGTAAGACCTTCGTTCATCTTTGGAACACAAATTAAGACGGGCAGCAACTTTCAAGGCCCAGATAGGTTGTGAAGACGCCGTTAAAATAGTTCATGACAACAGTGGTTCAACCTGATCAGGGCCAATGGCCAGGGGGGGTTTTGCACGCCAAATACCTTGGTCCAAACTAGGCCAAATGGGGCTTGAGGAGTGGTCATGAACAAAAGCTGGAGTTAGTCAGGAGAGGGTTAACATATCTAACATGCTAATATCCCATGTTATCTTGCCAGGCTACCAGCTAACCTTAACATTTAAAACAATGTACAGCTCAAAACTTACCTTTGAAATGGCTTCCGATTGCGATCCGATGGGGATTCTGATCACCATATGAGGCAGAAACATATTTATGATGCTAAAGGCTACTTATGCTAACTATTGTGATAATAAATAGACATATGTTTATGGAAAATACCAGAGACTGCTTGAAGAATGTTGACAAATCATAGGCTAATATGATTATAATCGTGTATTTATTTGGTTTCATGTTTCATCTGTCTCTTCCCTGTGCCTTTGTTGATACCGGACAAATGTGACCCCGCCTGTGAAACCCCGGCTAAAGTCGCAGAATCGAATTATGAGTTAACGAGCGTCAAAGTAGTCATAGCCATAAAAATGACAAAAATAGTCCATGTGTGTTTATTGCTGTAAATGATAGATTATACCATTGGTTTTGAGATGCAATACTTACATTTTCATTTATAACATGATAAATACTGAAATTAATGATTTTATTGACACTACGTTATACTTTTGTGCCTAAAAAAACCGGACGTGGGCTTCCTAAACATTGATTTCAGTCGTCTCTGGGTTTATTTCGCGCAACAACACTGCTGATTCGTATATCAATCGGTTCAGGAACTTCTTTTCTGTGTATTTTCTATTAGAAAGAGTAAAAACAGACTTTAATATCAATCCGCGAGCGCCGGTAATCAGGTCAACACAATGCAAAGAGAGAGAGAGATGTCAGCCGCGTTTAGATGTCTGTGGTGATTTTTTTCTTGTCATAGCCAATTATTTAAGAACTGCTTATTTTTTTTGTAGCTTAGTATTCTGCCAATAATATTAAACTAATTTTAAGGACATTTTTGGCCTGCTACGTGTTATTTGCTGAATGATGGTAACGTAATGCGTTGTTTTGACATCTGACATGGCCATGGCTTCGCCGGCGACACCGAAGTATGAGCAGGAACGGAAAATAGCTGCTTGCTTAAACAGCTAGCTTGATATTAATCTCGGTGGAATTGAACCCAAATTATGATTTAACCGGTTTTATTGCGGATTATTTTCTGGAGGATGATTGTGATATCATCATATGATGAACAGGACGTACACTTCTTTGACGAAACTGACGAGGAATTTGACGGTAAGTTTTTGTTATTATTGTTTTATACTAAATATGTAAATGTATACTGTCACTGTCCAGCCAATGTAATGCTAACACATATCTGTGATGCAAAAATAGTGGATTTAAATGTTTATTACATTTGTTGATTGGGATTTAGTCAGTTTAAATTAATTACGTTTATGGCATGATGTTTATTTGTTTCATTACACTCTGAATTGAAGTCTGCTTACCACCTATAGGCTGTTTCTTGTTCCTATGCTCTCCCCTCAATTAATCAGATCCAGTCTGACTAAACTGAAAAAAATATTTTCTGATATTTTCATATAAAATGCTTCATTATCCATTTTAAATGTGAAATTAAACCCACTTCCCATTCTTGCATGTTACACAATCATGTTTTTAGGTATCTTGCTTTGAATTGAAAAAAAAAATGATCTTTGCTTTTTCAGGCAGTGACCAACATGATGAGGAGGACAAGCCAGTTCTGGTGATTGAACCCCACTATTTGTCTGGCGAACATGAAGAGGGAACACCAGCAAGAAGAATTTGCTTCGAATGCTGGAAGTCCAGATGTGAAACTGAAAATCAGTTTCTCTTGCAACTGCAAGTATTTCAATGGGGAAAAGTGTTCTTTATTTTTCAAGGAGGGAGAGTTGCTGTCACTCAGGATTTTATTTTGCATCTAGACAATTTTAGAATGTGTACAAAGTTTGAGACTGACCTGTTAAAGGGATAGTTCACCCAAAAATGATTTACTCATACTCATACTCACCCTCATGTTATTCCAATCCTGTATAAGTTTATTGCTTCTGTTTAACAAAAAATAAGATATTTTAAAGAATGTTGGTAACCAGACAGTTGGCGGCACCTATGGAAGTCAATGGGTGCTGTCAACTGTCTGGTTACAAACATTCTTTAAAATATCTTATTTTTTGCTCAGCAGAAGAAAGAAACTCATACAGGTTTGGAACAACATCAGGGTGAGTAAATTATGACAGAATTGTAGTTTTTGGGTGAACTATCCCTTGAAATTTTATTTGTTTATTTATTTTTTACTCCAGATTTACTCAATGTTACACCGTGAGCCAGTAAGAGAATGATCATTTCAGAGAATGAGAAATGGTATCAGTGTTTCCCCTACCATTATATAAGGGGGGCGCCCCGCCCTCCTAACGGCTCCCCCCGCCCCCCTTGGAGGTCAAGTAAATTTGATTTGATTTTCTTTATAGCGACAGATTACAATTTGTTATTTTATTAAAAAAAAACCTAAATGGCCCTTAAGTAATATGTTATTTATCTTATTTCCACGATGGCATGTCTTTTCTGTCTGTGTTTACAATTATCCCAATGAGTGCGCACACTCACACACAAACAAACACTTGCGTCACATACAGTTGAGCACTAGCGGACAGAGAGCGCGCGGCTGGAAATGTGTCGCTGAACTGAAGATGGCAACACTCGCTCTACTGCGAGTAGCAGCCGGAGTAGCTCTCCTGCTCCAAGTAAACGCCCGTTTCACATATATTTCGTTTGCGGTGAGTATTTTTTTTCCGTACCCATGTTAACAGAGCTTTCACACTGCACGAGGATGCAGTCCGTCGATGATCGATCTGTTCCAGTTGCGGTGCGTATACAGCAGTGCAGAGATCGTTTCTGCACCGAGTCTGTTTCTGCTGTGCTGCAAACGCTGAATTAAAGTGACAGCGCATGTTTCGTGGTCAAAATGAACACCGATTGACCTGAAAATGTAGTAATTTCACCATAAGTGCGATTAATTAAATAAAATGTAGTAATCTCACCATAAATTTATTTAATTAATTACTACTTTTTCACTTTAAGACTGAGTTAAAGCAAGGAAAACTACAATTTACCTCAACAAGGCGACATAATGAACAACACTCGTCTTATTCGTGGAGGTGGAAAAACAAGTTCTTTGTGACATGCAAGATTTATTGTATTAAAATTTAAATACAAAAGATTTTAATATAAGTACATGGTTAAATATTTTACCACTTGCTTGAGCAACTTAATATATAATTATATAGAAGTAATGTATTGAATAATACATTGTTTAAATTGTGTTTACGTGAACGCGCGTTCACAGCAGTGGTGCGTCTGACAGGATTATTCTCTCCAATAAATGCATCATAGAAATAAAAACTTCTCATAAAAAAAGCCCATTTAAAATTTATATATATATTGGTTAGTATTTATAAATCTTTTTTTAGTTGTTAGTTAAAAAATAAAACTATTTAAGCTCTGGTCCATTAATATTAACAAATACTTCTATAAATTTAACAAAGGTTATTTGCAAAAGTCAATTTTAAAAAGATTTAAATATGTTTATTTATTTTTTTAAAGAGATATCTTATGTTAACATTTTTTAACTTTTACAAACCATTACCCTCCCAGACAACCAATTTATGTGACAGATAGATAGATAGATAGATAGAGATAGATAGATAGCGTCTGTGTCAATTTTCCCCAAACCAACCGACCCCCCCCCCCCCCCCCCCCCCCCCCCCCAAACCTGTAAACCTAGGGGAAACACTGGGTATGTTATTTAATTGATATATTATTGACATTTCATTTTACTAATAAAGTTATACAAATCATTCCACTGAATTGACATGGTAATTGTTGCTACGATAAAGCTCTTGTAGTACCCCCATTCGTTTTCAATGTTTTTATGCTTTTAGCTTTTTGGACATGTACATCATAATAAATAGATCTGTTTTACAAAACTTTAAGAATTTTTCCACTGATGTGTCATATATCACTAAAAAGGGGAGAATCTCAGCTTTAATGTGTTATAAGTCACATATGCAGGATAACTATGGATCAAATGTGTTGCAGTTTTAAAAAATAACTTCTTTAAATTGGAATTTCTCAAAAATATGATTTTCTGAGGCCGAATTTGAGCAAATCTTTGACATGGCCTTACTCGGTCAATTTTAAAGATATCAAGGTTATATTTTCACAGAATGTTCTTTACATTGTGTAGGATGATTTTATGTAAAAAACACTGAATCACAAAAAAATGACTTTAGCTGGGTTTTCACAGGCAGGGTCACAAATGTGTCCGCATGATATGTCATAAATTACATATACTCCATCTTAGAGCTCTTGTTTTCTGTCTGTTGCTCTGACTGAAACACGATCATGTATTTGCAGTCTGTGTGTTTCCCTTTGCGAGACACATTTTGTGTAATGAATTAATCAAGTGCACCATTGAACGGAGAAAAAGACGGTAGCCTACTCTTGAAAAACTCACACCAAGTAATTTAAGTATAATTAATTGAGTAATGAGAATATTACAGTCCCCCTGTAGTCAATCATTTTATCCCTTCAAACTCATATTTGATCACCAAAATGACATATTTAAGCGTTTTTTTTCCTTGGAAAAAACATTCTTCAGGTCTTAAAATATCTTGAATGTAACCCGACATCCTTGCCTCATTTAGTATACGCAGATCTATGAATATGCAAATGAGCCCCGCCTCCACTCACTCACAGAGATCCACTCGTTGACGATCAGACGTTGATCTGATTGGTTACAAGGTCGTTTGTGACGTCAGAAACACCAGCGATTTCAAAGCGTGTTTTTGAGACTGTCTTTGGTTCACTGCAGTTTTAAGGAGAAAACACTCATCAAATGGTGTCGACTTATGAATTTGCACATGCTTTGTCTTAAAGCACATTAAAAACACCCCATAGACACATAAACAACATTAAAAACTAGATTTTCACCACAGGAGGACATTAAAATGTTTTAATGCGCATTTGTTGCGTATGTGTAACTTAGCCCAGTTATCATTTGCTCATGGAAGCAGGTGAATAAAGAAGTTTATATTTGATTGGTAATGTGTTTTCCAGGAAAAGAAAGGAAAATAAAGATGGATGTATTTGTGTTTCTCATGGCATGACAGGGGTGTGGAGTGTGCGCAGCCGCTACCAGAAACATAAATCTGCGCCTTGATTGATCGCCTCTAGATTTACCTAGATGTAGGTTTCACTTACACAATTTATAGGTGCAACAACCTAAGCACAATTAACATTTTCTATCTTGCGAAATGTCTGTAAATGATACGTTTTCCCAACCATTTTAAGTTGCCTGACGTCACATTAGGAAAGGAGAATGGTCCTCTGATTATTTTAACACTTACAGTTGTGACATGTTTGTTTACAGTGAGTTAAATGACATGAAGAATCCAGACATATCAGTTATCTTTATTAGACAAATACATACATAAACAACATTACATATACATTTTTTTTGTAGTTTATGTAGAACAAATGTCTCAAACTTTGTTCCTGCAAAATGAAGCTCCAGCCAACTCCAAAAACACCTGCCTGGAAGTTTCTAGTGATCCTGAAGACCTTGTTCGGGTTGGAGCTAAAATATGCATTAATACCATGTCAAAATTACCGTAATTATGAGATTTCAACTTGTAAAAAGCCGTTCACATCCTCATAGAAATTGTAGTTATAACTTGTTACCTAGGAAGTTTCTGAGAGCTCGTCCTAGTACCACATAACCACCGTACCACCACCTGACTGCTGCAGATTTATTTTGCCGTTGATAGAAGTGCATAATTCCCAGTCTGAGGACGTGAACAGCTTCAAATAGAGCGTCACGTGTTGTTATCACGAAATGTCGGTAATTACGCCACGGCGTGGAACTGAGTTTGACCCCCCTGGTTTAGAGTATTTTCATTGCTCAAGATGCTTTACAAAACACAAGTGTGACTTGATTTCATATTAATTTCAGGAATGTTCAAATGTCAGCCGACCAGGAAGCGAAAAAAGATGAACTGCTTGCTCTAACAAGCATATATGATGAAGAGGAGTTTCACCAGGCGGAATCAGAAGAGGAGGGTGAGATTCATCTGTGCCTAGAGCTTCCTCCTAACTTCAAACTGCTAGTCAAGGGTGAGACTTTTTTAGCGGATTAATTTAAACCTTGTTCTAACATATTCATGGAGTCGTATTTTGTGTGTGCATATACAGTGGTGGTCAAAATTGATGGCAACCCTGATAAATATGATAAAAAATGGCTGTAAAAAATAAATCTGCATTGTTTATCCTTTTGATCTTTCATTCAAAAAATTCACAAAAATCTAACCTTTCATTGAAGTAAAAGAATTGAAATTGGGGGGTAAATCACATTATGAAATAAATGTTTTTCTCCAAAACACGCTGGCCATAATTGTTGGCACCCCTAGAATTTTTTATGTGAAAAATATCTCTGAAGTATATTCACATTAATATTTACCTTTATTTAGCGCACCAGGGTGACTAGGAACATGAAATTGTCCAGCTATGACTTCTTGTTTCACAGGAGTTTAAATATGAGGAAACACAAAGGCCAAATTCCCTTAATCATCCATCACAATGAGTAAAACCAAAGAATATAGTTCTGATGTGCAGCAAAAGATTGTTGAACTTCACAAAATAGAAAGTGGCTGTAAGAAAATTGCTAAAGAATTGAAAATCCCCATTTTGACCATCAGGGCAATAATTAAGACGTTCCAATCAACTAAAGATGTTACGAATCTGCCAGGAGGAGGATGTGTGTCTATATTGTCTCAATGGACGGTGAGGAGGAACGTTTGAGTGGCCAAAGACTCTCCAAGGATCACAGATGGAGAATTGCAGAGATTACTTGAGTCTTGGGGGTCAGAAAGCCTAAAAAATCTAATAAATCAAACAACCCCTACATCCCCACATGTTGTTTGGGAGGGTTTCAAGAAAAATCCTCCTGGCTCCTCCAAAAATAAACTCCAGCATATTCAGTTGTCAGACACGACTGGATCTTCAGACGGCACAGGGATCTGTGGTCAGATGGAACTAAAAAAATTGGCAGCAAACCCACCAGATGTGTTTGGTGCAAACAGGGATGAAGAGTACCCCATGCCTACGGTTAAATATACTGCTGGATCTTATATGTTGTGGGCCTATTTATTTGCTGGAGGTCCTGGACATCTTGTTCAGATACATGGTATTATGGATTCTAGCAAATACCAACAGATAAAAAATCAAAACCTGACGCCTTCTGCTAGAAATCTTATAATGGGTCGTGGTTGGATCTTCCATCAGGACAACGGTCCAAAACAAACATCAAAATCAACACAAAAACTGGTAACTGAGCACAAAATGAAGCCTCATGCCTTGACCGTCCCAGTCCCCTGTCCTGATGAGTGGAGTGAACTGAAGAGGAGAAGCACCAACATGAACTTGTGAATCTGAAGAATCTGGAGAGATCTTGTATGGAGGAATGGTCTCTGATCTCTTGTCAGGTGTTCTCCAAACTCATCAGGCATTATAGGAGAAAACTTAGAGCTGTTATCTGTTATAGTAGCTGAGATTGCAAAAAGTATTTAATAAAAGGGTGCCAATAATTGTGGCCAACGTGTTTTGGAGAAAAACATTTATTTCATAATGTGATTTACCCCCCACTTTCAATTCTTTTACTTCAATGAAAGGTTAGATTTGTGCAAATTTTCAAAAGGATAAACAATGCAGATTTATTTTTTACAGCCATTTTTGATCATATTTACCAGGGGTGCCATTTATTCTGACCACAACTGTATATATATATATGTGTGTGTGTGTGTGCACACAAAATATGTTTATTATATATATTTACATTTATAAAAATATTTATATTATTTTATAATAAATACATTATTATAAAATATTTATATATTTATATTTATGTTTTTTTGCAGGACAGAAATCCACAGAGTATACCTTATCATTTCTACCTCCATTGGTTCTGAGTTTTGAACTTCCCACAGACTACCCTTCAGTATCGTCTCCCATTTTTACTTTAAGCTCCAAATGGCTCACAAGAGTCCAGGTGAGTCGTGTTTAGTAATGTCCCGAAATGTGTGTAATGTTATTGTTGTAATTTTGTTATTTTTGCTTTTGTAGTTTTTAATCATAGCTTTTAATCTCTGCTGACAAATGTAAGATCATGCTGCACATAAAGGAGTAGTTCACGTCAGAATTAAAATTACTTGATAATTTACTCACCCCCACGTCATCCAAGATGTTAATGTCTTTCTTTCATCAGTCGAAAAGAAATTAAGGTTTTTGAGGAAAACATTCCAGGATTTGTCTCCATATAGTGACTTCAATGGGGTCCAACGGTTTAAAGGTCCAAATTTGGCAGTTTCAATGCAGCTTCAAAGTCTTTTCAAAGAGAAAATGAGATGGAGCTTTTCGCCCTATCCTACATTTCTGAACCAGATCATGCGTGACCTTTCAACGTGATTACGTAATGCGTGGCGCATCACAGATCTAGTGCAAGACGAGCATTTGTGGTTAAAAAGTAAAAACACATTTTAAATTGCAAATCGCATTTTTAACCAGAAAATTTGTAATTAGATACCATGTCCATGTCTCGCATAAATTTAACTTTTTCTTTTATTTAAACAGCCAGGGAGATTTAATTAAGTGCAAATACTGATAAGGCAGCATCTTTAAAAAGAATAGTTCACTAAATAAATATATAAAGAAGTATTTTCCCTCTGTCATGGCAAACCTGCGTGGATTTCTTCAGTGGATCACAAAAGGAGAAGTTCTGAGAAATGTTCATGATTTTCCGGACCATCATGAAAGTGATTGGGGACCAGGGGGTTTCATCCCAATCAACCTGTCACAGCAACTTTGACATTGGTAAATGGTGTTAGTTTGGGGATATCAGTTTCTTTGACCAGTGGAAGTCAAACAAAGCCTGACGCAGTTATCTTTTTCACGTCTTGCGCCATGCTGTTTAAATAGCAAATGCATTTGCGCCCATGGGCTGCTGGTCTGAAAGCGAGGTGTGTTCTGGCGCATTGTTGGTGTGTTGCTATTGTGAGGAACTGAAATACACTGTGGCATTGACCAACTGAAACCTGGTCTAAAGTCAATGGTGCAGTACTTGTTTTTGTTATTTAAAGAGCGCGTTAGTAATGTGTGCCTATAGGCGGGTCCACAACGCGCGTACACTCTGCTTATAACACACACAGGGATGCGTAGCTGCACACAAACATGCCAAATATTACAAATAAAACAATTAAAATGTAAAAGATTATTATTGTGTACATAAAGATATGGTGGAATCCGGCTTGTCCCGTAGATGGTCTGTTAGTACTTTAACCTCGCGCACGAGAAGATTGCGTGACCTTTCAACGTGATGATGTAGTTCCCTGTCCGTTTGTTGATCAGCTCAATCCGAACTATTGAAGGTAAAAAGTCTATAAATTATAAAAAAATAATTGAAAATGACCTATCGTTTCGCTAGACAACAACCTCTTCTTCAGCTGTGATCGCGTACAGCCCGTTTAAACACTTCAAAGACTTTTGAAACTGCATTGATTTGGACTTAAAACCGATGGTAACCAATGAAGTCCATTGTTAGAAGAAAAATCCAGAAATGCTTTCCTCAAAAAACATAATTTCTCTCCCACTGAGGAAAGAAAGACATGGATATCTTGGATGGCATTGGGGTGAGTCAATTATTAGGACATTTTCATTTTGGGGTGAACTAATCCTTTAAGAGAATAGAGACAACCCTTTTAGACCATGCGCCGGGAGCACCGACCATTTTTCCCGACGTTAAACTAGCAAAAGTGGATTTGGACTTGCCCTAAGTGCACTTGCGCTGTGAGCTTTAGACCATGTGATTAGATCGTTAAAATAGGGCCCCTAATGTTTGTTAGTGGTGCAGACATCACATATATCTTTTCTGCTGCTGTAGTATTTCTGACGTGACTGATATATTCTATCATAATCTTAGATAATCTTCCACTCTCACTCCATCAGATCACTGCGCTTTGCAGGAGGCTGGATGAGCTTTGGGAGGAGACTCAAGGCAATGTGGTTCTTTTTACCTGGATCCAGTTCCTAAAGGAAGAGACTCTGGATTTCCTGGGAATCCAGTCTCCGCTTGAAATCCAAAGCTCTTGCATTCAGCATCAATCTGAATCCGGTCAGAAAGAAGCCGAAGACATTTCTGGAGATAAAAGTAAAGCACAAGATTTAGACCCGAGAGCTGTTCAAGAAGTTGACACTCGCACGGATATACTGACTCAGCTGCTGGATTTTGACGAAGCTCAGAAGCAGAAGGTGTTCGACGGGAAGGTGTTCTGCTGTGGCATCTGCTACTCGGAGAAGCTGGGATGCGACTCTTTGCTCTTCAAAGACTGTCAGCATGTTTACTGCAAGGCCTGCATTAAGGAGTACTTCCAGATCCAAATAAGAGATGGCAAAGTTCAGTGCCTTAACTGCCCTGAGCCCAAGTGTGTGTCCCTGGCCACTCCCACACAGGTATCTTTGTCTTTTGTTTATGATTGTGTCATTGTGTGCTCATATGAATAGTAATAATAATAGTAATAGATGATATGAATGGGTAATGTAGGGCCAGCTTAAAAGATGCATGGAAATTCCATCAACCATTCAAAGCAAGTTTATTATAAATTAATGTTTTTTTTTAATCCTGCCAGTTTAAACATTCATGCACTTTAAAGCACAAGAAGACACAGAAGTGAACTCCATTCGGCACTCGTGGCCGTCTGATAGACTTTTAGGGGCTGTTTAAGCGACACGATTTTCAATTATTATATTAACAGCATTTTGGGGGCAAGTTTTTGAAAACGATGCCCTTATCATCTCTGTAAACTACAAAACTGTGACCTCATGCACATGCGTATTATGCGTTTAGTCTATAACCTTTTCTTCTTTTTTTTTTGCAAATGAAAGGATACCGATATTAAAGGGATACTCCACTTTTTTTGGAGTTAAACAGTTGAGTTTTAGCGTTTTCGAATCCATTCAGCCGATCTCCGGGTCTGGCGGTACCACTTTTAGCATAGCTTAGCATAGATCAGGGCTCTACACTTACTTTTTGAACAAGGAGCACTGGTGCACCTAAATAAAAAAAATTAGGAGCACAGACAAATATTTGGGGGCACAGTCATTTTTGTTGTATAAGTTTATCATTATAGTTTTATTATTAGAATTATTCAACAATTAAATTTGTAAGGTTAAGAACATCAGACCAAAACTTTCATACAAAAGATTTTCATTTAATTCTATTTTATCGTCATGTAGATTTCATTTATCATTGTATGTAGGCCCTATGTATGTTTCACATTTTATCTGAAATGAAGATCATGTCTGAGTCACTTGGCCAAGCTTTGTAGCCTGGTCGTCTTGACCTCTTTCCAGCAGACAGCCAATTTTCAGCACATTTTGTAGGATCAAACAATTCCAGGGAGGGCCCCTCTGTGCTGATCCGAATTAGTAGGGCCCTATAAAATCCGTTTTATTTTTTCCCAAATTCCGTTTTATTTTTTCCCAAATTCCGTTTTTTCCGTTTTAATTTTTGCAAATTCCGTTTTTTCCGTTTTAATTTTTGGGAATTCAGTTTTTTTTTACCCTTTACTGTAATTTTAGTCGTAAAAAGAGTGTTTTTAATGTTAATGATTAAAATGTACACAAATAAAATAGGAATGACCCTAAATTTATTGCGGTAACAAACAAAATTCTCATTTTAAGAGATGTTAAATGTGGTTTGGTTTGTTAACATTAGTGAATGTATTAGGCTAACTAACATGAACCACGAGCAATACATTTGTTACTGTATTTATTCATCTTTGTTAATCTTAGTTAACCCTAACCCTGTATTTTTAATGTTACTTCACACAGTGCATTAAGCTAACTAATGTTAACAAATACAACTTTTCATTTAAATAATGTAGGCTACTAAATGGTGAAATTAACATTAATAAAGATGAATAAATGCTGTAGAAGTGCAGTTTATTAATAGTTAATGTTAACTGATCTAGTTAACTAGAGTTTAATAAATGGAACCTTATTGTAAAGTGTTACCGATTTTGTTATACACCGAACCGATTCAGTGTTAGACAGATCAGTTGTTTTAACCATTCATTAAAGTGAATCGGTTCAAATGAGTCATTAGTTCGCGAATCGGACGAATCATTAGCAGACTTGTACGCGTTGTGTGATTATCCCGGCAGCTTTAGGACATCGCACAAGATTTGTCAACACAGAAAACATTTCATCATTGGATAGGTTTTGTTTAGTTTATTGAAAGTGTTTTTTATGTCAGCTGAATGGGCAGAACGCTTTTTAGAGAAGAAGGAAAGGTAAAAAAGTTTTTTTTTTTTTTTGCACAATTCACACACTGCGGTAGCCTAATTCAGGAAAAAAAAATATCCGAATGCTCCACGTGAAACCTCGTTCTTCCGATCTTTTACCATTGTGTCAATTCTCAATTGATTTAGATTAATAAGCGCGAGGGAGTGAGAGAGAGCAAGACAGTTTGAAGACGCGCGCGCGCGACCGGGCCTCTCTCTCTGCTTGTTCTTTCAGTAATATGCGATTTTCCTCAGACATACGTTTTTCTCCCACACAAAAACAGAATTTTATTCCAAATATGTAAAATTCCGCGTTGACACTAGATTCCGGGTTAATTTGCCAATTCCGCGATTCCGTCCGCGAATAAAATAGTTCGTGTGTGGACACTGTAGTTTTTTTTTATGAGGCTACAGACTAGCAACTGAAGATTTAGGCCTAAATGACTGATCTCCCGGTAATATAGTGTCCTACTCTGCCCCTCCTCATGATGATGTATTTGCAGCTGTTTCTATAGAAAAATGCTGTGTCACTCGCACGAGTGCGCCCAAATATTTTTTCACGTTCGCACGCCGAAATATTTACTCGCATGTGCGAGTGAAATGGGCGCACTGTAGAGCCCTGTAGATCATTGAATCGGACAAGACCATTAGCATCTCTCTCAAAAAAATGACCAAAGAGTTTCGATATTTTTCCTATTTAAAACTTGACTCTTCTGTAGTTACATCGTGTACTAAGACCGACGGAAAATGAAAAGTTGCGATTTTCTAGGCTGATATGGCTAGGAACTATACTCTCATTCCTGCGTAATAATCAAGAAACTTTGCTGCCGTACCATGAGTCCAGCAGGCGTAATGATATGACGCAGCGCCTGAAAATAGTCCCCAGCTCAGTAATTTCCAACGTGACCGAGACTAAGTTTGTCTAACCTATTAGACCTATTCGTCGGTCTTAGTACATGATGTAACTACAGAAGAGTCAAGTTTTAAATAGGAAAAATATCGAAACTCTTTGGTCATTTTTTTGAGAGAGATGCTAATGGTCCTGTCCGATTCAATGATCTATGCTAAGCTATGCTAAAAGTGGTACCGCCAGACCCGGAGATTGGCTGAATGGATTCGAAAACGGACTCAAGGATGATACGTGTTTTCGAAGCTTTTGTGTTCAATGGTTTTGACAATTTCTTAAAGGAAGTAAAACGGGACTTTATATCAGAGGAGGATGTTCTACAGTTGGGATTACAGTGAATGTTTCTGGCTTTGTGAAGATGAAATTTACCCAGAAGTCAAAGTAATAATACAGTATTATCAAGATTAACATCCTTAGAATGAAAATCGGACAAAAAACACGATAGATTATTTAGGCATGTGCGTTCGGCTCGCGTGTGTGCGCGGAGTCTTTCTTTATAAAGTCTCATCGCCAACTACTTGTCTGACATGAATAATACAGCGTTAGTCGTTTTCACAGATCCGTTTGAACAGGGATCATTTTGACAACGTTGTCATCCGTACAAAAAAAAAAAGTTTCCGTTTTTAGCACATCGTTGTCGTGTAAACGTCCCCTCAGAGTGTGCACACAGAAAGCCTGAGTACTGAATTGAGTTTTCTGTCATGTCTTATCATGCTTGAATGGAAAAATGCACACAGAATAGTCAAAGAGAGTATCCTTGTTGTAAACACAGTTGGTTATGTCTTTTCCCTAAACCGTTGGGTGAAAATCTGATTTATTTATTTGTACAGGGACAATTCACTTTATATACTAGTAACAGTCTTTGCTTAAAGCTAAATTTCAACTGTTGTCCTTAGGCGGCAGTTACAACAGTGTCCTATAGAGCCGTGTTCATTCAATATTGCACAATTACAATACCTATCTAATGCTCACATGACCGGTTTTCCATCAGCCATTTTACACAGGTCTGCTTTTAACCCTTTACACCCTTAAAAGTCACTCAGAGGACCTTTAGAAGACAAAAATGTGTCTAAAAGCTTTGGGGCACTGAACAAACATTTATTTAAGGCGAGACACTACAGGTGAATAGGGTAAAATATTTAACTAACAGATATCACCATGAAACTTTCCCAGTTGATTACCTACATTTAAGATGAGAAAAAAAATGTATTACAAGTTTTCTGTAATTTAATGTTTAAATATGCAAATTAGACAATATCTAATTAAATATGCGCTAATTTGCTAAATCTGAGTATTGGATAAAGCCAGGTTAAAAATTATTTTTTCATTGTGTTCACATATTAGATGGGGGAAAAAATTACAGAGGGATTTATGGATATCTACTTTTGTTATCCTGTAAATCAGAAAATACTGTCAATAGCCTTAAAAAAAAGATTTTCGCCATGTTTTTTGGAATAAAATGTTATATAAATCAGGCTAGGAATAATATATTTACAAATCCCTCTGTAAATGTCTTCATAATATAACTAGGTACAAGACTGGAAAGTTTGGTGTATATCGGTGCTACTGAAGTGGAGATTTCGGACTTGGAGTATGAGAGAAAGGTCATTTTGAGAAAACGGGCTTTAAAGATTTATCATCAGCCAATGAGATTGCGCATTCAGCCCTTTTACTTTCACGATTGGCTGCTGATAAAAAGGAAATGACCATATTTGGATCCGACAGCGTTGTACAGGAGAGAGAGAGCTTTCCAGCGGTGCATGTGATGACAGGGAGCCGGCAGAGATCGCGGAGCAGCATGATGATTAAGAACGCAAACTTTTGTTGAATTTATAAGAAATCTACAGACGCAAACAGACAAAGTGTAATAAAATAAAGACCTAAATGTGTATTTCGGACTTTTTTTCACCTCAAGTCTGAAAGAAGACATGTTATTGAAGACAAATATCCCCAAATCTCAAAATTGATCAGTAAAAAAAACGATGTTTTTGCCTGCCGTGTCTCGCCTTAAAAACGTGAAAGAGGTTTTATATTTATAAAAATTGTTTGGGTGCAATACCAACATTTGCCATTAGATGCCAGCATTTGTGATCTGCAGTAAGTACAGTATAATTTCTCTTTCTCAAACATCACACACACACACACATTTTTTACACATACAAACCACATTCTGACATCCATATCTACATACCCACACAATTATAGCTGCTTGAAATGATTAAATTGGCTTTATAATACAGCAAAATCAGAAAATGCGAGTATTTGCTTAATAGGCAAAATCAGAGAAAATGGCACCATCTGCTAAAAAAAAATTCAATAGTAAAAGTTTTCATTTTGACAATCAACAAACCTCAAACTGTTACATCAAAATCAAATACTTTAGTCAAATATATTCTCTTTTGTCAGAATCAAACTTTGGCCTCAGATGACACACAAACCCTAACAGATACATAACTAGAAAATTTCATAACACTGTAACAAAAACCTCTTTGTCGGATTCAGGAATAATTTTGCAGCTTAATGTCTATTACATTATACAACATAAATGAAAGAGTTAATACTTGAGTTAATTATATTATGTGTTTGTGTTTGATGAATGAGCACATGGTTAAACTTGTAAATAAATCAAGAAAATCGTAACGTGTGTGTGAAATGTGTTTGTTTTGAGACCTGAATGAATGCTTTGGGACTTTGCTCATACGATAATAGGTGAAACTTCTCGTGGGTGAAGATGAATTTGCGCGCTACGACCGTCTTCTGCTGCAGTCCAGTCTGGATCTGATGGCGGATGTTGTGTATTGCCCCCGCATGAGCTGCTGTATGGCTGTGATGGTCGAGCCCGACTCCACCATGGGCATCTGTCCCTCCTGCCGATACGCCTTTTGTACCCTCTGTAAGAGAAGCTATCATGGCCTTTCCAACTGCATAGCGACTACCGGTAAGATCCGGGACATTTACACCTATCTGAGTTAGTAATGAGTCACTTCTAGCTAATGTGTTTCCTGATTCTGATATTAGTATTTCCATAAATGTATTGGATGCTCAGTGAAGTACAGGCACTTGGTTAGCTTGTTCAAAAGGTGTGCTTTTCTCTAACAGATGAGCTTCGCAATTTGCGGGATGAGTACATTTCTGCAAGCGAGGAGGGAAAGAAGTTCCTCGAGAAGCGTTTTGGGAAGCGGGTCATTCAGAAGGCGGTGGAGGAGTCTTTCAGCACAGACTGGCTGAAGAGCAACTCTAAACAGTGCCCGTGCTGCAGCTCTCATATAGAGGTCAGTGCTAAGCGGACATGCTACATATTCGGTGGGTTGTCTCAAATGAAATGCCATGAATAGTTAGGCTGATCCCAGTCAGATGCTTTTCTCTTTGGAGGAATTACAGAAGATGCATTCCTGTGTTCAAAAACTGCTGGACTCCGTCCCCCTCCCCCTCTCTCCTTTCTCCTTTCTACTTCCTGTCAGTCCTCTACACATTTTTATTTTTTTAAATGCTAATGCCGCAAGATGCTCAAACCATACAATTCGTTATGCAATGGCCAACAAAATAACGTCTGTGCATGTGTAGTCTATGACTGTAAAGGTAAAAGAACTCGCGCTGATGAAAGCCGGCTTGAACACACCACACAGACTACAGCCGTCGGACAGCTAGCACATACGTTCTGTTCCTGCGTGAGGACGTAACTCTCCCATACCAGCAGGTGGCAGTAGTCTGTATTGGGGTGCGCCGATTGCTCCAATACTGCCAATTATTTTGCCGGATCGGGTATCATCCAGACGTGACCGGTCCAAATCTGATATTGTGCCTATGTTATTGTTATACCACACAACAGGCACGAAAACATTATGCTGCTTTATAACTATATAATATAACACTATATCCCAAGTTTTCTGAAGCCATTCCATAGTTTAATGTGAGGTACAGATGAATATTTAAAGGGATGGTTCGGAGTAATGTCAACCCAGGGTCCTTTGCACCCTGACCTCGAGCCAAACACCCCCCATAAGCCTTTTTCCCCTTGGTCGAACATTATTAAAGTTGAGCTTATTTAGAGATATCAGCTGAATGGCTTAGTGCAGGCGCTAATGGATCCAAGGTTATATCTCGTAAATTGCCCCACTAATAATCCCCAGAATGGCACCAAACTTCTACAGTAGTACAAATAGGTCCTGTACTCATAAAACGAGGCATTGGAAAGTTTGTAAGTACATCAGGAGTTTATTTAAATAACACTTGCCTGACGGCTCATGCTACCGCTAACCCGGACGTCGACGTCACTTCACTCAGTTGAGAAAGCAGGTAAAAGTCCTGGCAGAAAGCGACGCATAAGGATGTATTAAAAGGGTATTCTTAATGCATGCATAATGCCTTATAATATGTTGTATCATCTGATAAATATTCATAACAGTTACAATACATTATTGCACAACGGGATAAACCCACTATTTGTGGTTGTAACTATTAAGAGTGCAGTGCATTATAACACCAGATAAGGCCTGCATTTATAATGCATCATAAGCGTATTCTTAATGCGTTATAATGCATGCATAATCCTTATAAACAACCTTATAATGTGTTGTCATCTCATGAATACTTGTAACAACAGTAATAATACTTATGTGTGGTTATATAACTATTAAGAGTATGATTTAAAACACACAATGAACATAATTTGATCCACTTCAATTATAATGGATTATATATCTCATAGTTTCATATCTTTTTACTTTTCCAAGTCTCATATCTTGACATTGTTTACTTAAGATCTGCACAGTGTCATGTCTTCTTTTAAACAGCCGTAAGCTGTCATGACGTGGTTATAAGACGTTTCTCTTTAGGTAAAATCACATCAGAAAGTTGTGTGGGAAAGTACACATTTTATTCATAAAAACTGTAAAATGACAAGGCTTTACCAAATCTAATAAGTATTATTACTGTTGTGTTGTTAGATGATACAACACATTATAAAGCGCTATGCATGTATTATAATGCATTAAGAATACCCTTGTAGTGCATTATAAATACAGGCTTCATAGAAAGTGTTACCAAACATTACAATGAAAAACTGCCCCAGAAATCTCAAAAAAAATAATGGAAACCTTCTGCAAACTGAGATCTGCTGTGTTGTGGGGAGGAGACTCTGAAAGACTCATTGCGCATTGGTTGAAAGCAGACATGGGGACTTGTGACTTGGTGACTTGGACTCGAGTCGACTCGAGTCGCTGTTTTTATGACTTGTGACTTGACTTGACAAAAAATAAAATACTTGAGACTTGACTCGGACTTGGAAGTTAAAGACTCGGGACTTGACTTGACTTGAGACACGATGACTTGAATGACTTGAGTGTTAATCAGGCTCCTTGCGGACATCCGCGTGCCTCCCATTTCTTATGACTGCGCGCGGTCACTAGGCTAAAACAGCGCAAGCCGATCTACTGCGCATGCGTTGAACGCGTTCACCGAGCGGACCTCAGCATAAAGTATAAATACAAGTAGTCCGCGTCCGAGCTGTGCGCACTGCGCAGCTGTCGTGTACGCGTCCAAACTGGAGTATAACACATAGGCTTAAGCAGGCTGTGAAAAAAAATGCGTGTATGTGTGTCTGTGTGAGAGAGAGAGAGAGAGAGAGTGAGAGTGAGGGAGTGTGTGTGTGTGTGTGAGAGAGAGAGAGAGAGAGAGAGAGAGAGAGAGAGAGTGTGTGTGTGTGTGTGTGTGTGAGAGAGAGAGAGAGTGAGAGTGTGTGTGTGAGTGAGAGAGAGCGAGTGTGTGTGTGTGTGTGTGTGTGTGTGTGTGTGAGAGAGAGAGAGAGAGAGAGGAGAAATGTAACAAAGTTTAATGTTGTACATAAACTGTGTTTGAGAGATAGAGAAGGAGGTGTTCAGAGAGGAGTCTGTTAGATGTTAAGCTGTTATTTGTTTTATGGACTCAATGTTGAAAATTTAAAACATTTCAAACACTGTTGGCAGAAGTGAAAAATAAATAATTTTATGAAGTTACAATTTTGTTTGATCCCATGATGTATTTTACTGAACATGAGTATTTACAATGCAAATCCAAATTATTGTAATTTACTGACAGTTACTTATTTCTTGTCTTTTCACTTCACCAAGATCAGATTCTGCAGGTAAAATGATAATAATGTGACTTGACTTGACCTACTACACGACTTGACTTGACTTGACTTGACATAGCCTGTGACTTGACTTGACTTGACTTGCCCAAGAAAAAAATACTTGGGACTTACTTGAGACTTGAAGGTTAAGACTTGAGACTTACTTGAGACTTGCACATGTGTGACTTGGTCCCATCTCTGGTTGAAAGTGTTTTTTGTTGTTGTATTTTCTCCATTTCTTCAGAAGGTGCATGGCTGCAACAAGATGACCTGCTCCTCCTGTCAGAAGTATTTCTGCTGGATCTGTCTGGGAGCTCTCAGCCGAGTGAACCCCTACAGCCACTTCAACAACCCCAGCTCGCCATGCTTTAACCAGTGAGTTCCTCCACATACTGTCTTCAGTGAGCAACAGTGTCCCGACACGGACGTGCAAGTGTCCTGGGGCAACTTTAGTCATGAAGGCTTGTTCTGATCAGCACACGTCATTTGTTTGTTTTTGCGTATTACTCTGATTTCACTCTGGTACCCTGACACGTGTTAATGTGAAAGCCACTCCAGAAAGAAGGCGAAGAGACCACTGAAGAAGCCCCATGAGTAAGAACAGAGCCACCCGTGAGCTTTACTCACATTCATGTCGTTCCACCCCGTAAGACTTCCCTTCATCTTCAGAACACAAATGAAGATGTTTTTGATGAAATCTGAGAGATTTCTGTCCCTCCATTAGCCGCGTTTCCATTACCCTTCAAATTGCGCACATTGAAATTGCGAATTGAAAATATGCCCGATGGAAACACGTCAATTTCGCAAAACAGTTTTTCCGCTCGCATGAGGTGCTTTTTCAGGCAATTCGGAAAAAGAAATATTTCGCAAAACTGCAATGGAAACAGTTTTTGCGCATTTACAGATCACCTGACGTAGATGATGCGGTGTGTGTGGACAGAATACGAGACGAGCTCTTTATTAAATTCATATAAGACAAAAGAATCACAGGAATAATGGATTCTAAACCTCAAATAAATGCCACAATCAAGACCTCGAAGCAGAAATGAGGGAGAAACACCCAGAAACTCCTCATATGTGCCGCTCACAAGTATAATAAGGGTCGTTCCTTACCATTAATGCTTGGAAAACACACATAAGTCTCCTTCCATTAATAATAATGGCTAATGCAGTGGCTGGGATATAGTACATAAACCTACCAACGTCGGTTGCCACGGTTTTTGGAATGATTTTACTTATCGCGAGAGGAAGTTTTAGTCGCATAACATCCTTTAATGGAAACTCCGTCATTTCGCAATAGTTTTTTGTCGACATTTAGAAAAAAATCGCAAAAGTTTTGCGCAAATCTGTAATGGAAACGCGCCTATTGACAGCTACGCAACTACTACTTTGATGCTTCAAAAAGTTCATAAAGAGATCGGAAAACTAATCCATATGAATTGAGGTTTAGTCCAAATTTCCTGAAGTGATGAGAATTAGATTCGACGTCGGATCGGGACACTGAGTCTCTTGAGTTTTCTTCCTCTGCAATAGTGCTGCACGATTAATCGTATCCAATCGCGATGTCAAGCCTACGCGATTATATGACGCAAAATGCTGCGATTTTATATTAAATAAACAAATTAGCGCTGTTAACGCAATTAACGCAGCATCTGTTATTTTTGGCATCCTTAGGCTAGTGTTACATGATCCCGCTCTTATTCATGCAAATGCTTTTAAACCATTCATGCGCGATAAGACAAAAAAGAACGCGCTGTCAGTGAATGTCCTCCTGACACACACACAACCCACAGATAGACGCGCGCCAGTATCAAGTTCTCTTTCGCGGTAGAACGAACAACACACATGTATGCCAAAATGAACTGCCTGTGCATGTCCTACTGTGACACACAGAAAGACTCGCGTTAATATCGTGCGTGCGCACAAAACAGCATGCCAGAATACAGTTCTCTTTCGAGCTTATAACGAACAATAACACACACAATTATGCCAAAATGTCTTTTTGTCGAGTATCTTCATAACATAAGAGTAGTCTCATGATAAACGTGTTGTGACTCGTGAGAGAATGAGGCGCGTGTGAGGTCCGCGTCTCTAACAGCAGCGGATGGTCTTAAAGGGACAGTACACAGTTATATCTGTCGCTAAAGTTAATCAAAGAACAAAGGGAACAGAGAAAAACACTCACTGCTCTTGATAAAGAACTTTTTTCTTTAAGCAGATTATCACTAATCTGTGTGTGCATTTATTTTCTTTGAGAACCAAGCAAGTTGACTCATGAAACCATTTGTTTATTATATCGCAATATTGACCTCAATTATCGCAATATGACATTTTTCCCAAATCGTGCAGCCCTACTCTGCAAATGCAATTCCTGATCTTAAAGTCATATATAATTGATTTCAGAATGATTACTTTTCTAAAATGGCTGGTGCATTTGTGATGTGTTTATTTATTTATGTTCTGCTCTAGATTGTTTCAGGGAGTGGAAATGGAAGATGAAGAAGGCTTTGGAAGTGACGAAGATGACTGATCCACCATAAATGAAAAGCTTAAAGGATATAACTTCATCCAGGGCACTTCTGGACTGGGCAAGAACTAAATGACTAGGGTATCACATGAACATCTCTCAGAATCTATTTGCCTCATATATTTGCCCTTTTTGTTTTACTTTCACACCACGTTCAAATTCCAGTTCACCTGTTATGCATACACGCGTCCCTTCAAATATTATTACTGAAATGTGTGAACAAAACATAATTTTCAGTCATAAATACAGCCATGCTGCAAATCAGCCTAGCAGAAGTATGTGCAAAAGTACAGAATATATATATATATATAATATTTTTAGTTAATGAATTTGGCTCCTTTGCAATTATGTTGACTTTCAACAAGATGACTTGTTTATTTGGCTATTGTTAATGTTCATTTCATGATGGAATTTTAGACAAATGTTTGATGGACTTGCAAGTAGAGTAAATGAGTTGGCATATTATCAAGATCACAGGGTAAAATGAATATACATGTAGTGAGATAAGTTTATCAGATCATCTCAGCTCCTGAAGTTGAGAGGAGTGTGTGTGTGTTCAGGCAGTCTACCATCCAGAAGATCAGAGCTCTCACAGCAAGGCAGTCAAGAAAAAATGTTCTTGTAGCATCTGTATCGTTTAATAAAATGTTGGACTATTATGTTTTGTGTAGTTTTGTCATTATCACATAACTACAGACAATTACTCAATATATCAAGATTACCTCAGGGTGAGTGGTGGGTTTTAGGTGTAGGGGTGAGAAACATGATGTAGGGATGTCATGATGCGATAAGGACACGAGGTATACCACCCTCACCATCGTCTGCAAATGTACCGAAGCTGACACCTGAACAATAAACATTGACCATATATCTTTGTCTTCGTGGTCATTTATTACCGTACCTGTACGTTCTCGTCTGAAAGGCTGATATTGAAATCTTAGTACTTCAAGCCACACCAGATACTGTTGCTTTCGACTCCATTTCTGTTCTTCAATTCTCTCTGAAACTTGTTCAGTTGAATCTTTTTATGTTCATTCAAGTATTTACACATGAACATTTACTGGAAATAAAAGCGGTTGAAAGCAAAAATGTGACTGGATTGATTCAGATTGACAAACTAGTGCATGTAAACATACTTCTATGAGAACCGGAGCTTCTAACGGGACTCTACCTTTTTATTAATGTAGAAAAGCAAGACGTGTTCTCTTTTCTCCCAATCATGAGCCCCTTTCACACAGCGCGTTAATCCCGGGAAATTGCCGTAAAAATGCTAGAGTTCCTTCTGTGTGAACGCAAACACGTCCCGGGATCGATGCCGGGATGGGGACCTAGTTACATCGCCGGGATCAGTCCCGGAACGCGCCCTGTGTGAACAAAAGCCAGGACCAATGCCGTAAGGGGTATTTTGTTGCTCTTAGAAGAAAGTTTGTGCAAAGAACGAACGATAAATTGTCTGCAAACTAGAATGAAGCCGAGACCAGGAGCTCCTTACTATCCGCGCTGAAGCGGAGAGCGTTCGCCAGCTATGTGGAACGGTACGTGATGCGTTAGTGTATGACCGAATCCGGGAAAAAATGCTCGGACGTGGTTTCTTGAGATCGAAAGCGCACATTATTAGTAAACTGAAGACGACTACAATGGAAAGAGCGGCAGCGGAAGATTAGACTGGCCTTTCTACAACATCCTGACGTCACGTGTCTTTACGGGATGTGTGTGAACGCACTGCACTCACAGATTCCAGAAAACCACTGGCAGTGTGAATGAACCAAGATCAAACCATCCCGGGACACATTATCCGTGTTATTTTCCAGAATCTCTGTGTGAAAGGGGCTATAGTAACAGTTTCTATATACACACAAATGGATATTCTTGATTTGACTGGTAGCTCATGCTCAATTCACACATGCTAAAGAATCCGCACAAAAAAAGCAAAACGTTTAATGGGTACAAAAGAAAGTGTGTATTGCAATTCAGTGCTTATGCAACAATTTCTTAAATAAACCGACTGACTGGAAGGAGTAACATTTCCTAGGTCATAGAAATGGACAAAACTGCTTGGACACGTACAATGAGCAGACAAATATGTTGTTAACAGCCTAGGATTGTGGTCTTGAGTCCAGGCGGGATGATGATGATGATGATGTTGATGATGGACTATCCTTTGAGTGAAGACATGCCAGCCCTCATGATCTCATCAACCAGAAGGATGTTGCTGGCGATTACAGTGCTGTGCAGACGACAGAGAAAAAGAGAGATGAGACTCATTACAGAAATAGAGAATTGTCCAGACCGTTTATTTTTGTATTTAACCTCATGCTGACCTCAGGTAAAACCTACACATGCCTCCTCCAAACCATGGTTAAAAAGGCTATATAACTAAATGTGACCAGTGCTGGCAAAATGAGTCGCAACGAGCACATTTTCACAAATGAGTTAATGTTATTTCCACATTCTCTATTAAAAATAAAATAAAAAAATCTTCAAAATATATGATTTGTTTGAATCAGAAAAAAAATGACTGAGCCTGTTTGAAGAAGTCGATAGTCCATTTTGAGAAAAATCAAGTTAAAGTTTTCTGAAGGTTCCAATACAAAAATCACCTAGCAACCATACCCTAAATCCCCTGGTAATAACACTATTTTTCCTATAGATATTTTATTTATTTTGGTGTGCCAAATTAATTTTTCCATGCAAAATTATTTTTTTTCCACGATACCACAGTTGTTTGATTAACATTTATTTAAAAAAATAAATGACCAAACAGCCTATATATTCAGACCTGCTGTACCCCTGGATGTAATATGTCACACATCAGATGATTTCCCCTAACAGTTAGCCAAACATTTAAGACATAACAGATAATGTTTGCATGAATACACGCCAAGACAGATATTCTGAAACCCTGTAATTCTGTTACAGTATGTGTACGTCGGGATTGCTCTGTCTCTTGTTTTGTTCCGACTCGTCTTGCCAGCACAGGTCACAGATGTCTTTATAAAGTCTGGTGAAGTAAAAGAGTGTGGATGGGATCTATAGAGTTACGGGCCTCACCAGGAGTGGAGCAGTTGCTTCTTCACACAGTAGTTATCCCACACACCGGCCTCTCCTGCAACCATGGGTTCACCTACAACAAAGCAGCACACACACACACACACCACTGATATTAAACCAGACACAAGCATGCAGATGTTCTCTTCCAAAATACTACAAACATCTGAAATGAGCTCACAGCAGGGTTTCTGCAGGTTTCAGTAAGTCAAATTTAAGACCTTTTTAAGACATTTTAAGACCATAAAGATTGAAATTTAAGACCTACACGACTCGTGCATTATCCAAGTTAGATAGATAGTTACCTCGGGATCATTAGAGTATCTATCTATCTATCTTTCCATCTATCTAGGATTATCTGATGTGTGTGTGTGTGTGTGTGTGAGAGAGAGAGGTAGATATTTTTTTATAGAAAATTGTACTTTTGCATATTATACTGTAAAAACACAATTATTGTTGATTTTAGCTGATCATAACTAGAGAGGAAATGATGAGATGATTAAAGTGACCAAAATTATCACGGTTATCACAGAATCCTGTTCAAAAAGTACTAATGCAACAGAATGAAGTCAATTCAACAAGTTTTATGTTGAAAAACAGCAAATAACAAATTGATTAGCATCAATATGCACTGTTTACGTAAACATTAAAATACCATTAAAAATGGCCAGATTTTAAAAGTGTCTTGCAACATGTTATCTACTAACATGTACAAGTTCAAATAAAGGTTTGACAAAAAAGGTTTTATACAAAGTTAAACCTCATATTTCAGCCTTTAAATAATTTTATTTAATAATTTTTAATTGCTCAAAAAAGATAAATTACTGACATTTACACATTAGCTTATATTTTTAGTAGTGTTTGGGTGCACCCCCATCCTTCATGTCGACTGAGCTTTCAATGTTGTTCTGGAAAGGGGTGATTGGTTGGTTCCTGTCACATGACCTGCCGTGCGTTTGCGGCATTCTTAAAAGTTTAGATTTTTTTCATCTCGTTGCGCCTGGTAAAAAAATTTGCGCGTCGCTTCAATTATGAGTGCGCTTGCCCGCGAGCCTACATTTGAACAAACTTGAGCGCGCAAAAGACGCGATATGTGAACGGCCTCTGGCGAGCTAGCTCATATCAAGCCACGAGCTATTGGTAGCACGCGAGCGACGTGTTGGAGACCCCTGCTTTAGGGCTCCGCTTTGTAGGCTACAACTCGATCCTTTTTTGCTACTTTGTAATAACTTTATGCGGCCAGCGTTTCTGGAAATTAACGAGGGTAAACACTTTTTTAGACCTGACTAAATGAAATTTAAGACCTAGGATGAAAATCTGGCTGTTTTTAAGACTTTTTAAGGCCTTAAATTTAAAGTTCAGAATTTTAGACTTAAGACTTTTTAAGACCCCGCGGAAACCCTGTCACAGGTGGAGAGTAGTTCACATTTAACACACACACATATAGGAATGTGCACCAAAGCCGAATATCTTGTTTGGAAAGAAATGGATAATGGCTTCAAAAGGAATAACTAACCCTACTGGATAATAGGAAAAATGGCAGACATTTCTCGTGTTTGCTGGGTGACAGGTCAGCCGGGGGTAGGGCTGGGCGATGAGGACAAAAAAAAAAAAAGTATCACAATTTTTTTTTTTTCATATCAGTCGATTTTGATAATCCGAAAAATAATTTGAGATTTGATTTTTATCACAAGTTTAAAGGCAAAAAGTTTGAAAGTTGTAGAAACCAAACCATTAACTGTGGTGTTAAACTGCTCTTTATTGTCAGAACATGACAAACACCACGTTTTTGAATTATTTACACACTCCTAGTCATTTTTCCTTAAAATAAATATCTTAATAGAAAAATTTATTTCTTAGTTGCTGCATGTGCTAACGGGTGATGCGGTTTCGTGTCATGAAACATGTTTGTGTTGCCTGACTCAGCATATTAATAATATTACATGTTTCATCTCTTAGAAATGCTCGTTTGACAGTAGCTTGAGTTTGGATGAAGATGTACATTTATGTTCATTAACAAAAACGGTTACATCTGTAAAAATGGTAACAAAACTCAGTCAGAATTTTGTACTTTTAACATTTTAAATTTGGTTATTAAAATTAACCATGGGTCTTCCGTAGCAGCATATACACTTAGATCACGATAAACAGTTAAAACCATGCATTTATCATTACCAAATTATATTGTGATAATTATCTTTATCGGCCAGCCCTAGCCAGGGGAAAGTGTGATATAGCTATATTAAACTCGTTCACACACATTTATGGTGAAGTGATTTTAGTGTAAGCTCTATGAATGAAATGAGTGCAATGATCACAAATCAACAGCTGCATTTCTTGAGTTTGACGAGAGTAATATCAACTAAGATACTGAATCATAAACATTTTCTACTATATGATGTCTATTTAAATGTTTCAAACTTTGCATGTTTTTCTGTCCAACTCTCTCCCAGAGATGACAAGCATTTTGTATTCTTGATCATTTGTTCAGATGTGCATTTATATGCATAGTATCGTTCAACTATCAGCTATTTTATATAGAATACTCTTATTTGATGTGGATGATCGTCCTGACATTAACTCAAAGTTCCAGTGGAAAATAAAATATCAACGTATTTCAGACCAAACAGAGACAATTTGAAGCTATAGAGAGAGAGAGATAGAGAGAGAGACACATGCCTGTGTTCAGGTTCACTCCCACCAGTTGTCCGGTCTCTTTGAATTCACTCTGGAGCTTCACAAGAGTCTCTTGAGGGTCGTAGCCTGAGTTCTGAGCCAGAACCTTTGAAGAGGAGATAAGCTTCAGTCAAAGGCTCCTTCACACAAAAAGCTTGTTGATTCAAGGTCTTTACACATTGTTCTGCGGTTTGTCCAGTACCTTGGGGATGACGAGGAGGGCATCAGCAAACGCCTGCACCCCCAGCTGGGCACGACCCTTTACTTTGGGCTTATGATTGACCAAAGCGTTCGCTACAGCCACCTCAAATGCACCGGCCCCGGCCACAACAGATCCTGCAAACACACACACACACACACACCAGATGAGGAAAACACCAGTACAGTCCACACAGATCCTCTCAGGACCTCTAGCTAGCATTACCATTAGCCATATTCAATATGAAATGGGATATTTTCTTTACTTTTCAGTAATATCCCTATAATGTTCTTTAAAGGGGTGGTTGATTATGATTTCACTTTTCTAACTTTAGTTAGTGTGTAATGTTGCTGTTTGAGCATAAACAACAAATGCAAAGTTACAACGCTCAAAGTTCAAAGCAAAGAAAGATATTTGCTTTTAAAGAAATTGCTTTTTAAGGACTACAACAAACGTCTGGTAGGGACTACACGAGCTTCCTCCTGGGTTAGTGACATCACAAACCCAAATAAAGAATATGCTAATCAATGACTAGAAGATAACTACACAAAAGCTACATAAATGTACCAACTAACCATTCAGAAATGTTGTCTACATGTCACTTCTTAAGTCTCTCCATCTTTGTCTGACTACGGTTAGAACATAAAAGGCTAAAGTTTCAGGACATGAGCTCTTGAAGCTCCGCCCCCTGTGCCGGGAGCAGCGGCTCATTTGCATTTAATGGGACAGACACAAACACGGTGCGTTTTTGCTCACCCTCAAAAAGTGACAATTTTAACATGCTTTATAAAATGATCTGTGGGGTATTTTGAGCTAAAACTTCACATTCACACTCTGGGGACATCAGAGACTTATTTTACATCTTGTGAAAAGGGCATTATATTTGAAGGATTGTCTCCCTACCATCTTCAATGGCGTTTTTGACGGCCCGGAGCCCGTCTCGGACCGCATCTTTGATCTGTGTGAGCGTGTGCTTGTTGGGCCCTTTCACCAGCAGGGTCACGGAGCGAGGGTTTCCACACTTCTCAATGAACGTGTACTTCTCCTCTCCCTGATACACAGAGCCAAACATAAGTGACTGTGAGCTGACATTCAGACCGTTGTTCAGAGTTTAGTTCACTCACCAGTGTGTGCTCATACACAAGCCCAGCATGTCCCAAACACTCCGGCGTGAGATCGTCCACTGAGTTCATAGCTATGCCGCCGCATGCCAGAGACAGCCTTATGGGAAGAGAACGTGTTTGGAATAGTAAGAGGGATTTTGCTTTTCAATTTTGACAAAAATGTTGCCAATGTTGTTACACTTGACATAAACCTATAAAATTGTATTGTACTGGTTGATTTTTGATAGTGTAAGTCACGTGCGCCTTATTGGGTGGAACATTTCCCCAAGAACCCTCTCATAATCATAACTGATTAAACCATGCATTATATAAGTCACTTTGGAATATAAGGCACAGCACGTTTCATGTTTTGATTGGTCCCCTCAAAGTTGCGTTGGATTTTCTCCTCAGCGTAAAGGTTAAGAGGTCCTTCTATCACTGTTGTCCATGTTTATAGAGTAAGTTTGTAGAGTAAATATATAGGCTGTACACAATTTTTTTTTTTTTTAAATGGCGAGTGCTGGTGTTTTGCGTGCGTTTGGCGAATCAGCGCTTCCCTTACATCACTGGCAGTTCCTATAGTGCTGGTTTAGACCCTGCTCTGAAGTAGGAGCTAATTTAGTTCCCCCTAAAGGCGTTCCTAGAACTAACATCGTTCCCATTTCCTACGATGCGAACATGCCAAAAAGCGGGTACTTCCTCCAATAGCTCTAGGAACTATGAAAAGGTTCCTCCAGTGCGAAAGCCCCTATTGTTTAACCTGAAAATATTAAGCAAATGTATGCGTTTTCTATTTATATTCAAGTAGCATAGTTAATGTTTATTTATAAATGAGAAATACCAATCAGTTAAGCAGAAAAGAAACTTTGGTATGAGAATTAAAAGGGGTATCGGTACACCCCTACCTAACATTATTCTCATACCTCTCCATGTTCCTCCTCTTTGCTCGGCGCAGAGCCACAATCCCCTCTTTAGCCAAAGCATCCAGAGAAAATGGATCAATACCCTGTACAAAATACACTTTGGTTAAAACTAAGTGATTAGCAAGCTGGAAAAGTTAAAGAACAGACACTCCACTTGTCTGATGAAAACATGTAATGTAATGAAGTGTAATTTATTCCACAAACTAAAAGAATTACATTACCTTCTGATTGAGGACCACAAAGCCTTTCTTAGTGTCTCCACACACTTTATTCTTTAGATCAATTATTTTCTTCACACGATCTTCAATGAACTTCCTCTCAGCCTTGACCAGCTTGTCTCTCTCATCTGCACTCTTGTAGAAGAACCCAGAGTTCACTTCTCTGTGAAAACAGGCAATCGTTTCATTACAGATCTCCTAATTCATAGATGATTAGCAACACCCCCAGTAACCTACTGTAAATAATGAAATATGAACATTCGTAAAGCCTACGTTTTCTCATATTCCAAAGAAACGTTGCAAGTGAGAATAAAAGCGTCCTCCACCCTCTTCTTCATGTCAGGGTGTCTGGATCCATGGTCCAACACCAGTCCTCTGATCAGCCTGAGAATAAACACACACACACACAGTTGTAAATGTAAGTGCTGCAACCCCTATTGATTCCACACCCGAGTTACTTCTCTTACAGGGAAATCAAGGGGACTTTATAGATAAATTTAAACGGGCAGAGGCCAGAAATTCAAGCTCGAGCAAAGACATTTCTTCTTTTTCCGTGAACTATGAAACTGGCATAGCACCAGGGGCGGCGTTTGCTCATGGCAGTCAGAGTTCAGATAAAACATCAGCTAACGATGATGCTCGTTAAAGATTTTAGGAGGGCTTTAACCCCCCTAAATATTTGCTATTAACTGTACACTATTCGTGATCGCCTCAGTCACCTTTAAAAGTCATATGAAACCAGCTCCTCCCAGTGTTATCTCAGCAGCGTCAGAGTCAGAACAAAAGCAGAGGACAACGTGTGTATTTATTGATAGATTGTTATGATATATATATATATATATATATATATATATATATATATATATATATATATATATATATATGCATGCATCCGTGTAGTTCTTTCTTTGTCATAAATGCATTTTACGCAATATGATGCCGGAGCAATTTAACACGAATTATTGATTTATGAAATTCCTTTCTTCCAAACGGTACGAGACTTTGACACTTTTCCTATTCTAGCTATACTTCATACTTCAGTGCAATAAAATTGCTAAGTATTTTATAAGATTAATTTAATAATAAATCCAAAGGCAAAACACGCGATAAGTGACCATTCACGATGAAAAAAACAATGCGTTTTTATTATTTTAACAACGTCGAAAACACAATGGCAGATTTTAAATTAACATAAATGTACACATTATTGTAAAAGTATTATTCCAAAAAAAAAAAAAAAAGAAAGTGTGTGGAGTGAGTGTGCACAGCCACAGTTTATTGCATCACTTAATCGCGCCTCTTTTTGATTAGCCTAGCTGTCAGATACTGAGTAAAAATGAAAAGAAACAGGCCTATTCAATCTTCCCTGGATGTTTTTTTTTTAACGAAGAATTTAAATAGCAATCAGGAGAATGGAAGCAGCAATAAAAAAAACAAGTAAAACCTTTTCTGAGGACAACAATGGGAGATGAGAGACTAAAGGTGATGATACACAGGGCAACTTTTTGAGCAATGTCGCAGGGCAATCTTGCCAGGCGATTGTTGCTTGGGCACTTTCCCATTGAAAATGGGCAATAAATATATATCTGGATAATTTAGATCAGTCGTGGGCCCTGTCTCTCATCTGGTTGCCCGTTGACGGCAACATTGCCCAGCAACACTGCTCAAAAAGTTGCCCTGTGTATCATCACCTTAAGCCACTTAATGCTCATGTCTGTGGAGAAAGAGTTGGTGAAACGTTTTGATCTGGATGAACTTGTCAATAAAAACTGAACTGCAACAAAAATGTAAGGCATGTGTTTTTATATTTAATGCTGTTCACTGTGAGTTTTTATTAACAGTGTAATAGAGTTAATAGTGCATTGTGCATTTTGTTTGGTATAATGTGAGGTATATCGTTCGGTAATGTTGTTGTTCTATGTATGCCCAGAGGGAATGCCGTACTCTAGGTTTTTGTGAAACGCCGCCACTGCACAGCACAGACATTTGACTAATAGACTTGTAATATAGCCCACAAGCCAATCATCATTCTCTTTCATTATATGGTAAAAACTGCCCAGGATATTCATCTCAAATATTCTGTGCTACACAGAAGTCCTTCTGTCTTGTTCAAAACAATTTTACCACTTTTCACAATTTCATTTGAGAGCTTTTTCTTTAAGGAAAGTCTACAATCCACACGAGAGAGGAAACCATTCTCTGAGTCTTACTGTGTATCACTGTCGGTTTTGTGCCTCATCTCCATGATCTCCACCATGTAGAGGTCGATGGGCTCGTTGGGTTTCCTGATGGCCAGCACAGCGTCCACCACAGCCTGAAGTAAAAGCACATGTAAGTGTACAGGGGAAAGATGTCCTATCCAATCATTTTTATCATATTAAAGGGGTCATGAAATGCATTTTCAGATCTTTGTGTTTCTTATGAAGTTAAAGTTTTTGCACCAATCAAATTGGTGAAAATCATTTTCCATACTCTGTTTCAGAGGCTGTTAGGTCTTTCAGAAATGCAAATACCCAGTGCGGTGATTGACAAACTGTGTCGCACTATATTCACACCCTCCCCACAGTATGCATGATGTTTTGATGCTCGAGAGAGCCAGAGCTGTGATAGGATCGGATTTGGTATCAAACTTATACGAGACTAGAGACGTGGTAGAGCATGGTAAAAAATGTATCTGTATATAGTTTTAAAACTATTATTAAAGCTGCTAGCAGTGAAAAACTTTTCTAGCATGTTTAACACTTGCTGGAATATTTTTTAATTATAATAGGAGTGCATGACAATATTAAATATGTCACTTCCTGTTGCCAGCAGGTGGCGCTACAACTATAACTGAATATTGGCATGTAGATGTCTTCAGGCCAGGACTCAAACATCCAATCATCTCCAAACTTCACGTTTGAGTTACAGCAGGCCAAACGTTCATGGAATTAATAGCATTCTTTAACACTTAGCTAAATGTAGCTAGCATGTTGCTGCTATGTTTAGCACTTGATGACATTTTAATATGATGCTCCGAGTGCATTAGTCTAGAACACGTCACTTCTTTCCAGTAGGTGGCGCTACAACTATAATGGACGATTGGAGTGGACTCTTAACGTGAAGTTTGGGGCAGATTGGACAATATATGTCTGAGTTACAACTTCCTTGAGTTATGGTGAAACATCAAACGTTGTCAGGCCGCCACGAACACGCCCTTCAACGAAAACGCAAAAGCTTTACAATTTAGCATTGCAAAGGCCTTTAGATTACACTGACCAAATATATAGATGACCCGATTAAATCTGTAGGAGTCTGTTAAAGTGTGACGCATGGAAATGGTCATTTGTAAGTAAATAAAAAAATTAAAATATGGCCTTTTTCAGATCTTTGGATCTAGTGGATGAAAAGCTCACGCAATTTATGTATGATTGCGACCGGAGATGACGGAAAAACATGGAGACCAGCTGTCTCTGATAGTTGTATGACCCAAGTTTAGTTTAGAAATCAGGAATGCTGAGAGAACAGGTACATTTCTCTCCTTCAAACCAAACTCAGGTCTTCAGCCAAGCGGTTCCTATAATGTTTACACGTTAGCTCAATAGATGGAGAGTAGTCTAGTATGTTATGGTTGTTGAACGCATTGAGCGTATGCGTTTTAGACTACCTCTGGAAGTGGTCCAAAATGGACAAGCTAAAAATATAAAAAATATATAAAAATAAAAGACTCCCGCACTGTTTTCTGCGCTGCACACATACAGTAACAGTATATTGTGCAGCTCTTAAAGTGACAGCAGACTAATATTCCTGCTGCCGTCTCTATAACACTAATCAAACAACAAAAGACAGAAAATTCACTCGATATTTGACTGAATAAATTTTGTAACTATCTTCGTAATGTATATTTTATTTATAAAGTGCAGTGTTATTTTACATTTAGTTTGTGTACCTTAATATCTTCAAACACAAATTTATATCAAATATCTTGATTTGATTTAATATTGACTCATTTGGATAAATATTAGGTACACAAGATAGGCGTTAATTTTTTAATTATTAAAATAGAGCGTTAATAGATATTTTTTTCTAGCCAACTAACGTGCTATATTATTGTCATTAAATGGCTTTCCTGAGGTAAATGTTTTGTGACAATTGTTCTCCAGCTGTTTTATTGACCCCTTTCCACGGATGAAAAACACTGATCGATATTATGTACGAGGAATATACGTTTCGGTAAGTTGTACTGTATCTTTCAACATTGTTCATTCGTGTGTATTTACTATTAGCTAGTAGAGATGATCGGTTCACGTTAGGGATGCACCGATCCACATTTGTTCACTTCCGATCCGATCCCGATACCTGAATTTGGATATCGGCCGATACCGATACTATTCCGATACCAGAGCTGTGTTTGCTTTAATATTATTATTATCATTATTGTTTATTTTATATGATGCTGAAATAAACTTCTCTCAACAGGCAAGCCAGTATGATATGTACGTTTGTATGCATGTATATCCCAAAAGGCAACTTGAGGCAAGTATAAGGTCAGAAAAGGAAGTCAGAAAAACAGGAAATCCTGTTAACAGGAAAACTCCCATTCTGAAAACAAATATGCAACTGTTAGGGTTTCAAATTGATTGTCATGTCAATATTTATTACATTCCCAAATTTTCAAATACTTGAGTGTTGAACTTGAAATATAAGAAAAGTGCAAGTGTAAACATCTTACACACACTATCTGAAAGGTGATCCTCGCTCCGATGCAGTAACTCTCTCGATGAATGCTCGATCAACATCAGCATCTTGCAAACAGACAAGCGGATTTTGCCTCAGATGCGAGTCAAATTCGCTTCAAACTTTTGCTTTTTATGCGAGTCGATTTTTCTCTGGACGCGCGAATGGATTCAAAACATTCAAGCGTCCAACTAGACGCGGTAGATGCGAATTTGATGCGCTATTCGCGTTTGGTGTGAACGCACAGTAACGTGGTGCTTTCTTAAATGTTTGATTGCGTTCGTTGTGTTGTACGACGCGAGGGAGCTTCAAAGAGCTCTGAATTATGGCTTTGCAAACATTGCATTTTGCTGTCTTGCTCTGCGGTGTTTCCAGTGTTAAGTATTTCCACACAGCGGACGTTGTTGGCTAGCCACAAACTGCGGATTGGATTTCCTGAGCGGGGGCGTGTCTCATAACTCTGTGTCTCATTGAGCCGCGCCTCCGTTCAGGAAATCCATTCCGCAGTTTGCAGCCAGCTAGCAGACTCGCCGGCGGGAATCACTTTTGGAGTCATTTCAGCAGACAACGTTAAAGCGCAGACATGACTCATGGATATCGGATATCTCCGCAGGTTGGATCGGGAAAATCCGATACGTGAATTACACTGGTATCGGTCCCGGTCCAGATACCGATACTGGATCGGATCGGCCCCATCCCTAGTTCACGTGCTGCTAGAGATCTGTCACGTCACATTTACAAAGCGGCAAAACGGTATTTATTGTTTGAATTTCGTAATAAAATTGACAATCTGAGAGCTGAGATTTTTTTTATATCATAAGTAACCTGCTCTGTCTAGTCCGTTTGTCTCCGTGTCCTCTTTGCTTCGCGATTGTTCTGTGCGTGAGAAAATGGATGTGTGGCGTGAGAGCGTGTGAACAGTGTCAATTGCGTGAGTCTCACGGTGAATGCGGGAGAGTTGGCAGCTCTGTAACCGTTTAACTGAAAAGTTCTCTTAAAAACGCAGGGAATAATTCCCATTTACAAATTATTTAGATTTTAGAATGCATGTTTTAAGTGCACATGATAATATCTGGATATATTGTTTTAATGTCTCGCAGCACACGTCTAGTGGCAAAATTTTGTATTCTAAACTGTGTAAATAACAAGGACATTTAGATTTGATCATTTCATGTCCCCTTTGAAGACAATGCCATGGGCACAACTTGTGATCCAGTGACAAGCAACAAATCCTTTTTTTTTTCTCCCCATGTTAAAATGATTTTCTGTTCTATCATCATAACTGGTTTTAAAATGTTAGATATTCAATGTTTCTCACCTCTGTTAGTAAATCGGCCAGCTCCACGTGGACCTTGGTTCTGAGTGAGGTCCTGGCTACATGGATGAGAGTCTCTCTGTCCATCTCCTTCACGACCTTTACCTCTTCCAGCACCTCAAGGGCTTTCTCCTTCGCAGCCTCAAACCCCTCGGCGATCACCCTGGGGTGAAGACCCTTCAGACAAGTACAGGACCGGTTTAAGTGAGGAACGTGACTCGTGACAAAGACACAACTAGAAATATGAGAAGCGCATGTAAACCTCAGAAACATAGAGGTCCGCCTGCTTGAGGAGCTCTCCAATAATGAGCACGTTAGATGTTGTGCCATCTCCCGTGATGTCATCCTGGGCCGTGGCCACCTTGGCAATCAATGAAGCAGTGGGATGCTGGATTTGCTGGGAAAAAAATGAAAAAGAAATAAAGAACATATGCAATTTCAGAGAGTGGCTTGAATAACAGGGAATTAATGATCCTTCACAGACCAAAAAACTAAATATAACGCACAGACAAATAGTGTCAGCAACCGTGACGAACACATCTGATGTGTTACAGCACCTGAGGTTTCGCCACCCAGACATAATGTAATAATTTTATAAACATGGTATATTATAATAATAATCATCATCTCTAAAGAGGAGCATTTTTATAAACATCTAGTTCAAATCATGAAACTCCAGAGGGCTGGTCGGTCCTTTACTGGCAATCTGCAAGCTCTCACATCAATACTGCATGGCACAAGCTGATCCTGCAGCCAATGAGATCGCTTGCTCATCATTCATGTAGTCTGGTTCAAGTTAGGTTTGCGCCGATGGACGATGGCTGACCGACATCACGATGGTGAGTCACCATCGTGATGCCACGCCCCCCACCCTGTCAGACCAGCCCAGTTTCACGGCAGTTTGTGTTCGTGTGTACACCAGTGGTTGGGAACCTGGCTCGCGAGCCACACCTGGCTCTTAGGCAAAAATCATGTGGCTCGCAAGGTCTCTCACCCTTTACCAACGAACGATAAAAAAATTAAGACGTGCATGTTCAGTGCTGTTCGCGAGTGTCACGAGTCACCACAGCAATCAACTAACTGCTTATGTTTCTGTGGTAACCTAACAGTTACAGCTCCTGCACTGGGATTCAAGCAGCTGCTGCTTGTTTAAGGTGATGGCGAAAATCATTTTAGAACAGCAGCGAAAATGTAAGCGAAAACTTTAATATATCCTTTTATTGAAACGGGTGCTTTGCTGTTCAAAGAGACATTTCGAAACATTTCACCCGCTGGCCGCTGGTACTTTCACTTTTGCCGCAGTGACCCTTTATGTCCTATAAATGTGTCGTATTGTTGATAATCCGCGCAGATTTCAGTTGATGATTCTGTTTAAAGTTATTAATAATAAAACATGAATGAATGAGAAAGAAAAGAGCAGGATGTGCTTTATATTGAAAAGAAATATTAAAAGCACGATACGTCGCGAAAGAGAACTGAATTCTACTGACAGGGTGCTGTGCGCGCGCTCCGAGCGCAACACGCAAGCATAGTAGTCTTTGTCTTCGGTTGCGAGCCTAAACGGCCAAATAAACAGAAATATTTCAAAATGCCAAGCCGAGTATCCCGTGGCGTAAACACAGTAGAAGTAGCTACTCTCTCTCTTCGTGATATAGCTACTCCCCCCCCCCCCCCCCCCCCCGACGATATCATCGTCCATCGCGATGTTTTACTGTAAACATCGTCAACTGCCAATTTAGGGGACATCGCCCAACCCTAGTTCAAGTTGCATCCGAATTCGCATACGTCCCTACTCTATAGTAGGTGAAAAATAGTATGTGACAAAATAAGTCTTCGAATTCACAATACTCATAAAAGAGTAGGTAAAAAGTACCCGGATGACCGAATACTTCCAGTGTGATTGTATGCATACGACGAACACTACTATCCCATGAGGATTTATGAATGACAGTGAAGTGACAACTGACAGTGGTAGATCACATGATAATGACATTGACAACATGGCGAAGTCCAGATTACAAACACACTCTAATACTATATAGTTTAAAAAAAAAAAGTTTAGAAAATGCTTATTCAGTCCCCAGTTTAAACAATGTTTCTCATGCTTGTTCAATGCGCCGTAAACAATTATTGCACTTGCTCCTGTGGAACAATTAATAGACAGTTAATGTCATAGGACACTAAAGTTGGTAAATCATTAGTAGTAAAGCTCTTACCATCTCATGCAGCAGAACATTCCCATCTTTGGTGAGCTTGATGTCTCCTGCACCGGACACAAGCCTGCGAAACCAACAGAACGTGTTTAATAGATAAGAGGATTGAGTCAGTGCTGCAGGGAGCACGTGTCCAAGATGCCGTGTTTATTGTGTGTGCATTCACTTTATATCCATTTACTTAGCTCCAGTCTTTGATTATGATTGGCTGAGCCGTGTTTGAAGCCATTGTAAAACACTCTATAAACACACACCTGTGGACTCCGTAAATCACTATTACTGCGCTTGACAACCATTCTGCTATTCGCTGCTGAAGAACTTATGATTTATCAAATTATTAATACCCTGGTTGGGGTGTTTATAAAAGCTTGCTGAGGTATAGTTATAACAGTTCTTCAAAAGCAGTAAACGCAGTGAAGCCGTGGTTTACAGTGGTTTACAGTGGTTTTAGACCATGACACCGTGTTACCGCCAGGGTCCGGGATAAAAGGATGCACTTGAACAGATTGCAAAGAGGACAGACAAAGGCCAACAAGAAAGTACACTACCGGTCAAAAGTTTGGGGTCAGTAAGATCTTTAATGTTTTTAAAAGAAGTCTCTTCTGCTCACCAAGGCTGCATTTATTTGATTAAAAATACAAACAAAAACAGTAATATTGTGAAATATTATTACAATTTGAAACAGCTGTTTTCTATGTGAATATACAGTAAAGTGTAATTTATTCCTGATCAAAGCTGAATTTTCAGCATCATTACTCCAGTCTTCAGTGTCACATGATCCTTCAGAAATCATTCTAATATGATGATTTGATGCTCAAGAAACATTTATGATTATTTTCAATGTTGAAAACGGTTGCTATGATGAATAGAAAGTTCAAAAGAACAGCATTTATCTGAAATCTAAAGCTTTTGTAACATTAAACACTACCCTTCAAAAGTTTGGGGTCAGTAAGAATTTTAATTTTATTTTGGGGGGAAAGAAATAAAATAAATCAATACTTTTATTCATCAAGGATGAGTTAAACTGATCAAAAGTTACAGTAAAGACATTTATAATGTTAGAAAATATTCTATTTTAAATAAATGCTGTTCTTTTGAACTTTCTATTCATCAAAGAATTTTGAAAAAAGAAAAAGTACACAACTGTTTTCAACATTGAAAATAATAATGAATGTTTTTTGAGCACCAAATCATCATATTAGAATGATTTCTGAAGGATCATGTGACACTGAAGACTGGAGTAATGATGCTGAAAATTCAGCTTTGATCACAGGAATAAATTACATTTTAAAATAATATTAAAATAGTCATTTTAAATTGTCATAATATTTCACAATATTACTTCTTTTTTTTTTATCAAATAAATGCAGCCTTGGTGAGCACAAGATACTTCTTTTAAAAACAAAAAATCTTACCGATCTAAAACGTTTGACCAGTAGTGTGTGTTCTGCGCCTGTGTGAGATGAAATAACAGTGGTCTGTATTCATCATTAAAGAAGGAAACTGGAACTATGACAGCTGATATAAAACCATTTAAAAAAGAAGTGTTTCCCCATGTGAGAGTTTCAGCTTGTAAGGGCAGGCAAAGACAGCATGTGTAAATCAATTTTTGCAGCTTTTAGATAATCGTGCGATTCTTGACCTAACCTCATGCGAATATAACGACAACTAAATGCCCCTTATTTCACACCATTAAGAACCCTCATGTTAAATGGATTCTTTTGAAGTTTGTTTCCCCCTTTCTTCAATAATTATTTGGATACCAGCCTGCTGAAAAGTTCTCTTTCTTTGCTTTAAAACTAACGTCTCGTCATAAAACTATTATCCTGCGCGTCTCGTGACAAATGGAAATAGTAAAACTGAAATGTGTGCATGACAACACAAATCTGCTGAGGAGCTTTACAAAAGCAACACATCTAATGATACGGCGTAGTCATCTGTCTTTAAAAATGTTGGAAAAGCATACACAGAGATGAGGTTCACAGCATTGACTGTGCCACTCTGAGATGCTGAAACACCGGTTCATGAGCGGCACGCATGTACACTAGGGGTGGGACCAAATCTCGATAGGGCGATGGATCGCTGTCCTTCTCCGTGGGAAACGAGAATAGACATGCTGGTGCCAAATATCGATATATTCATTAATAAAACAAGGCGCTCTAAATAGATTTCCTGCTCCCAGCGTCACTTCTTCATGGCTCCTCGAGGTGGCGCTCAACACGCGGATGAGGGAAACGTGAACAAGTTAACTAGCCTAAGAAAAAGAGGGTTTAAACAGGATGGCGGATAGAAGTGCGAGTGAAATAATAGTTGCCCCGGACACATTTGAGTCTAAAGTCTGGACGCACTTCTGCTTTTATGCCATTGATGGGACAAACATGTTGTTAATAGATGCTCCCATGTGTATCTGTGTAAGCGCTCGGTGAAAAGCGTCAAACATGCATATTGTTTTGGAGGAGTTGATCACTGTAGCCAATCACAGACATAAGTGTTGAGCGCGTGAACACAATGGCCAATCAGAGACGTTTAAGAATCCGTTCAATATCGCTCGAAACACTAGAGGGAAATGCTGGTATCGTCACACAACTTTAAAAAGTTAAAATACCCAAGTCGGTACCTTTGACAACACTAATAAATAGGGCTGGGCAAAAAAAAAAGACTTTCCGATTAATTGTTTTTTTAAAATGTGGTCGATTCAAAAATCAATTCTCAAACGCCACGAATCGATTGTTTTCCATATTTATCTATTACCCAAAAGCCAGTATTAGTTTTCCTCCTCTGTTCATAGGCTTGCAAACTCTGTGAGATTTTATGTCCGTTTTATCTTAATCATAAAATAACCTCAACTAGTGCTGCATGATTAATCATATTGCAATCGCGATGTCAAGCCTACGCAATTATATGACGCAAAATTCTGCGATTTTTTATGAAATAGGAAGGGCACAGGTAAATATGATTCTGTTTTAATGTACCCAAGTGTACCTAAAATAAAAAGAGTTTAATATACAGGTTTGTAGCTCTTAACTTCTTTTTATCAATTAACCACTTGTAAACTTATGTTCACTTTTCTTTTTTTCTTATAAATATAGGATTTGTATTAAAATCGAATCAAAATCGAATTTAGAATCGATATCGAATCAAGAGCTTGCGAATCGAATTGTAACATCTGAATCGATACCCTTTATTTTTAGGAAGTTGGTAAATTTTGAAATATATGCAGGTTTATATAAAACAAGTCGAGATAAGCAGTTAAATGTGTCAGTTTACACACAAAGAAAAGTTTAAGCTTTTAAGAAGTATAAGCATAAAATGTACTTATGTTTCATTTAATTGTACAGACTGAAACTTTTTGTGCTGTTTTCTAACAGTTTGGACTTTAATGAAGAGAGAAAACCTGCACTTACAACCTTTTCATGGGCATTTTGTTTTTATAGTTAGACAGATATTGTGATTCATCATTATAGGATTGTCTAGCAATATATTGATTATCGCAGAATTGCTGTATCGTGATGTTATCGGTATCGTGAGCCATGTATCGTATCATGAGGTGCCCTGTGATTCTCACCCCTTGCTTTGAAACACACAGGCTATATACACTATTTAAAAATCTGCATAATACATTTTCAATAAACATCTTTACATTTTATAGTTTTTTCTTCAAATAGTTTTTCATGAGAACATTTTATAAGAATGACAGATTAGCGTCGCAAATATTGCGTCGGGGTCCTCATCATCCTGTCGGGGGTTATTCTGAGAGAACCACCGGCTGGGTGAACATTATCCTTCACTTATAATAGGCTTACCATAGCGAATCAGGGCAAGACAAAAACACGTTTTGAAAGAATAATTGATGATGTGTTGACATTAAAATTGTTGATTTTGAACAAAAGCAAAAAAAAGTTACTTAGTGTACCCATAATCACACAATAATAACACTTAAGTCGCAATGAAACCCTTTCCTTCCCTAAACTGCTTGCCAAAAAATAAAAAAAATAAATTAGCCTAGAGCTAGTCAAAGTGTTAGTTCACCCAACAATGAAAATTCTGTCATTAATTACTCGCCCTCATGTCGTTCCAAACCTGTAAGACTTTCCTTCATCTTCGGAATACAAATGAAAATATTTTTGATCAAATCTGAGAGATTTCTGTCCCTCCATTGACAGTCTACGCAACTACCACTTTGACGCTTCAAAAAGTGCATTCGTAAAACTAATCCATATGAATTTAGCGGCTTTAGTGGCGACACGATCACTTTTGTATGATAAACAGATTTATTTTAGTCTTTTATTCAGATATAAAACATTGATCAGCGAACAAACCGAATCTGCTTGACGTGCGAGAACAAACCTCTTACTGAAGCTCAAACGTGCTGCGTAACGAGAATGAACCTCACTGGTTGTTGCACGTTAAGCAAACACTTTCTTTTATTCATGACATGCTAGCTGGCAACAAAGGATTCCATTCATTATGCTAAGCTAAGCTAGCGGTGGCGCTTCCAAACTAAACCAATGCATGCACTGAGACAAAAATGCGTTTGCCCACCTTTCTAAATGTATGAAAGACGGTGAATAAGCCCTATTTCAAAAAAACGGTGGAGTGTTCCTTTAATTCATGAACTTTTTGAGGCGTCAAAGTGGTAGTTGCGTAGCTGTCAATGGAGGGACAGAAAGCTCTCAGATTTCATTAAATGATCTTCATTTGTGTTACAAAGATAAACAAAAGTCTAAGGTGTTTGGAACAAGTAATTACTGACTCAATTTTTATTTTTGGGTTAACTAACGTTAACCTTTTCATTTTGTCCATCAGAAATTGGTTGAATCATGTTGTTTGCCATCACTGTGATGAGAGTGATTGACAGGTTGCCACACCCTCGCTCTACATAAATAAATGCATTTTTAATTTGGACTAACGTTACATGACTTAATTTACCAGGACACTTGTTTTTTTTTTAAGACGACCATTCATTTTTTAATTCATTTGATTTGTTTATTTGGTTCATGCGTTCTTGAATTAAAATGGCTGGCCGCTGCATGCAATTAAAAACTTCATACCAAAGTACTGCAAACATGTATTAAACAAATCACTTATACCACACAACACAAAGAATCGAGATCTAGACCAGATTTGCTAATAATAAATGCAAGTAAGTCACGATGAGTGGATAGCACTGATGCTAACTTCTTGACAACCAGTGGCCCCAAACTTGCAAAAACACACACTTTCATTTAACAAACTGATTTTCCGAGCATTGCAACACACTGCGTTTTGGCATGTCGCAGTGACGGGGGAAAACGTGCGTAAATCCCGGAGCACATGTTGGACTGAACCGGTTAGCGGATGACTGGGTGACAAACACGTGCTAACAAAGCGGTGCGCAACACGACAAATAACTCACATTTTCATTGTTCCCTTCGGCCCCAGGTTACTCTTCAGCACGTCCTGAAGGCCCCGGGCCGCACTGATGTTCACGGCCAGGGCCGCATGAGCCCGGGCCACCTCTGCTTTCGGGTTTAGTGCTTTAACCGCGGACATTCTGCTGGAAACCTGAACACAGAGTCACGGGGATAAAGGAAGAGACGCGGCCGAGCGGTTCAGGCGTCTAGAAGCTTCCACTCCCTCTTCTTCTTCTTCTTCGGTGGGGTTTGGCGGAGGTTGGCATCAGGAGTGTTGCGGTACCGCCCCCTACTGTCCTGCACTTCACTTACAAACTCGCTTGTCCAGTCCAGACTTTTCGAGAATATTCAAGACACATCTTCTCTTGTAAACTTCCTGCACATTCTAGAATACGTTTAACATCGTTAATTCACTCATCATTTCAGTGAATTTCTCACATGATGTAAGAATATGTTCAACTGTCTCATATTTCACATTCTTATCCTGCTTGTCTCTGATTCATATCTTTCTGTTTTGTATTGACTATAAACTTTTACTGCATTATCCCACTGTTGTTGCCATTTTTTAAATACATTTTCCTCCTCGCTATGCCCTTTCCTTCTGATTAAGGCCTAATTTTATCTAATTTTATCTGTAAAATATAACATTCGTTTATGCACAAATTGCTGCGATGTTCCAATATGAGATGATAATTATTTTTTACATATTTTACCATATTACAGTCTATGGTATTTACACAATATAACTAACTAACTCAAGTAAAGACAGTCTTAATCCTTCACACAGAATGATCCGAAGGATCTTTAAGTATTAGTTTGTTGAATACTAAAAGAACACTAGATGGCAGTGAAGCCTAATGTAATAGGGCAGAAGAAGAGCTTTGACTATTGCCAGAGAATATAAAGCGCTGCAGTGATCATGACATTTGTTTAGGCCAACCCAGAAGTTAGCAATAGCATCACTCTGGTTCACTTCACAAAAAATTTTTTTTCAATGTCTTAAAATAACATAGGCCTACTGAGTCCTCTTAGTCTGAGACAGAGACAAGGCCGAGTACAAATGCGGTCGAGACCGAGACAAGGCCAAGACCTTCAAAAACTGGTCTCAAGACCAAGACCAATACTTCAAAACTACTTCAGCGTCACCATCACTGAGCTTCCGACAACTCACATGTTCAATGATTGACCAAACAATGAGCTTTCACAGACTCTTGAATCAGATTCTTGATTCTGCTAAGATTTCCCCCAATAGGCTACATGATACTACAAAAATATACTGTATATTTCCAGTAACAATACACTATAATATCAGGGTGATGGAACTGGGAGTGCTAAAATGCAAACTAGTTTTGATGTGCTTCCTGCTGCACTCCATTAAGCAGAGATGGTCCAGTTTGCACATATGTAAATAAGAGATCTTGTGGTTGAAAGCAACAAAGTGCCATTTTTTGTCGACATTATTTTTTCCAGCTGCAACAAAAAGCATAAAAAAATGTGAACATTTTAGAAAATCAAGATTTTTTTTTTTAATGTAATATATATATATATATATGGTATGGTATGGTAGACGGATCCCAGCTGCCATCTGATTTTTACAGAATATGTGAAAAGTCCAAATAAATAAGAGCATAACCATTCAGCCTTGTAAGCACCGTGATGACTTCTACCCTCCTACATGTAAATATGACATTTATTATGGTTTTGTGTGAGGATTGTCTGAAGTTCACTTAAAAAAAAGTTGTTATATTTTTTGAAGCCTAATAAATGTTTTAAAAAATGTATAGCTTCCAATTACACTGTAATGTTGAAGGGCTATAATTAATGTTTAAGATTGGGGTAAAAAATTATTTTCATCAAGACATCAGTAGCTGTATTAGTATCAGTGATACTGACCTTCATTCATAAAAAGATGCCATTAAAAAAGTATCTAAAATATACAGTCTTTATGTTGTTTCTACATACATTTGGAGATTAACTGTGAAATTATTACATTATAAAATATATTTAAATAAATTAAATGTGACTAATCACGATTACTCACAGAAAAAAAAATGTGTGATGAATGTAGTTAATTTTTTTAATCAATTGATAGCACTAGTTTTTTTGTTACAACAGATAATATAGTATGGGAAACAGATGTAGGGAGGCACAATGCCTATTCAGTGCATTTTAACAAATTAATATGCCATTAGCCTTGTAAGCACCGTGATGACTTGTTACAAACTGCTCTGAGACTCGAGTTGAAGATCCAAATGCAGCTTTATTGGGACAATCCATAATATATAACAGGCAAAAGGTCAAGCAATCCAAGTGACCAACAGGGCAGAAAACACAGGCAAAAGGGGTAATCCAGAAAACCAAAAAACCAAGACAGAAGAAACCAGGATAATGCTCAGAAATGCAAATTACATACAAGATTTCGCAAAGTAAGAGTTAATACACAGGGCTATAGATTAATAATAGATTAATAATAATAGATTAATCAGAATATGATTAGTCCAGGCAATGAGTTTTGGGAAATGTCGTTCACGGTGAGTTAAAGCAGGTGGAAGCAGTGCCCTCTGGTGGAGATCGTGGGCTCTCCAGCTGGTGTTGCCAAGGCGTAGCTAAGGACCATCAGTCGGAATCACTGACTGTAAAAAAATATGGACGTAGTGTTCGTGACGTCACCCGTAGGTTTCAGAAGAGCATTTTTGAAGCCCAAAGTGGGCGGAGCCGGCCGTCGCCATCTTGGCCGCGCGTCACTCCCGGATAACTGAATATTATCAAAGAGGCGGATTAGCTGAGGTGACGTGACGCTAACAGACAGCTAGTAGTGACATCAGCCGCAATCCACTTGTCAATCAAGTGGCCACGCCCTTAATTATGCAGAACTTTAAGGCTTAATATAATTTAAACGGATGAGTTATAAAAAAATTCACCCCCCTCACAGTCGTCAAGAAGAGCAAAATTAGCTATATAGACCAAAACCACTTTTTGAACCAGGCTGTAAACATGTTTTTTCTGCTGTAAAGTTGAGCATTTTAACATGGGGGTTTATGGGATTGACTCTCTTTTGCAGCCTGTCTCTAGTGGCCAGTCGATGAATTGCAGTTTAAGTCACTTCAGTGTTGGATTCAAGAGAGAGACCGGAAGGTTGTCGTTTGGTCGGACCTGGACACCACCATCAGAAAACCACCATCACTAATCAGGTGGAACTGGAACAAAGAGCATAGAGAGGTTATGGTTGGCCTCTAGGGCTGTGTCAAAACAGGCAGAGAGTTCAGATTAACCTCTGTGGCCATAACAGGACAAACTGAGAGTTCACAGGTGACCTCCGTGGTCGTGTCGGGGCAAAGCGTGCCACATGAGTCCTGAAAAGTGAAGCCAAAGCGTCTCAGTCGCCCCCTGGTGGCTGGTCCCAGTATAGGTCATAAACCCCGCCCTCTCCATGTAACGTAATGGACAGGAGTATGTCTAAACAATCAAATTACACATACAATTTTTTTTTATTTTGTCATTTTAGCCAGTTTTTTTTTTATCGCGCTGATATAAGTTCAAGAGTTCGTTCTTTAAATAAGTTTGGTTTTAGTTAGTACCTTGATACCACTTCACGCTCACTGCTACGCCGACTCGAGACTCAAGATGTCAGCGCCATATTGGGTCACTGGCGGCTTCGCTTACTACAATATGGAAGAGAGGGAAGGTGTGTCGTCCATCTTTTTTTTACAGTCTGTGTTCAGGACAGGCAGAAAGTTCACAGACGACCTCCGCGGGCGTCTCAGGACAGGTTAGGTATTCAGGAACGACCTCTGCGATCGTAAAGCCTGTTTTATGCTTCTGCGTCGAACTGCCGCCGTTGCTACGTCGTAGGCTGTGTGTAGCGCGCGTACCCTACGGCGTACCCTGACGTGCACCTCTCCAAAAATGTAACAACGCGTCAATTCTACGCGGACACAAGCGCTGTGATTGGTCTGCCAGAACCCCTCCCTCGGGGTTTCACACGCTCCCTAGGTGCGCGTCAACGCGGACAACGACACAGAAGTATAAATTAAAACCAACACGTTGCCTACGGCGTATAGGCTCCGGCGTAGGTCCGACGCAGAAGTATAATGAGGCCTTAACTGTCACAGATCTGCACTACATCTCCCATCACCCTCATCACCGCCACTATACATGCACTCGCTTCACCCCAGCTCATCGTCCGATCTCGTTTGGTCAAAGAGGATTTCTCTCCCTGTCTCCAGTGTCTCGTCCTTCCACAGTGTCTCCATTCCCACCTGTAATAATGATAATAATAATTTGTTACATTTATATAGCGCTTTTCTGGGTACTCAAAGCACTTTACATATAAGGGGGGAATCTCCTCAACCACCACCAATGTGCAGCTCCACCTGGATGATGCGACGGCAGCCATATTGTGCCAGAACGCCCCCCACACACCAGCTTACTGGTGGAGAGTAGACAGAGATGAAGCCAATCAGTGTATATATGGGGATGATTAGGAGGCCATGATCATAGGTGTGATTGGCAAAGGACAAAAAAGTAGGAAAATATACGGCGCACCTACCATGAGCTAAGAAAAGAAATAGTTCGTCCCACACATCCAAAATTCTTAGCACACTTTATAGATAACCTTCCGCAACGAGTGCAGGCTCTTTGGTGGAGCTCTGCTTTGAATGAAGTTCCCTTGTGACAAATGAATGGATTACTTGCGGAGTGACATGAAGACATGAATCAGAGGCACAAAAAACGTTGACAGCGGTGAGCGGTCATTATGTTAACCAATACTCGAACCGTGCTTTGTGCGCGACCCGCAAAAAAAATAAAAAAAATAAAATAATTTGCATGATTTACGAGAGCATAATTTTCAGGTCGGAAAAGCCGGATTTCCGGATTTATCCAGAAGAATCACACCCCTGCATGATGGACAGGGGCCAAGGGGCAAATGTGTCCAGGATACCGGGGTTAAACCCCTACTCTTTTTCCAAAGGACATCCTGGGATTTTTAATGACCTCGGTTTAACATCTCATCCAAAGGACGGTGCTTTTTGACAGTATAGTGTCCCCGTCACTACTGGGGTGTTTGGACCCACACAGGGTGAGCGCCCCCTGCTGGCCTTACTAACACCTCTTCCAGCAGACCCTCACCTCTACTGCCTACTACCTCTACTCTAAGTTTAGGGGACGTGTCTGGAGGGCGTAGTCCAGATCCTCGAGGACCATCACGGATCAGCGCGGATTGGTTGTTGAGTCCACAGCAGAAGAAATCAATGAGAGCAACGTCTGGGACATCAGTGAAGCGATGTCAAGAAAGCCCTTAAATGTTACAAAAACAGCTTTCTTCCACCTCAGGAACATCGCTGGGCTACAGAACATGCTCTGTTTCTAATGCAGAAAAGTTAGTTCAGGCGTTCATGACCTCTATAGTCGGGATTACTGTAATGCATTACATCCTCAATAAACAAGCTACAGTTAAGTCCATAATGCAGCTATACTAGAGTCCTTATCAGGAGAATTTGATCATATAACCCATATGTTATCATCTCTACACTGGTTACCTATTAAGGTCCGTATTAATTAAGTATTACTACTGACCACTTAGGCCCTAAATGGTTTTGCTCCTGCGTATTTAACTAATCTTCTATTGCCCTACAATCCAACACGCTCTTTAAGATCACAAAACTCTGGGCTTCTGATAGTACCTCGAATATCTAAGTCCACTATAAAGGAGGGAGAGTGTTTCCACATTTGGCTCCTAAACTCTGGAATGGTCTTCCTGATAATGTTCGGACTCAGACTCGCTCTCCCAGTTTAAATCTAGATTAAAGACGCATCTCTTTAGCCTAGCATTCATATAATACATATCTTAACCTCTTTGTACTCCAGTATGTCAGATGTCAGTCAGATGACGTGCACATGATTATCTTTTGCTTGAAATGTTGTGAACGGCAGCTCCGAGGAAACATATGAAGACTTCAGATGCAGACATGATGGAAAACTGCCAACTTTTCTATATCATCATTATGATCCCAACTTGTAATAGCTGTTTCAATGAGACCATTGTTTCTGCCTACATGAGAACATGATTTTAGCTAACTACATGATTTGTATTATCTTAGTACATTTCTGGACAAATGGACATTACTTTGACACAGGGTAACCGATTGTAATGTAGAAACATGTATTTTTCTATAAAGCTGCTTTGAAATGATATGTATTGTGCAAAGTGCTATACAAGTAAATGTGAATTTAATTTAAGTTAATTATCGTGCAAAGACCTAATTAACATCAAAAGATCAAGGCAAGTTTGATTTATCATGTCATGACCCCTTTAAATTGTGTTTAAAACGGAAAAAATCAGCCGAAGCCTTCCGGATAATGTCAGTTTCAAGTGTCTTTTTTTGGCAGATTGGGGCGATGAAGACATTTCACTTTAAAATGTCAAGAGCTAAGAGTGATTTAACGACTGGACATCAGATAAAGCATTTGAAAAAAAGTATATGCTATACGTTGGTTATCATGGTTATCAAGTTTATTTGAAGGTGTCCTTGTGAGAGTGTATTTATACATTTAAAGCTGCAGTCCGTATATGTATATAATAAGTGTAGTTATTTTCCAAAACGTGTTTTTGTCTTATCCTGAATCACTACGGTACACCTATAATAAGTGTTTATATCTGGACTGTAAGTTACTTTAACAGCTTAACTAAGTAAAATTAATTTCCATTTAGTTTTAGTTTTAAATAGAGTTTTAGTTTAATTTACTGTTGTTATTAACTACATGTAACATGTCTAACAAGGACACTGTAAAATAAAGTGTCAGATGTACAAAGTACACTTTTGTCGATGACTGACTATAATACAACTTTAAATTAATTTTAGTAAACCAGTTTCAGCAAAGCAGTTAAAGTTCATAATGCACTTTAAAGGGATAATGGCCTGTAATTTTCACTTTGAATTGTATAAAACAAAATATTTTTTTTCTTATTAAAATGAAAAATGTTTTTATTATCAAAATACTTTAGTTCATAAAACATATTGTGCTGCAAAAACAGTAAAGAAATATTGCCTTCCTTTAATAACAGACATATTTCCCATTATTCACAACATGCTATTAATCGTATGATATTGTTTCATGTCAAAATATAATATAGAGCAAGTATGTATATATACTGATGACATTATACAGTATATAAATTAAAAAAAAAAATTGCTGGTAAACAATTAATGACCCTTTTTTACTATATCGTGTTTAACCAAACAAGTCTTCACTTACAAGTGTAGGATAAAAATAAAAGTGCTAATAAAAAAAATTATAAAAAATCACCATACAAAACTACAGCAATAGTTTTCTAATTTACTTCTACGCAATAGAGAAATGATGATCCACAACCTGATAGAATCCACTGAGTGCATTAAGATCTCTAATCTGAAAGCCACATTAGAAGAGGACTGAGGAGTTGTGCATGATAAACGGCATCAGTACCTTCTGGTCCAGTGTTTGTGCAGGTCGTGGGTCAGAGGCGATGCCGAGAGCATCCAAACTTAAGAACTGAACTCCGTGGGCTGAATATAAAGAAGACACCCTTGGAATTCAGTTCTCAAAGCCAAGAGCTCAGTTTAACACCCAGAAGTCATGCAGATCTGCCCAGAGGGGGTTATGTGACCTAAGCAAAAAACAAAATGAAAGTCAATAAATATTCATTCAAAAAAAAAAAAAAAACAGATAAATTAAAGAATAATTTTTTGGTAGCAAATTTTTTTTTTGTCTTGGATTTCCTCGTTCCTCTTCATGATTCCAGCAATTCTGTATTTGTTCAAGAGCATTTTCTCGAAAGCACCTCATGCACGAATGAATCGAACTAATATTTGTCATGTTCGGTTAACTACCTTGCAAGAATCAAATAAAAACAAGATACGAATTAAACTAAGATTTCTGTGATCGAGGATCATTTAAATAATGTTTTCAGTTGATTGAACTTTTAATTATGTTAATTGTGCGTGTATGTTAGAACTTCGCAACAAATTAATTTCACCTACTACAAACAACATAAATATAACATACGCCTTTCATTACAGTTTGGGGTCGATAAGATTTTGCTTTTGAAAAAAAAAGTTTAGTTGATTAAAAAAAAAAAAGTGGCTGCCTTACATTTTTAAGTACTATCAACTTGGATATTTAAGTCATTTCAACTTATATTACATTAAACTGACTTTAAAAAAATGAGTTTTGAAATTTTTGTGAGTTAAAGCGATGTAAAAACAGTTTTTTTCCAGTGCAGTAATATTGTGAAATATTAATACAACTTTAAAAAATGAATTCTATTTGAATATATTTTAAAATGTAATGATGCCTCCAGTCTTCAGTGTCGCATGATCCTTCAGAATTTTTTTTAATCAATGTTGAAAACATTATTTTGGGGGAAACGGATTCTTCGATGAATATAAATCGTTCATAACAAATATAAATGTCTTTACTGCCCCTTTTGATCAACGAATGCATCCCTGCTAAATAGAATTAATAATTTCTTCCACAAAGTCTTGCTTACCCTAAACTTTTGAACAGTAGTGCATTTAAACGCACTGAGAGATGCGCATATTGCTTCCAGTCTTACATGCATGTTGTGTTATGATGAATCTGACCTGCCCTCATAAATTGTGTGTATATTAAGTGTGCTCTTAAACACGAAATGCAACGATTGCATTTTGCAAATTTTTTTTTTTAACATTCTTCAACCCACGTGTCGTCTATCTGCGTTTTATCACTCACCTCCTCAAACCTACCTTCAGTTTTTGCCTCTTTTCTCCACAGGTCCACATCATGTGTTGTTACTGAGTCATTTCGGTACCAGTACCAATATCGAGGATGCTGAATCACGTCTCTCATGAACCTGCCGTGAGCGATAAGCTCTTCTGCCGCCTACTCGCTCAGTGCAGCATCCCTATATAAACCCATCGATTAGACCTGTCATTTGCATGGGCGTTTGTTCCACACTACACACACAGTCATGGGAAAGTCCCTCTGCTATCCATTTTGCTCAAAGTGCAAAGATAGCCGTAATTGCACAACACACGTACAGCCCATGATAATAGACCCACGTCACACCACCAACAGCACACCGTTGCAATCATGTTTAATGGATAAAGGTTGATCGAATAACATTGTTTTTCCGTCGGCATAGCCTGTTATTGCAGGCGAGGCGACGTGCAAGCGACGCTGGTGTTGAGAAAACCCCAACCGCCAGAGCAGGAGGAAATGTTGGTTAAGTATTTAATGCACCATTTCCGCTCTGTAAAGTCCGTGGGTTGAGACGGGGAAATCCTAACCCTGTTCGGTTTGCCCATCATGAGTGCCATATCTCGTCCTGTCTAACTGTCACATGGCTGTTATAAGACCAACTTTTTCACGTTCCTGATTCACGAGAGTTGTTGTTGGTGGTTTTTTTCTCGTCCCAGTTTCCAAGAGTACCAAAACAATGCAAAATATCAGACCTCCTGTTTTGAATATCACTCTAGTTTTCACGACGAGACACCCGGCATTCAGCTTTATACACTGCGAACAGTAGTAACCTGTTCCCTTAAAGTGTGATGTCTAGCTGATTTAACCCAACCATGTTGATTTGTGGGTAGGCCATATGAATAGGTTGGTTCGGTTGTGTTAAATATCGCTGACTTGATGTTACCGTTTTTAGGTCACCACTTTTTTTTCTCGATGAATTGTAAACGTTTCCACTGACCATTTAACATTACAGCAGCAAAACTATGTCTGTAAAGGTCATAAACAATGTGGGAATGTCCTGTCATGCACTTTTATGAGTTGTTTTTAATGATATCGGTCATCATGACTTTTGGCCATCTTGCGCCACTGAGTTTTCTCTCTCTCCTCACATGACAGAGGAAATGAGTCAGAATCTCACAGGCTACAGATGACCTGAAGTCACAGGCCACTCTCATGACGAGAAAACGGCGTATAAATAAACGCTGACCTTTAAAAGTGCAAACGTGTGAAAGCCAGCATCAACACTGGTGAGGAAGATTAACGGCACCGTTTAGAAGATACGAACGCCCTTGTCAATGTTTACGGTGTTCTTGAACAAATGAGAATTATTTCCTCATGTAACACAAGAAAAGTAAAGACACCACGGCCTGGTTTCACAGACAGGGTTTAGATCAATAGCTTTTATAAATGTGCCTTAGAAAAAAAACATTACATATATGATATGTTTAAATTCAGTAAATTCACTTAAATGGCAATGAAAATGACCTATTAATTGTCATTTAAGTGAAATTACTGAACTTAAATATACGAGTTTGATAAAAAATGATCATTCTAGAAGAAAATTTCAGATGGCACTTAGAGGCTTTTGCATCTGAACTCTTCATATATACAGTACCAGTCAAAAGTTTGGAAACACTACTATTTTTAATGCTTTTGCAAGAAGTCTCTTATGCTCATCAAGCCTGCAGTTAAAAAAAAAAAAAAAACAGTAATATTATGAAATATGATTACAATTTAAAATAATGGTTCTCTTTTTTAATATACTTTAAAATGTAATTTATTTTTTGTGATGCAAAGCTGAATTTTCATCAGCAAGTACTCCAGTCTTTGGTGTCTTATGATCCTTCAGAAATCATTCTAATATGATAATTTGATACTCAGTTATTATCAATAATGGAAACAGTTGTGCTGTTTAATATATTTTTTGGAATACTTTTTTCAGGATTCATTGATGAGTAAAACGTTAACCGCATTTATTCATAAAAACAGCATTTATTCAAAATAAAAACATTTCTAACAATATAAATCGTTACCATCACCTTTTATCAATTTAACACATTCTTGTTGAATTAAAGTACTAATTTCTTTAAAAAAAAAATAGTTATTGTTCCCAAATTTTGAACGGTAATGTATATTGTTACAAAAGATTTCTATTCTAAATAAATACAGTTCTTTTTAACTTTTTATTCATCAAATAATCCTGAAAAAAGTATCTCAGGTTATAAAAAAAATTAAGCAGCACAACTGTTTCCAACATTGATCATAAATCAGCATATTAGAATGATTTCTGAAGGATCATAAGACACCAAAGACTGGAGTACTTGCTGATGAAAATTCAGCTTTGCATCACAAAAATAAATTACATTTTAAAGTATATTAAAAAAGAGAACCATTATTTTAAATTGTAATCATATTTCATAATATTACTGTTTTTTTTTTTTTTTTAACTGCAGGCTTGATGAGCATACGAGACTTCTTTCAAAAGCATTAAAAATAGTAGTGTTTCCAAACTTTTGACTGGTACTGTATATATATATATATATTGAATGCCACAAATACAAATCAATAAATAATGGTTTCAATTTTAAACAGAACATTACATGTAAATACATGTAAATACATGTAAATACATGTAATGTATTTTTAATCTATTGTAACCTTTCAGGTCAAGGGACATTTCCAGGACAGGCATCAAGTCAAATCAGGTTTCAGGTTCCTGGCACTGGTCATTGTGATTTTGTAAGAAAATCCCTCTTAATCTTGCACATAATAATTGTTTGGGAAATCAGTCTCCAAAACAAAACCAGTTGGCTAAAGGGGAATTTCTCCCTGACCCAGAATTAACTAATAACTAACATAAGATCTGACTGGAACACTCTATTAGCCTTAGAAAAATGTAAAATATCAATATCAAATGTAATTTCTCTACCAGATTTAAATTTGTTTAATTTAATGTTTTTTAATATAATTTTTTATTTTGTCATTGTATTTATAGTAATTGAATCTAATTTTATTTAACTATTTAATACAATACTGTTTTTACTTTAAATAGTTCTCTTGTGCTTTCCATTTTTAAGGAGTTATACATACATAATGCAGGGAAAATGTTCATTATTTTGTGACTATGCTGATATATTGGAATTGCATTATTTATGTTAGGTCATTTTTATTTATTTTTTGATCATGTGGTGCAAGTAGGAGCTCTCAGAAAATCCCCAGCTCACAAGTTGTAATTACGAGCTCTACGAGAACTTGAGAAGTTGAAATCCCGTAATTACGATAATTACGACGTGGCGTGACCGGAGCCGTGTCGAAATACTCCTTTACATAGGACACTAACGGCCATTTGTAGTGCTGTCCGAAACCATAGTGGACGTTATTGAGTGCACTCATTCAATCCCACAATGCACCGCAATAACGAGTGTGCAACGGCTAGAGAATACCCATAATGCACTGTGAGAGTCGTGTCGAAATGAATTCATCCATCCATTTTCCAAACTGCATAATATCATGCAGGTATAAATTCATTTTTAATTGGTTATTAAATTGTTTAAATAAGATTTATACATAGTTCCATGACAGAGTTAAAGATAAATCTTTTCATTACTACTGTAACTGCCAGTTTGCTACGTTGCAAATGATTATTAAACATTAAACACAAACTATATGCAAAATTGTCAGCCCTTCCGGCGCACTCAGGGTCCGAATTCACTGTCGTTTTCATTCACTCCTTCAAGTGGACTATATTAGTGGAGTAATGTAGGGAATAGTGAATGAAAGTATAGGCCAGACCTTATTCACAGCAGAGCATCTTTGATTTTTCACAGGAATGAATGCGAGGCTGTGCCGTATAGCTAGGCCTGCATCTCTTCAGTGTGTTGATTGTTCTTCTACTGACAAAACATTGCAAAAATATCTTTCCACTAAATTTCAGTAGACCAAAAATCCCATACAGTATGAGCAGTGGAAATTTATAAGTGATATAGGAGTTTTAAACAGCTTTTTTTTACAGTGGATGTCAATAAAAACACAGTAAGTCTATTCTTCACAGCCTCGCTTTCATGCCTGTCGTGGCGCTGCTCTGAATAAGGTCTATTGACCCTTTCACAGACCGTGACGTGTTAATTGTCATCAGCATTGTAAATCCTGCAAAGTTTTATATATTATTATTATTATTTTCCTCTTTTTGAAAGTTGTGAAAACACTATTGTCATGTTTTTCTTTTGCTATTTGAGAAAATGGGAACACAAACCATAACGACTTCCGCTTCTGTGAAACCTGGAAATGTACATTTACCTGACAGATATCACCTGAGTCCTGACTGAGAAATCACACCTGTGAGAGCCCTCTTTACTGTAAATGGCAATTAAAAGTATTTTAGCGATCTTTTAGGCAGAAACGCTTTCTGTCTGTCAATCATACCTTACAATGTCTTTGAAAGGCGGTGTTTTAAATATATGCCGTATGATTGAAGGGACTGGACGGTCTAAAACAGTCGCTTATGGCATCTTTTAACTTCCAACAAAAACTAAATCTAACCAATAATTGGGTCCAAGAAGCCCATTCCATCTTTATGCTTCAAAGCATCCCGGAAGAAAGAAGGTTTCTTCCTATTCCGAATGGTCAGACATTCATATCGCTCCGATTGGTTTGAAGAGAGTTTCTCTTGCTCTGATTGGTCAGAAGCGTGCGCATGAACGATCGTCCGTTCTTGTTGCCGGTGGACAGTAGCAGACATTTATGCGTATAGCTTTTAAGCGACATTTATCAAAATCATCAGATATTGGCGTGTTAATTCCTTTTTTTCCTTTCTATTACAATGATGAGAAGAAATGCATAAAGGCTCATGCATTCATTTAACTGTTAGCTTGAATGCACGTGCATCCTCTGTTCATTGGAAGTAGTCTCGGGTCATAAACAAACATGCATCAGTCTCTGCTTGTTCTTCTTTCTTTTGTGCATGTATTGGCGGATTCGGATTTTGCAAAGCAAGATGGCGCTCCGCCTTCTAAAATAGGTAGGCCAAAAAGTGAATGATATTACTAATAAAGGGTTTTATGCTGCAGTCTGAACACTCGTGTCGTGTCGTGTGTGTGTGTGTAGCTGTTGTTGGAGCCGGAATCGGAGGAACCGCCACAGCTCATTTCCTTAGGCAACATTTCGGGCCAGAAGTGAGAATTGATGTGTTTGAGAAAGGCTCAGTCGGTGGTCGACTGGCTACCGTGACCGTCAACCAGCAAGAGTACGAGTCCGGGGGGTCCATCATCCATTCCCTCAACCTGCACATGCAAGACTTTGTCCAGCAACTGGGTTAGTTGTAGTTATGTTGCTAAAATGTTGCATTTAGTTATTAGTGACTGAATTAGTTCTCCTCCTAAGAAAACACTTCTTCAGTTGCTCATACTTCGCGTATAGGGATTTGTTTTTATTCATTCTGTTCTCAGCCCCACTTTATAGGTGTCTTTAACAACTATGCACTAGCATTTAAATTAATCATTTGATGCAATGCAATTATGTTGCTCATCCATGTTTTTACATTGTACTTGTAAAAAAAAGAAAAAAACCTGCATGTAATTGCATCTGTATAGTTCACTGTTGTACACCTTAACCCACCCTTAAACATGAAACCTGCCTCTAACATTACCCGTATCACACACCTCAATAGCAGCACAAGTGTTTTGCAATGCAATATGAACACACAATAAGTACACTGCATTTAAAGGGATAGTGAAAATTCTTGTGTCGTTCCAAACCCGTAAGACTTTCATTCATCTTTGGAACACAAATGAAGATATTTTTAAATAAAATCTGCAAGCTTTCTGTCCCTCCATTGACAGCTACGCAACTACCACTTTGACGCTTCAAAAAGTTCATAAAGAAATCATAAAACTAATCCATATGATTTGAGTGGTTTAGACCAAATTTTTTGAAGAGACTCGATCGCTTTATATGATGAACAGATTGAATTTAGGCTTTTATTCACATATAAACATTGATCAGCGAACATAAACAGAAGCTCAAACATGTTTCATTACACGGGAATGAACCTCATTAGTTCTCGCACGTTAAGCAAACATGCTTAAGCTTCTTTTTACCACAACTGATGTGTGAGTTGATGAATGTTTAAATGTGAATAAAAGCCTAAATTCAATCTGTTCATCATAAAGCGATCAAGTCTCTTTAGGAAATTTGGACTAAACCACTCAATTCATATGGATTCATTTTATGATCTATTTATGAACTTTTTGAAGCGTCAAAGTAGCTGTCAATGGAGGGACAGAAATCTCTCAGTTTTCATCAAAAATATCTTCATTTGTGTTTCTGAAGATGAACAAAACTCATACGGGTTTGGAACGACATGAGGGCGAGTAATTAATGACAGAATTTTCATTTTTGGTTGAACTAACCCTTTAACATATTTTTTTAATGCAAGTACAATGAAAGACGCATTATATAAAGCGTGAGGCTGTTCTCTTCAGTGCTCGTCTCATGTTACCCCCGTCCACAGGGCTGAAGTACCGCAAGAGCGTGGCTGGGAAAACAGCGGTGTTTAATGGAGAGGAGTTTATCCTGGAGGAGACGGACTGGTACCTGCTGGATCTGTTTCGCTTGTGGTGGCGCTATGGGATCAGCTTCATCCGCCTGCAGATGTGGGTGGAGGAGATCATGGAGAAGTTCATGAGGTGAGCGAAAGGGTTGAGGACATTAGAACCGCTTACTGACCGTTTATAATCTTTTAAATTTGCTCACGTTTATAATTAAGCACACAATTCACCCATTTACTCACTCTCAAGTTGTTCCAAACCTGTATGAATTTATTTCTTCTGCTGAACACAAAAGAAGATATTTTGAAGAAAGTCTGTAACCAGACAGTTGATGGCCACTGACTTCCATAGTATTTTTTTTTTCCCAATCTCTGCCTGTTAGAATAAAATTTGATAATTACCACCTGAAACTGAATAGCAATAGCAAGTGGTTTTGTCGTGCTGTGACGTAGGGCTGTTGCATTTTAAAGTGCCTCTATTATGCTATTTTAAAGGCTCCTAATTATGTTTTGGTTGTCTCCTATAATACTTTTACATGCATCCAAGGTCAAAGAACACTTTATTTTCTCATAATATACATTGCAGCAACAATATTGTACAACTTACCGAAATCCGTATCATGTCTCTCATGTAATCGCTCAATCAGTGTTTCAACTGCAGAAAGAAGTCAATAAAACAGCTTGTAAACAATGTCACGTAAAATCACATTTACCTCAGAAAAAACATATTTAGTGACCATAAACTCATTAGTCAGCTAGAAAAGTTAACTCTAGAGAGGAGCATTTTGATAAACACATGCACCACATTACATATTCATTATGATTTTTAATGTTCTTCAATATTTAATGAATGTTTGAATAAATCCGTGAAGTTTTTATGAGAACCACCATTTAAATGTTTATATTTAAAAAAAAACTAATTAGAGTAGACATATGATTATGTAATTGTAAAGTTTTTAACTTTAAAATTATTTTTAAAAATCCCTTAGTGTAATGTGTGTGTTTGTATACAAATCAGTTAACAATTTTTATGGTTAAATTACATTTTAGTAATCAAAAAACATAATTAATTAAATATAATTACTTGAAATCATGAAACTTATACAATTTAATAACAATTCATTACAAGTTTAACACAAATTACATGTTTAGGCCTTATGAAATACGCTATTTTTTCTCAAATTCCGTTTTATTTTTACTAAAGTTTTCTGGATTCCATTTGAATTATTTTAATAAAATTGTAATAATCAAAGTGCATGTCTAATTAATTAAATCCGGAACTCATAATTCATAATGTTTAAAAAATGTATTTCTATATAATGTTTTTTTTTCTTTTTTTTTCAGAAATTCTGTGTTGTGTATTTAAATTTTTCTAGCAACAGCTTTCTCTAAGATCTTGGCAATAAAAGAGAGATTTGAAATGGGTCTAAAATGAGAAAATAAATGTGTTGGTCTTTTCAATATCAGTCTCACCATGGCATGTTTACACTGATCTGGAACAGAACCAGAGAGAAAGCGTTTATTTACAATCGATAGGAAACATGTCCCAACACTGTTAAAGGTACAATATGTAACTTTTTTGCTTTAAAAATAGCAAAAATCACTATATGTTATATATATTTTTTTAGTTGTGTACTTACATTATCCCGACTGTTTCCAACAACTTTCAAACCAGGAGAAATTTGTCATTTAATTCGAAGACACGTCCCGTTTCTTTATTTCCGTTTTGTCGCCGTCAATGGCGTCATATCCGCGTTGTCCCTGGTTTCCGCTCGTACTGCCATAGCAACCAGAGCTATGAACCAGAGCCCTCTGATAGTAACCAAGGCGACAGACGTGGACAACTGTGTAGTTCGCAATGTCTATTTGCACGCTGTTGTTTTTTCGTTCAAACATTATGGACCATGGCAAGCAGACTTTGGATAAAAAAGGAGAACTAAAACGAGAATCAATATCAGCGCGGTGTTTTCGAGATGCCGAGAGCTCCCATAGACAGTATATAAACGAGAGCTCCACGTCCGAGACTTCGACCGCTCCTACATGTACTTTATTAAACAGGTGAGCACATTTACATAAAACTAATCAATGTTAAATAGTTCAACAATGATAAAATGTTTAGAATATGATCTGTATGTTATTCTAATGTTGATCTAGCTTACTGCTAGTCTCATACAGACAAACTAACACATACATTTCAACACATTCAAATGCAGTTTAGTGTGATAGTGTAATGTTAGACCAAGTGAAACAGCGCTGCGTTACCTCACAAGTTTATTTTGTCTAATAAACTGACCTGTGAGTAGTAATTCTGCACTGTAGTTCAGTAGAATGAAATGTCCATATTCCTTTTATATCCGCGGGACTCGCGTCGCGTGTGGAGCTGATAGCTGTCTCTTAGCAATCCCGACCTGCTTCATATCACAGTCATGATAAAAACATCGATGTATTCACTCATCCATAAACATTATTAGATCGGTCGGCTTGACGTTGACGACAAGATCCATAATTCTTAGCAAGTGTTGCGTCATCAAACTACGCCTTTGTTATTGTAAGAGGTTAGCGACCCCTAGCGGCGAAATTTTTTACATATTGTACTTTAAATATCTGTTTAAACAATTGTGCAAATATATAATTATGCAAATTTGTTACAAACCCACATCGGTTTATGCAGGAAGTAAGACTTTCTTTCGCTTCTTTCTTTTGGGACACAATAACTCCATTTATTGTGCACTTTGATCTTTTAAACGTTGCAGACCTTTTACAGTCACAAACAGCTTTATTACACACGGCATGAAAGATAATATTCAAAAAAGCACAAAAAAAAAAAAAGCATTTTGATTATGTCCTCAATAGGTAATGCTGAAAAAACGAAAAGAAAGAGGCACTTCTTGTCAAACCACTTCTTGTTGATGCATTCTCTGTTATTTGAAAAAGACATTACATACGATGATTTAACTGTAGTGTTGGGGAACCTTAAAATCTGCAGTTCTGTTCAGCTGAGTGACAAGTTTTTGTATTTGATTTTCATTTACCAAATGATCTGTCTCACCATCATCCTCTCTTTTCCTGTCAGGATCTATAAATATCAGGCCCATGGCTACGCCTTCAGTTCAGTGGAAGAGCTGCTGCATTCTCTGGGCGGTTCGGGCTTTATCAACATGACCCGCCGCTCTCTCTCCGAGTCTCTGCTAGAACTGGGCGTCTCCCAGCGCTTCATTGATGAAGTCATCGCCCCCATCATGAGGGTCAACTACGGCCAGAACATCAGCATCCCTGCGTTTGTCGGTATGCACGGCCGAAAACTGTATTTCTACACTCTCATGAGAATTATACTCTACTTTTCACTTTCTTTTAATTCTAAAAGTGATGAATAATAATCACATATTTGAAGCACAAAGTGTATGTATAGCTAGATATATATAGAGTATATAATAAACCTCAAACATTAAAGGGCTACAAGATCTTCTTATTAAAAATCTAAAGGTGTCTTGTCATCATGTAAATATTGTAAAGTTTTTGCACCAAAAACATAAGCATCAATTTAAAAATCTATCAAATATACACGAAGTTTTGGGTACAGTATTATTATTAATATTTTTTTTAAATGTAGCATTTTTAATGCATTATATTGATCAAATGTGGCAGGAAAGACATTGTTACATTTCAAATGAACTAATATTAACATATTAAGCAACTGTTTTAACATTAACATGTTCATCTTTATCATCACAGGAATAAATTACATTTTAAAATGTACTCAAACACAAAACAGCCATTTCTAGCCCTTTGTGAACATAATAAAAAAACATTTAAAAAATATTTTCAAACATTGTACATTTTTATGTAATAGTTTAATTAATTTTGTGACCATGTACGTTAATTTTTAAATGTTAAACAATTGAAGAAGTTGATTTCTTAATGTTGTTTTTGCTTAGTTAAAATGAATGGGTTTTGGACAGAGTTTTAAAAGTTGAATAGACCTACAACCAATCAGAGCAATGGAGTAAGTGACGTATGATCAAATTGTTTTACATCAAAGTTTTCGTGATTTGGCACTTTTAAAACCGGTAATACTTTATTTTAAGGTGACATGGTTGCGTTACTACATGTACTTACTATTAGCCTGGATGCCAGCCAAACTTAGCCCCGCACACAAGTTCGGGAAGTTCGGTCTCCGCCATGGAGCAACTATGCTCGAACCAGAGCTGTTCGGACCAATCAGATTGCCAGGGCGGGCTTTATACGATGATGGACAGATGATCAACAGTAACGCAATCATCCACGTCAGCAAAGAACGCTTGGGTTGACTTCATTTACAACAAAGATGGCTGCCGCTGGAGAACTGAGATGTGTAGATTCCAGTGGAGCATTATCAGACTCATATTCTGACTAGAATCTGAGTATGATGACGACAGGCTAACTTACTATAGTAATAACAGTAAATGATGCATAGTTACGAGTAACTAACCCTAAACCAAACCCTAACTCAGCACTTATTTGAGTAAGTACAATGTAACCACATCACCTTAAAATAAAGTGTAGCCTTAATATCTTATCAACAGTAGAAGAGAAAGTTCTGAATGATCCTGGAGCAAAAGCATGTTGGTCATAAGATCACCTGTTCTGACGTGTGTATTTCTCTGCGACAGGTGCCGTGTCTCTCGCCGGTGCACAGGCCAATCTCTGGGCCGTGGAGGGAGGAAACAAGCTGGTTTGCTCAGGACTGCTTCAACTAGCTAAAGCTAATCTCATCCAGAGTCCAGTTACAACCATTAGCCTACGATCAGCAGGTATTCCACAATCACATATGATCATGTTCATCTGGACCTCTAAAGGTGTGTTCACACTGACAGGCAAAAATACTGTTCTTGGATCTAAACGAGTCCATGAACACCCGTAAAGCTTCACAGTCCTGCACCTCTTCGTGGGTTTCGACGTTTCATTCAGATTGTTTTGTGATACGGCGGCACGATTCTGGATAAAACGGAGATCACGATTCTCCCACAGTTCTGAACTGACAGCTAAACAACATAACATGTCATTTACTAGAGGCTCTGACAACATGTTAATTGCTGCAGTCTGTTTAAAATGTTTCCGTGTTTTTATCTAAGCGCGGGACTCCAGACTCCAGAAACTCTGCGGTTTCATTTACCTCACACACACACACACACACACACACACACACACACACACACACACACACTGAAGCACGAGTTTTCAGTCTCTGCTGCCTCATCATATGATGACATGATGAAATTCATCTTCCTCTCTCACTTCATGAGCATTTTACCGTTTAATTAGAGGAAAAACTGTCGTCATATCATACACACACAGAAACTCAAAGGTCTTCACGGCAACCCGTCAAAATAAAAGTTTGGTTTAACTTGAAGAAATTGACAGAAATAATTAGGCTACTGTACAGTAGATTTAGCTACGTCTCCATGGGATTTTTTTTATAAGCGATATTTACGTTTAAACAGCCGTTAATGCTTATATGTATTATTTACTTATGATTACCGTCATAAATAAAGTAATTGAATTTAATTTAATATTTTTTTTCAAATAGTTAAATAAAATAGAAAAATAGTTCCAACAGATTTTGCTGTGTTACCGAAATTGGTACCGACTACTGGAATTTTGGTACCGCAGGGTTCGTACAAGGTGCTTAAAGTGCTTGAAGTACTTGAATTTTACTTTTTGAAATTTAAGTCCTGGAAAATCCTTGAAAACAGCCATATTTTTGAAGAGGAGCTTGAAAAGTGCTTGAATTTTTCAATCGTTTCATGCAAAATTAACGCTGCAGTCCGTCTGAGATATAGAGCTATTTCACATGGCTATGAGTGATATTAAGTTTATGATAAGTATATAATACAACTTTCATTCTTCAGGTCGATCATAAATTCATGGAAAAAAATTTGTTTCAAAATCAGTCCTTGAAATCCAAAAAAGTAGTCCTTGAAAGTCCTGGAATTTCATTTGACAGAATCTGTACGAACCCTGGGTACCGTGACATCCCTAATTGTAACACAGAAATTGCGATTCTGTGTGGTTGAAAAGACTGTGTGTGAAGCCGTTTCATACCTATACATGACCACTGCTCTCTCTGGATCAGCGGCAGCGCAAACACTGATTGGTTAGATTTAATAGACGCCGAAGAATCGTTTAACGACCAATCACGCAGCTCTATTTGGTGATCACGTTAGCTTACTTGTGCGTAAACAACTTCTATCCAGTGTTGCCAACTGTTTTCAAAGGAAAGTAGTTAAATCCTGCCCGAAATGTCGCTAGATGAAGTCATGCGTCAATTAGCGTATTCGTGACATCGCGTCATACTTGCACCTTGTTTTCTCTTCTAATCCGTGCTCACATATGTCCCATAAAGCTGTTCTCATTTACATATTTTCTGTCAGACAGCGGAATGAATATATGTTTGTCCAAAATGTCACTAGCGCGAACTTTTAAGGGGCCAAAAAGTCGCTTCTTCTGGGTTACGCAGATCTTCTTCGATTTGTTTGTGGATCAGAAGATTCTGTACTATGGTCTAGGTCAATAACAACAGTGAAAACATGGATTGCCGGAAATTTCTGTCAGTGGCGGGAAAGTGGTTCATAAATGATGGAAAATCTCGCCAATGGCAGGGGAAGCATTACGAATGTTTAAAGCCCTATTCGCACGGGATTAGTATTACCTAGGGACCTCCGATAATTTGTAATAATCGCAGAGGTCGTCTGTGATTTTTATCCCGTGCGAATCTGCCATGTCTGTAAAAATGTCTGTAAAAATTCCCCCGAAAATTCCCTACCGTATTTCGGCCAACACAGGGGTCCTCTGATAATACCAGTCCCGCGCGAATTCCCATGTCTGTGATTTGGGCTGTTTTTCTGTGAGCCTATCGTTTCCTAAAGAACGTAATAACCATTATGGGCCGTTTAACAGTCCATTTTACGTCTGTATTAAAACTATATTAACAATAAAATCTCTCGATAGGCTCTACTCCAATCCGATTATAGTTTTTCTCCAATAAAAACTATGAAGTGCTGCAAAAGAGAAAACAAACTACAGTAAAGACGTGATCCGGAAGCTCAACTCGGACCGTTGTCATGGAAACGTCAAATTAAGCATTTTGGCGCAACATGGAAGCTCTTTTGGAAAGTTTGGACGCTTTTTGTGATAGTGTAACTTAGTAGTCTGTATCGTGGAGCATTTCTTTGTCTCACACGGCCTCTAAAGACGTCCATCCTGTAAGTATCTCAAGAAATCAAAGTGTGAAAGAGTAAAAATGATATAAAATGAAATAAACCAAATAAAATGAATAGAAAAACAAGCATATCGCGACGTTTCGGTATTTATAATACCTTCTTCAGGCAGGCTTGTTGTAAATATGGACAAAGAATAAAAGAAAAAGAAGATATATTATATATTTATACAATAATATGATATTCTATAATATATATAATATATTTCTCTAATAAATTGGTTTTAAATAAGTTCTTTTTTTGAATTGCAATACTGCAGCGCGATCTTCGTTTCAGCACGTTCAGCTAGTGAAGTGTGAATGGGTGGGCGCGCGCTGTAAAGTCCGTAAACTCGAGGGAATTACGAACATTTATTTGCCCGTGTGAATGAGCCACCAAAAACACAGACGTCAGGGGGTAATTTCTTAATTACAGAGGTCCATGGGTAATACTAATCCCGTGTGAATAGGGCTTAAGATGGTTTTCTTCTCTGTATCTGTGTGCGTTACAATGCAGCAGCGCATTAGTTTAGAACGGCGATTAACTGACCTGTACAATCAGCTGTTTAAAACATTCACCGATCAGTTTTATAATAATAATAATAATAATAATATGTTTATTTTTATAGCGCCTTTCAAGAACCCAAGGTCGCTTCACAAAATAATACAAATAGTAGACAGACAAAAGAAACAAGCAATCAGCTTATTAGGCTATATCAAGCAAACAAACAGAAAAGCAGATGGAAACAAGCAAACACTACAAATAATGAACATTAGTCAAAGATAACAAACATATAAGCCTTTTTAGCAACATAAATTTCGGCAAAGTATGTGAAATAAAATAAAGGTGAGAGAGTGGTAGACAGAGAAATGGAATTGAAGATTATTTATTGAGCATGGTAAATATATGAGTTTTAAGTTTTGATTAGAAGATCTGGAGGTTGTCGATGGCACGAAGATTAGGGGGGCAGTTTATTCCATAGCTTAGGGCCTTACAACACTAAAAGCCCCACCACCCACAGTAGATAGTTTAAACCTGGGGACGACAAGCACATTTCCGTTGCTAGATCTAAGAGTCCGGGCAGGAAGGTATGGTTGCACTAACTCAGCGAGGTATTGAGGTGCGGGACCGTGGCAGGCTTTATAAACTAAGACTAATAGTTTAAACTGGATGCGATTGACCACAGGAAGCCAGTGAAGTTGATGAAGGATGGGGGTAATATGTGCAGAAGTGCTCGAGCTGCAGTTTTGTACCATTTGAAGGCGATGTATTGCTTTGGTGGGTAGTATATAAGGAGTTACAGTAGTCCAATCTGGAAGTTATGAAAGCATGAATAACAGTTTCAGCATCTCCAAAGTTAAGAGAGGGGCGTATGCGAACAATATTCCGCAGGTGAAAGAAGCATGAGATAATGCCTGGATGGCTGCCAGTGTGAACACACCTTAAAAATGTGGTGGTCTTATCCACCTTATTCCTGACGACCTTACTGCGTGTTGAATTATGGGTGGCACTTCCGATTTGGGGAACTTCCACTCAAAAAGGCTGAAACGAATCATTTTAAATCATAAGGTTGCCCTACAAATAAAGCTGATCCGTCAGTTTGACTGCATGAGCTGTCAGTTTTATTTTCAGACATCATGAGAATAACGTTATACTTGGTGTTTTAACGTGACAGCTCTTTTCAGTCGCTGCTTTCTTTTCCTCGTGATTTTCTTTTTTCCCCTTTGCAATCCGCTGTAAAAGTATGAAAAAGGACAACATATACTGCACATTTGTGCTCTGTTCTCCCGAATTTAATTTACGATATACAGGTGAAACTCGAAAAATTTGAATAGGTGAATCTAATATATTATATAGACTCATTTCATGCAAAGTGAGATATTTCAAGCCTTTATTTGTTATAATTTTGATGATTATGGCTTACAGCTTAGAAATTCAAAATCTCAGAAATTTTGAAAATGTTCATAAGCTCTAAGCCATAATCATTAGTTTCACCTTTTAAGTTGAATTACTGAAATAAATGAACTTTTGCATGATATTCAAATTTTTCGAGTTTCACCTGTATTTCATTAATAATTCACTGGAATGCACGAAGAATCTCTCGTTATTCTCCTCAAATCCTCACGTCTCTTTGTTTCCAGGTTTGTTTTCACAGGTAAATGCAATTTATTATCAGTCAAAATGACAGAAAACACTTTGAAATAGTATCACGTAATGCTGAAGTTAATGAACATTTTTGATTAAAGGTAGAGTGGAGGATTTTCCCGAATTTTTGAAAAGAACCGCCCTCTCCACTTTTTGAAAAAATGCACCTGCGCAACACTCTACCTGCTCCCGAGAGGGAACGCCTATTATACGTGTGCACGAGAGAGCATGCACGAGCCTAGATCTCCTCGTGCACGCTCTGTTTACAAGTTGCTGTTGGCATGGCTCATACAAGCCTACTTTCCTTTACCTGTCGAGTAGAAACTTCGCGACTGAGGCATCAGTGGGAAGCCCAACCTGTGCTTTTAGCGCACGCCAGCGTGTGAAAAAAACACTCTGGTCTTGTTTCTTTCTTCAGAGGCCTTTCTCTTGTCATACAATTCGTAGACACTTTTTCTCTTGCGACCCTCAGACATTTTGAAAAAACCCGGTGAGAACGGCGAGCTTCAATGAATGGCTGAAACCGTAGCTCACCACATATACACCTGAAAGTGCGCATGCGCAGAAAGCGAAAACTACCTACGTACGACGGCCTTACGTAAACATATCACCAGAATGATTGACAACTAGGAGGACCAATAGTCTTGATGATCCACCCGGAAAAAGAAAATCCTCCACTATACCTTTAAAGTCCAACTGAAATCAAAATGGACCCTATTTACTTTGTTAGCGCATATTACTAGTCTTGTGGTGAACAATTAATCCGTGCAGAAAAAAATGTTTTGGCTTCGTAATCTTTAATCAAAATCTGAAAATGCCCCCTCTGCATTGGAGGACCTTCCCTGATGACGTAGGTTTGACAGCTTGGTTTGGGAAACGCTTAACCACTCCCCTCAAATCGTTAGTCTGTAATGAGCGAGAGATGGAGAGGAGAAGCGCTAGAGTAAAACCCTGCCCTCTGTTCAATATTCCTTTTCACTGGGAAATACGTCACAGCACTGGAGAAAAGTCGTTTGCAACTTCCGGTTCACGCGGACTTTAAGGCAACACAAGTTACATTATACAGAGAGATATATGTATATATATATAGATATAGATATAGACATAGATATATAGATATTACTACAATGATATTTAACCCGTCTGTTGAAAGTACCTTGTTGATGCTTTTACACTTTTAAATTTCCTTTTAATGGTTGAAGGGTGAGTAGATTAAAGGAGAACTTGGTAACTTTTTTAACTTAATAAAACTGTCTAGAAGTCATTTGGATGGTTAAACAACCTGTTCTGGTGATATTGGTGACTTTCCCCGCTCCCCCCAGCGTTCCCAGGCGGAAAACCAACCTTGCAACTTGGGGACTACCGTCCCGGCAAGATAGAAATTGGAAGTCTCGTGAGAAGCGAGAACTAGAACGAGAACGAGCGCGAAACACAAATTGCTTTACGGCAATTCGACATAAACACCCACGCATGTATGATGTATTACCAGATTACCCACCTCGGTAGACATAGCTCCACACGATACAGTTGGCTTGCTCCGATCAAAACAAACGCACATGAGCAGCGGTAGAGAGGGGGAGGAGGCCGCCGCAAGTGAGTTTTTTACGACCGTGTTGTGAAATATACGCCCACCCACAGCTGTAGGGGGAGCTCGTGGGGAAAACATGCGACAACAAAAGGGAAAATCAGCGAAGAACTGACTAGAGTTCGCTAGAGTTGCAGAGTTCTCCTTTAATGTCATCTCATTGTGACACTTTTTTTAACGTATTGCGTTCATAGAGCGAGCGTTTCTTTATTAGTACTACAGAGTTCTTTATTAAATTCATATAAGACTAAAGAATTACAGGAATAATGGATTCTAAACCTCAAATAAATGCCACAATCAAGACCTCGAAGCAGAAATGAGGGAGAAACACCCAGAAACTCCTCATATGTGCCGCTCACAAGTATAATAAGGGTCGTTCCTTACCATTAATGCTTGGAAAACACACAAACATCTCCTTCCATTAATAATAATGGCTAGTGCAGTGGCTGGGATATACTACATAAACCTACCAACGTCCGTTGCCATGGTTTTTGTAATGATTTTACTTATCGCAAGAGGAAAAAATGAAGTTTTAGTCGCATAACATCCGTTAATGGAAACGCCGTCATTTCAAAATAGTTTTTTGTCGACATTTAGAAAAAGAAAAAAATCGCAAAAGTTTTGTGCAAAGCTGTAATGGAAACGCGCCTACTGATTGTTTACAGCTTAACGGACGTTACACCCATAATTCGCGCCAAGCGTCATGAGGCGTAGGAATAAGGTGGATTGAATAATAACTAAAACTGCAGTTTGTTTCCTCAGGAGATTACCACCAGTATGAGCTCACCTACGACTCTGAAAATGAAAAGACATCGGAGCTCTATGATATTGTAGTAGTAGCAACGCCTCTCCAACAAAACGTCAACTCCGGCATCTCATTCCAGGGCTTCGAGCCACAACTCCCAGAAATGACGGGCTCCTACCACCAAACCGTGGCCTCCATCATCCACGGCTACCTAAACTGCTCCTACTTCGGCTTCCCCGACCCAAAGCTTTTCCCGTTTTCAAGCATCCTCACCACGGACACTGTTGGTCTTCAACAGCGCCGCCAGCGTGTGTCCCGTCAACATAAGCTCCGGCTTCCGCAGAAAACAGCCTCAGGAGGCCGGGGTTTACAAGGTCTTTTCCCCGGTTCCTCTGGGGAAGAGTGAGCTGAAGACCCTTTTTAAGTCCTATTACTCCGTGCAGGTCACGGATTGGTTGGCGTACCCTAGTTATGGAAGCACACAGGGTTTGCCACCGGTGGAGCTGCACGATAACCTGTACTTCCTCAATGGAATCGAGTGGGCTGGAAGTGCGATGGAAATGAGCTCGGTGGCGGCTAAGAATATAGCACTGTTAGCATACCACCGCTGGAACAGACAACTGGAAATGATTGACCAGAAAGACCTCATGCACAAAGTGAAGACAGAATTGTGACATTCACCACATGTCGTTGTAAAGACACTATGGAATTTAACGAGGAGGATTAAACTTCCACAACAGCCACACAAACACGGCGTATGTCTTGGTTTTACTATTTTGATGCTAAAACGGTTGCATGTTTGGTGAACACGAACAGCAGTGCGGTCTCGGGCTAATGTGTGGGACGTCTTCTCCATGGCTGACCGACTTCATGGTCAGTCATGAAGAGATTTGAAGAGTAATTCTATATTTATGCATTTTTATGTTTGCTGAAGAAGTCTTGTGCCCTATTCGGATGGGATTAGTTTTACAAGGGTTGATGGAGTAATAATGCAATTTTACCACAGGACGTCTGTAATATTAATGGCCCATTCGTACGGGATAAGAAATCTCAGTAAAACCAGCAGAAGTGGGAGGAGTAACTCGATTTACTCACCGCCGTCACCCTCCGGTCGTCATTTGCTTCCTAATATGTGACCCTGGACCACAAAACTTTGGATCACATGGGTCAATTTTTAGAAATTGAGATTTATACATCATCTGAAAGCTGAATAAATAAGCTTTCCATTGATGTATGTTTGTTAGGATAGGGCAATATTTGGCCGAGATACAACTATTTAATGACCATCTGGAATCTGAGGGTGCAAAAAAATCGAAACATTGAGAAAATCTTCTTTAAAGTTGTTCATTTATGTTGGCGATTGTGCTGCATTCACTCACAAAAATAAATGTTTTATATATGTACGCTAGGAAATTTACTAAATATCTTCATGGAACGTGATCTTTACTTAATATCCTAATGATTTTTGGCATAAAAGAAAAATCTATCATTTTTGACCCATACAATGTCGGCTATTGCCACAGATATACCCGTGCGACTTATGACTGGTTTTGTGATCCAGGGTCACATATCACGTGCGCAAACACATATGATCTATATAACCTATAACAGTTAGGTCCAGTCGAATGATTTATTAATTAAATTCTGATTGGATTCTGTTGGTAATAGGCACTACCTAAAGCTAAAAGAAGTTCAAGTGCTTTCGATCTTCTTTCTTATCTGAATGGTGTGTGGAAAACACTTTTTGCCACAGACTTGTCCCAGTGTCTAGAACGCAACTTCTCCATACTTAAAAATCTACTTTTAAACAGGAAATGATGGAATATTTACAGCTTATCTATTTAGATGGGATTAGCATTACCGGAGGTAATTTTTCCAGACTGAGATGCACATTCGGACGGGACTAAAATCACTGAGAAGCTCTGGTAATTATTACTTTACCCCACCTCTCCATGTTAAACTAATCCTGTCCGAATAGGGCTTTAGTTTCACAATTTTGTGTTTTACATGCTATGTATGTGTAAAGTCTTAGCAAGAATTAATCTTTAAAATCGATTTATAATGATAGCTTGACTTTCTCATTTCAATAAATGTTGGCTTGGGGTCATCTCATGTCCAGTGTGTTGAATAAGGATTCTGCGACTGCGTTTGGTATCTCCATGGTGCTGTAATATAAGTCAACTAAAGGAGAGTTTAATGCGAAGTTTGAGACAGAATACAAAACAAACCTTGATTTAGACCTCTAACGAAGACAAATCTCACCAACAGTGTTTACATGAACAAAGCTAGACAAGAGACGATAGGCTATTTATGCACAAATACGAATGACTAATAAGAAACATCTGAACACAATAAACCAATGAGAAAACAGAACTGAGAAACACGTGACTAAAACATCCAATCAGAACATGGCTCATGGGAGGCACATGAAATGCATGACAAACAGGAAATATAACTACAAAATAAAAGACATGAAAACAAACTAAACAAAACATGACAGTTGTAAAACTGGTCTTGTAATGTATTTAATTATTTGTATTTATTTAAAGGGGTCATATAATGCCATTTTTGTACAAGTTATGATTCTTTAGGGTCTAAATGAAAAGTTTGTAATACACTTACACAATTAAAAATTCTCATTAGTATTGTAAGAAAACACTCATTTTACCTGGTCAAAAACAGCTGTTTTCAGCACGCCGTTTAAGTGCATGTGTCTTTAAATGATAATGAGCTTTGCTCACCCCACCCCTCTGTTCTGTGCGTACACCGTAACACAATAACACAATAACCATAACGCGTTGTTCATTATAAACTTGGGATTATGAATTATATTGAGAACGTCGTACATAGAAAACATGCCGTAATGTACCTGAGTGTAAACCGTAGCCGCATTCATCGTGAAGCGTGCAGCAAGCGATTTGCAAAGATTAATATAAAGGTTAATAAAACGTTACACTCACTTCTTCTGGAGGTGCAGCAGGAAAACGAATAGTTGGTACCGATCCTTTTTTCAGGAAAAGGCAAAACCAGCTTTATACTGACCCTCGTTTGTAAAGCAGTCTGGTGTGTGAAATGATTCGCGCAAACATGAAAGCATTGACGTTGATCGTGGGGAATATTCCCTTCGAAAACAAAACTCAGACACTGCGTCTTCAGCGGTTCGGATTTAGGAACATCAAAATGACTGCTGTGTTCGTTATTACTCCCAAGAACAGAACGCCACAATCGCTTAGACGCCATTCTGCTCCAGCGTATCAACAATGGCGGACTATGATGACAGCTCGCTCAGGGCGGGTCTGTGTTGAAACGCTGCTGTCAATTAACAGTCGTGGGAGGGGCGTCCGACCATGTGACGTCACGCGGTCAGACGGCTCGATTTGAGACAGGGGAAAACATATAAGGAGATTTAAAAAAAAAAACACTGGATGGATTTTTATCATTTTATGATGGTTGTGTACAGGCACTGGCAACACACATTTCAGTACAATCAACTTGTAAAAGTGCATGTACCATTATATGACCCCTTAAAAAAAAAGTTTCAAAGAAGTCTCTTCTGTTCACCAAGGTTTCATTTATTTTAAAACAAATATATAGTAAAAACAGTACTATTTTGAAATATTATTGTGATTTTTTTTAAAATAACTTCTATTAAATTAAAATACAATTAATTCCTCTGATGCAAAGCTGAATTTTCAGTGTCACATGATCCTTCAGAAATCATTCTAATATAAAAAATACGCTTTGTTTCAACGTCTCAAAAACTTGATAAAATATTCCCATACTGTATTGATCAGATTAGTAATTATAATCAAGAAACTAACATTTCTTTAAAAAATAAATTATAGACGATATCTTTCTTTTTCTTTCTTTTTTACTGTTTAACATCAGAAATGACAGAGGAGGGCGCTGTTTCAAGAGATGAGGATTTCTCCCAAGATTGTCTAGTTTCTCCGCTCTAAGCTTGTGGAAAACAAAAAGGCCTAGTGTGTTCAAATGCTGTGGGAAACTACAGTGATTATGAGGAGCGTTCACAATGTAAGCTTTGTCTGCAGATGTGGGATTTTTAATAAACACTGAGCAATGCCGCTACGTTTGGATGCCACACAGTGCTCGTTCTTTGGTGGAAAAAAAGTAAAATGTATGGAGTTGCTTGATTAGTAAAGGAAAAGGGTTTATGATATTAATAATAACCTAAATGCTGTAAAATGCATGCAAATTGTGTTTATTGTGTCTTAACAACCTCTCAAAATACTTGCACAAACAAAGCTGTGAAAGCACACTATCATGGCGGCAGTGACGCATGGCAAAATGTAACAATTACTTAATTCTTAAATACTCGAATATTCTCTAATACTCGAATCAGTGATTCTGTTGTTTTCTGATGGTCAGTGCACTGATGTACACACCCAGGCGTCTAACATCTAACTTCCAGTGCGAGCAGAAATCTTGATAGCTGAACTGATTAGAGAACAGTCCGATCCAGACAAACACTAAACCCTTCTTTTCCTCTTCATTTGTTTGCTGAATCTATTTACATAGTAACCCGCTCATAAATACTGAGCTCATTTCAAAACCATATTCTGCGTGTCACTGTGCTATTGTGTCCACAGAGCTGCAGTTCCAGGTCTTCGGGAGACGAAAGACAGAGGAATGATGCATGGTTCTGCTTGCAGGAGCAAAAATCTGAATAAATGCAAACATTTTGTTTATAAAATTTAAATGTTGGTGTGTGTGTTTGTACCTACTTAACCATATTTCACCATATGTGAGTTTTGACAAACCTGACAAAAACTTTCAGTAGCACTTTCAGTTTTCAGTTTCACAAAGTCCCCGTGTCTTCTGAAAACTGAAACAAAGACACGGATTGAAATCGCTGGTGTTTCTGACGTTACAAACGACCTTGTAATCAGATCAACGTGTGATCGTCAACGAGTGGATCTCTGAGCTGCTGTGAGTGAGTGGAGGCGGGGCTCATTTGCATATTCATAGAACCGCATATACTAAATGAGGCAAGGGTGTCGAGTTAAAGCTATTTTAAGACATGAAGAAAACAAATTCATACTCAAATATGTCATTTTAGTGATCAAAGAGGAGTTTTAAGGGATAAAATTAGGGGGACTTTAATTGTAAAAATGGAGAAAGTTTTCTGGTAGGGTTAGGTTATACAATGTCCCCATTTAGATAGCTAAGTGTGTGTGTGTGGTTCAGGTAAATAGACCAAATATCCCCATAAGGATGGCCATTTCTGAACTCCTTGTCCTTGTGGGGATTTTCTTTTTTTTGTCGGCTCCTTAATCATTCAGAATTACGTTGTTTAAAAATGTAAAAATACAGAAAGTTTTCTGTGATGGGTTAGTGTAAGGGGAGATAATATACAGTTTGTACAGTATAAAAACCATTATGTCTATGGAAAGTCCCCATAAAACTGTATGTGTTTATAAATGAGAGACTTCTTTAAAACTTAAAAATGATAAAATTCTTTGAAAATTATATATACATACATATTATATATATATATATATATATATACAGTGAGGAAAAGAAGTATTTGAACACCCTGCTATCATGGAGGGGTCTGAAATTGTCATCGTAGGTGCATGTCCACTGTGAGAGACATAATCTAAAAAAAAAAAATCCAGAAATCACAATGTATGATTTTTTACCTATTTATTTGTATGATACAGCTGCAAATAAGTATTTGAACACCTGAGAAAATCAATGTTAATATTTGGAACAGTAGCCTTTGTTTGCAATTACAGAGGTCAAACGTTTCCTGTAGTTTTTCACCAGGTTTACACACACTGCAGGAGGGATTTTGGCCCACTCCTCCACACAGATCTTCTCTAGATCAGTCAGGTTTCTGGGTTGTCGCTGAGAAACATGGAGTTTGAGTTCCCTCCAAAGATTCTCTATTGGGTTTAGGTCTGGAGACTGGCTAGGCCACGCCAGAACCTTGATATGCTTCTTACAGAGCCACTCCTTGGTTATCCTGGCTGTGTGCTTCGGGTCATTGTCATGTTGGAAGACCCAGCCTCGACCCATCTTCAATGCTCTAACTGAGGGAAGGAGGTTGTTCCCCAAAATCTCGCAATACATGGCCCCGGTCATCCTCTCCTTAATACAGTGCAGTCGCCCTGTCCCATGTGCAGAAAAACACCCCCAAAGCATGATGCTACCACCCCCATGCTTCACAGTAGGGATGGTGTTCTTGGGATGGTACTCATCATTCTTCTTCCTCCAAACACGTTTAGTGGAATTATGACCAAAAAGTTATATTTTGGTCTCATCTGACCACATGACTTTCTCCCATGACTCCTCTGGATCATCCAAATGGTCATTGGCAAACTTAAGACGGGCCTTGACATGTGCTGGTTTAAGCAGGGGAACCTTCCGTGCCATGCATGATTTCAAACCATGACGTCTTAGTGTATTACCAACAGTAACCTTGGAAACGGTGGTCCCAGCTCTTTTCAGGTCATTGACCAGCTCCTCCCGTGTAGTTCTGGGCTGATTTCTCACCTTTCTTAGGATCATTGAGACCCCACGAGGTGAGATCTTGCATGGAGCCCCAGTCTGAGGGAGATTGACAGTCATGTTTAGCTTCTTCCATTTTCTAATGATTGCTCCAACAGTGGACCTTTTTTCACCAAGCTGCTTGGCAATTTCCCCGTAGCCCTTTCCAGCCTTGTGGAGGTGTACAATTTTGTCTCTAGTGTCTTTGGACAGCTCTTTGGTTTTGGCCATGTTAGTAGTTGGATTCTTACTGATTGTATGGGGTGGACAGGTGTCTTTATGCAGCTAACGACCTCAAACAGGTGCATCTAATTTAGGATAATAAATGGAGTGGAGGTGGACATTTTAAAGGCAGACTAACAGGTCTTTGAGGGTCAGAATTCTAGCTGATAGACAGGTGTTCAAATACTTATTTGCAGCTGTATCATACAAATAAATAGTTAAAAAATCATACATTGTGATTTCTGGATTTTTTTTTTAGATTATGTCTCTCACAGTCACAGTGGACATGCACCTACGATGACAATTTCAGACCCCTCCATGATTTCCAAGTGGGAGAACTTGCAAAATAGCAGGGTGTTCAAATACTTATTTTCCTCACTGTGTATATATATATATATATATATATATATAATTTGAAAGTATTTATAGTAGCAGTCAATTTACTGCTGCTTTAGTTTTTAAAATATTGTATTGAAGTATTTTTAGTGAGAGGCATGACTTAATGAGAATTATCATTATAGGAAAAAGCATTACAAAAACACGTCCAAATGCATTATGCTAATGGCAGCTGACAATGAGGAAATAACGTCACAATGCTAAAACTATTAATAGTTCTTAATGCAAAAATATAATTTCTTTATTTTCTTTTTCTTTTTGATTTTGGGGTGAAATAACACATTCTGAACATTCCTAAAATAAAATAAAAAAATGCGTCAGTACCTACTGTGGTGGTATTTCTATATATTTGGAACTTTCCATAGCATGTGCAATTATTTTAAGTTTATTTGCAGTTTAAACCTGAATGTTTATTAATTTGGAAATATGTGCCTCTCTCTGTGAATGTCTAAAATGACCTGAAGGATCGCTTTTAGTTTATGCATTGAAACTCGATACTAATCACATTGTACGTCTTGTCCTTTCATTTTTGTTTGTGTATGTGTGTTACCATGGCGAAGTGGACCATTCACTCTCTCGGAATCCTGAAGAATGCAGAGTTCTGCACACACAAAAGCAAGAAAGCTTTTGGTTTTATTCTGACAGCACTGTTCTCGTTCTTTCACAGCTGGCCCAGCTGATCCCCTTATTTGGAGCGGCAACAGAGAAACGACACCATTACATACCTGCAGTTTATGACTCTAGAAGTACAAAACCACCTTGCTTAGACATTAAATACAGCTTCTGCACGTTTCAGAACATTTTGAGGTCAGGTGATGTCCTATTATACAGTATGGCCCATAAAACATCCTGTTTCTTTTGATGGATAGGTTACACTGGCAGCAAGCACAAGCAACACAAAGCCTCTTTCATCTTCGTGTAAGTTTAAGTTTTGTTTCCTTCTTGGGAGTAATAGATGCTATTATTTACTAAAAGGTTTGGCGTGCATCCCAGAGCCTTGGAAACGTTCCCGCTGACGGACCCAAGGCTGTGCGCACAAGCAAACCGGCCCTTCCCTGTCATGGAATCTTGTGCTCGGTCCACTTGGAATCACTGAACCTCCTTAAACATGTTATATATTGAAATGCATTCTCAATTTTTATCTTTTAGGGTATGTTTACATGACAACAATGCACTAAAAACGGAAGAGTTGCTCCTTCACGTTTTTCGCGTACAGACGACAACGTTGTCAAAACAATCCCCGTTCACACGATCCGTGAAAATAACTAAAAATGCTGTATGATTCATGCCAGGCCAGTAGTTGGCGATGTGACTTTGCGAATAAACACTACGTGCCTATAGACTGAACACGTAATACACCGTTTTCACAAATTTGCGTTTTTGTAGTTTACACGCAGATAATAACAATATTATTTTCAAAAACTTGCACTTTAAAACCAGTATTCAAAAGTTTGTGTTTTCAGGCCCTCAGGCCCCGTTTACACGATGGGAAAACGTAGATATTTCCCTGTCATTTACACGAAAACGCCGTTTTTATCCAAGAAAACGATTATTTCTAAAAACTCCGGCCAAAGTGGAGATTTCTGAAAACGCCGGTTATGTGTTGCCGTGTCATCTGGGAGAAACGGGGTTTTAGGTTCTCAAACGTCACATTATGCGCCAGAAAATGCTTACGTCATGTGAGCGCCCTATGTTTAGAGTTTGTTTGGCTACTATTTGATCATGGATGCTGTTAAGGTGGTACTCATTTTTACTTTTGTGCAAACGTTTTTGGCCTGTTTGCATTTGCTTCGCTGTCTGTCCACACAAACGAATGTCTGTTGTTTTGAAAGGAACTGGAAGTCGCTCGTGCTATTCGTTGTTGTAGATTTTGAGGATTCTGATTGGCTTGCATGGCTTTATCCTTCTCCCTACACTGCCGCCCATAGGTTTGGCATAATTATGATGTTGCTCGACGGCGTATTTATGCGGGTTGATGTAAACGACAACTTTTTTGAAAACGATGTTGTGTGCACGATGTTATTTTTGAAAACGGAGGTGGAGAAATATTAGTTTCTCTAAATACCCGGCTATGTGTAAATGTGGCCTCAAAACGCCGTTGTCTCGGTTTCAGCAGCCGGATGGTTAAAGGGTAACTAAACCCTAAAACAACTTTTTTTAGTTAATGATCTGTAAGACTGGGGCTTTATTAATGCTGTTCATTGATTCAAGTAATTTTTTTTTACATTTGGGTGTAAAGTGTTGTAATTCTACAATATATGGTGTAAAAACGTCTGAGTGCTGCCCTCTTCAGGTTGAACGGTGGCTACTGCAGTTGAATTTTCCTATTGGAAGTTGTGGTACCCTCTGACATCAGAGGTTAGCTAACCCGTCAGCTAACCACGCCCTTGCCTACAGAGAGACGCGTCTCAGATGCAATAATCATGTTTCGATTGGTCCCCTCAAAGTTGTGTTGGATTTTCTCCTCAGCGTAAAGGTTGAGAACTGTTTTCCATGTTTGTAGAGTTAGTTTGTGGAGAAATGGAGAAAGCGTTCTGGTAGGGTTAGGTTATAGTCTATGCAATGTCCCCATTTAGATAACTAAAGCCGCGTTTGCACCGAAATTTACCCGGAACAATTTGTCCCAGGAACTTTTTTCCGCCCAGACCTGTTGCTTTCTGCTTTTGACCGCGGTCTAAAGTACCGTGAAGATTAGGCAAATTAGTCCGGAGATGTAGGACTTGCGCGCACCACAACAGATTTTTTAAAATGGTGGTTGAAATTAAATGATGTGTTAACTCAACCAATCAGCATGTTCAGTGCCCAAGTCCCACCCCTGAAAGTTCCTGAACTTTTGAAAAATTACTACCTTGCAAGCAGGGACTTTCTGAGGGGGAAATCTTTACTCAGAAATTAATTTAGACATGTAAAACACAACGTGTGTGTGTAAATGTGCTGCTGATTTAGTTTTTAAAATATTGTGTTAAACTGTTTTTAGTGAGAGGCATGATATAATGAGAATTATTATAGGAAAAAGAATTACAAAAACACATCCAAATGCATTATGGTAATGTAAATATATAGGCTATAATCTGTGTGTGTACAAGGCTTTTTCGGGTGCTGGCGTTTCGCGTGTGTTCAGCTAACAACCACCGGTAGTTCCTTTTGTGCTGGGTTAGACCCCCAAAAGTCATTCCTAGAACTAAAATCGTTCCCAGTTCCTGTGTTGCAAACACACCAAAAAGTGGGTACTTTCACCATTAGTTCCAGGAACATAAATAGGTTCCTCTGGTGCGAAAGCCCCTATTGACCTCAGGCTGAGACAAGAGCAGGCTGGTTTCAGGGAGGGGAGAGGTTGTGTAGACCAGAGTTTTGCTCTATGAAACATCATTGAGTAGTGTCTGGAGTGTAATATGTTAACTTCATTGACTTCAGAAAGGCTTTTGACAGCCTCCACCGTGACACCTTGTGGAAGATATTGCAGGCCTGTGGATGGTTACACTGACTGAGCTATTCTATCTGCAGTTTGGGTTTTTTGTACCCCTAACTTTTCAGTGAAGTCAGGGGTACAGCAAGGATCTCACCAATCCTGTTCCTGGTAGCCATTGATTGTATCAAGAGACAGACAACATCAGACAAGCCTTGAGGCATACAGTGGACTCTCTTCCAACAGCTTGAAGACCTTGATTTAGCCGACGATGCAGCTCTTTTGTCATTTACGCATGCCCACCTACAAGAGAAGACTGACAGTCAACTTTGCCAAGAAATTAGGCCTCAACATAAACACTGCCCAAACCCAAGTGATGCGCATTAATGTAAGATCTCATGAACCAATTATTCTGAATGGAAGTCCATTTGAAGATGTTGAGGAGTTCATCTACCTTGGCCGTCTGTTGAGCAAGGATAATGCTGCAGCTAAGGACATTAAAGCAAGACTAGGTAAAGCCTAGTCTTCACTAGACTCCTGCCCATCTGGAAATCTGCACAGTACAGCCTCAGAATAAAGAAAAGACTATACAATAACAATGTCAAATCGGTTCTGTGGTATGCGGCAGAAGATTGGCGTGTCATTGAGTGTGACATAAAGAAGATTGATCTATTCCACAACAATTGCCTCCAAATCCTGAGTTATATAAGAGGACCAACTCGCACAGTGTGGTGATAGAGATCAAGCATCGTAGGGTGAAATGGCTTGTCATTCGGATGGTCCAGAAACGCATCCTAAAAGTAGCCATAAGCTGGAGACCACATGGAGACCAAGCAAAGAATAAGGCCAAAGTCAACCTGGAGGAGGACTGTAGAAGCTGAACTAAAAGCACTACACCTATCATGGGGCGAAACACAACATGCTGCCAAGGATAAAATAAGATGGAAGCAGATTGTCACAGCCTTATTTTCCAGAGGGAACGATGAGGCATAAGTTCAGTATTTAGTTTTTAGTTAAAAATGTTGTCATGTAAACGACTGTTACGCACTGCTCTGACACACGGTTAGGAGACCCAAACGCCGCTTTCTTAGGGGTAATCCACAATCGTAATCCACACACCAGGCAAATGGTCAAAATACAGGGCAACCAGGAAAATGCAGTGTAACACAAACAAGACTTTGTAAAGAGTGAATGAAAACACAGGGCTTATGTAGTTAACAGGTTAATGAGACAGCTGGAAGTAATAAAGCATAATGAGTCCAGGCAATGGGTTATGGGAAATTAAGTTCATGATCAGATAGCAAAAGTAGACGGGAGGAGTGGAGATCATGGGCTCTCAGCTCTAAGCCTTTACATAAACATATCATGACCCCGTTTCACACAGCGCGTTGATCCCGGGAAATTGCCGTAAAATTGAGTGCCTTCTGTGTGGGATTGATGCTGGGATGGGGACCTATAGTAACATCGCCGGGATCAGTCCCGGAACACGCCCTGTGTGAACAAAAGCCAAGACCAATGCCGTAAAAGGATATTTTGTTGCTCTTAGAAGAAAGTTTGTGTTCATCTTCAGAGAAAGAACGAAATAATGTCTGCAAACTAGAATGAAGCCGAGACCAGGAGCTCCTTACTATCCGCGCTGAAGCGGAGAGCGTTCGCCAGCTATGTGGAACGGTACGCGATGTGTTAGTGTACGACCGAATCCGGAAAAAAATGCTCGGATGTGTTTCTCGAGATCGAAAGCGCAGATTATTAGTAAACTGAAGACAACTACAATGGAAAGAGCGGTAGCGGAAGATTAGACTGGCCTTTCTACAACACATCCTGACGTCACGTGTCTTTACGGGATCTTTACGGGATGTGTGTGAACGCGCTCACAGATCCCGGGACACATTATCCGTGTAGGAACCACACCTATTTGGGTAGGGTTAGGGTTAGGGTTAGGTTAACCATATAGTACATTTACGTGTGGTGACGTGTGGTCCGGATAACCGTATAGTACCTATAGGAATCTCTGTGTGAAAAGGGTTATGGATTCGGTCCTGGTTTATACTAAGGGGCTGTTTACTCCACACTGTTTTCAACTAAAAACTGATTTTTTTTTTTTTATGCGTTTTGGCCTATAACTTATCAATAACTGTGTAAAGTTAATCAATAATGGAATGAGTTCAATTCATCCATAAAGCAGCTCTGCAGAAAACAGCCATGTCATCGTCCAGCTCACTTCAGTTCTCATCCAAGTGTCAGTGCAGTCGAATCAATAATGTTGAATATTAAGTGTCCCCAATTTAGCAAGTCAGAGGCGACACCGTGGCAAGGAAGGATCCCAGAATGACTGGCTCGGTCTGGGGCCAGGTCTCCAATGAACACACTGTGATGTGATTATGATTCCAGGCTGCATCACAAGTCAGATTGTGGATCGGTATCAGTCCGAATATTTCATCCAGCTCCGTCTTCTTGAAGATCGGGATATGTCACGCTGGCACGTGGTGGGGAGTTGAACCTGGGTCTGTGCAGAGGACTAAAAGCTAAAATGAGCTTTTAATCTAATGTTGTCTCTGTTGTACAGTTCAAAAATAAGTAAACATCCCCCCCCCCAATAAAAGACAATATGAGAATATGAAATATGAGATTACTCATTTGTATTTTTCCGTACCACATAGAGAAACCGCTGTGATCCATAAAGCGCAAGCCTCCACTATATGGGCTTGGCTGATGAATGCATGTAATCATAATTTGTTTTTTTGTAATAGATTGTGCAAATCACCTGGCAAACAGGCCTTCATACTCCACTTTTGTGATGATTGCAATATGTGTATGTATGGTGTGTATCATATACATAATCTTACTATTACTTGAATGTTGCACATGGGGACATTTAATTTAATATTCAACATTATTGATCTGCCTGCATTGACACCATTATATGAGAACTGAACTGAGCTGGGCGATAACATCACGGTTTTCTCCAGAAAGGCTATATATATATAAATGAACTAAATTAATAAAGATTTTACTACAAAAATGAAACATCACTGAACTTTACTTATAAGCTGGACTGTGACGCTATTTTCTTATGGAAACAAACTTTGTTTCATTATTTTCCTGTTCTCTCTGTAAAGCTGCTTTGAAACAATCTGCATTGTAAAAAGCACTGTATAAATAAAGGTGACTTGACTTGACTTGCATACAAATATTTTTTTCATTCTTTGTTCATTCTTTGTTCATTCTTTGTTTAGCTCGCGGGCAGCATTTAAAAGCAACATGACCCCCTGTTGTGGGAAATCTACCCAGCTTCAGATAAAAGTTGATATATTTCATATATTTACAATATTTGGACAGGGCTTACATGTTTAAAAAGTTGTATGTTTATGTTGACATTTTCTGAATTTAATTTTTACATTTTTCATAATCTGTCTATAAATGTTTTTATCTCAGGGGATATGTTGTCCTTTTAGGAGTATAAAATGTCTCTTATGGCTCATATATGCATTGCAAAACAATGATAATTAAAAGTTCCCCAAAAGCCTTTCATGTCTTATATTGAACATTGACATTAACATGAAATATGTTTAAAAGAATTTAAAAAATGATGTATGAATAATCAAGTAAACCTGAGTTGATTCAGTCCAGTAAAGGTTAACAGTAAAATCTTACATTTACTTTATAAAAAATTTAAAAATACTTCAACTATCAATCAGATGACAGGAGTCATGAAGTAGATTGTGTACAACAGGTTTTTTTCAGCAAAGTTTTGGCCATATTGATAATGTATAGGCCCTAGAAATGTGCATATTAAATATTATACAGTATAGGCTAATATATTCATAAATAGGCATTATATGTATTGTTCAACAGAATTAAAAAAAATAATGTTTCGTTTAAGTTATGAGAGAATAAATGTTTTACAAATGTCGCTTTCAGTGTTTTCAATGTAATTTCAATTTCTAAAATTTGTAATTTCAATTTTTAAAAAAATCATGTTTTCAGTCAATTTATACAAACATTAATATAAGAAAGAAAAGAAAATCATGAAATTGTATAATTTGTGTCCTAATAAGCCTAATTTGTGGAAAATAGCAATAAATTAATTTGCTGATGTCTCTTTATGGTCTTGCCCTTTTTGGGGTTATAATATAACATAACATAACATAACATAACATAATATAATATAATATAATACGATATAATATAATATAATATGATATAATACGATATAATATAATATTATATAATATTATATAATATAATATAATATAATATAATATAATATAATATAATACGATATAATATAATATAATATAATATAATATAATATAATATAATATAATATAATAGTATGAAACCCTTTTTTTCAGGCTAAAGTATTTAAATAACTTGTTTTGGGACAAGAACGAGCGCTCGCCTTGATTGGTCGGTGCAGAACCACGTGACAAGGCAGTCACGCGCTTTCCAGGAACCCGTCAGGAAGAAGATAAACAAAACAAACCAGAGAGAGGAAGACGGCGTGGATTGAGAAGAAATGACATTAAGTTTTCCTAGAGACGATTAAAATTTGGAGTTACAACCATTTTTTCTAACAAATGGGTTGCTTAAAGGTGAGTCATCTTTTTGAACTATGCCAACGCAGTGAAGTGTGCAAGAATAGTTGTTTAATAATGATAAAAACAGTGTGTCTTGCAGTTAGCTCTCTGGCTAAGTTATGCTAGCAGAGGGGAGGGACGCGGAGGCCATAGTGTTGAAGCAGCGCTAGTTCCTCTAACCCGTTCTCGTCTGTTTATCTCACTGGATTCAGAGCGATATTTTATCGTGTTTCGCAGCTTGAGGTGCCCGTTTGTCCTTTCAGATCAATATTTTTCCCGTGTTTGCTGAGCTGGCCAGTCATTGGTGCTGAGTAAGGGCAGGAGGTGTTGGTTCGCTTTCAGTTACACAAGAACTTCTAGAACATTGCAGGACCCCAGAGTTTTCTTTTAGTGTACAAACCCAGTCCAGATATCGACGAATAAGCTAATAATATAAATTAGATGCATTAAATAAAGCTTCTTAGAATTGGGAAACCAGTGATTTATAGAATTTTATTTTTTTATTTTTTTTATTCATAGATTCTTTTTACGGTGTCTTACTATAAGTCTGCAAGGGTACACGCCCCCATCGTGCACGATGCAAAGTGAAATGACAAAACACGATATTTTTCGCGTTATCTAGAATGTCTTTGGGACATGGACACCCATCCCAACTGATTTTAATGTGTTTTGATCGTGCTCCAAAAAAAAAAAAAAAAACCGCATTAAAATGCAATTTCTGGTCAGTTTGAACGAGTCTTTTAATCTCAAGTTCATTTGCCTGCTGTCTTGTAAATGATTCAGAATTGAGCGTTTGTCTGCAAACTAAAAGTTTGCGGAAATAATGTTTTGCATTCCATCTGTTTACGTAACGTGTGGAGGCCTGCGATATTGTTTGTTGCTCGTCGAGTCAACCGAGCTTAGTGGGGCGGGTCTTGATTGACTGCGAATTGGTGCAATCAGTAATATGCGGAGGCGGGTTGTGAGTTTGCTCGCAGCCAATCAGAAGGCGCCATTGCGTGGGCGTTGGCGCAGTATCGCAGCGGGTTAGGTTGACGCTATTTGTTTTTGAAGGGTGCCATGTTGAGTTCAGGGTGTTGTTGTGAAGTGTTAGTAGGTCAGAGTAAAGTAGGATCTCGCCCACAACGCTAATCGTTAGAGCGACATTCCTTTGGTTTAATGCAGTTTTTGCGGAAGTGTTAAATCTGTGAGGTCCCAGAAGTGTAGAAATGTGAGCAGTCAAGAGATGTTTAGTAGGTCATTCTGTCTTCATGTAAACATTGCAGGGGTGATCACCTATAAGAGGGATAGCATTACATCTGCGTGCTATATAGTCAGGTTTTTATGAAGAAAGTGAGCAAGCACTGAATTTTGAGTGCAATGTCATGGCAAAAGGGTTTGATTGGGACTTCACCCAGAGGCCTGTACTGATAGTAGATGAACATGTTTTATAGCTGGATTTGACTTTTCTTTGCCATGAAATATTAAAGTGTTAAAAGTCAAACAATCAGCTGTGAAACTGAGCTTGTATTTCCTCTAAAGAGTGTGATCATCCTGGTTTGAATAAGTAAACGATTATGTGTTTTACCCCTAAGGTTTGAATTTCTCAAATGCCTGTTGTAAAACCAAAAGATTAGTTCACTTCAAAAGTTTAACTCATTTATTTTTTACTCACCTTTTGTGCAATTGTGACCTTCTTCAGTCTAATAAAAAAAGAAAAGGATTCAGATATAAAATAATCCCATGCAACTCAAAATTCCAAGTGTCCCGAAGGCATACAGTAGTTATTTAATTATCAAACAAACATTATATTAAGTTTCAGTGTTGCTGTAAAACAGTCATTTAGGTGCTTCACTAATGTCGATTATTCAAAAATTATCCTTTTGTATTTCATATGAAATTGTATACGTTTAGTATGACGTGATGAGTAAATATAGCCTATTTTTATAATTATACAGTCAGTCAGTAGTTTAAAGCAATAATCCACAACCTAATAAAAAATTTCAGAGCGCTTCATTTGTCCTTGAGTGCATGTGCCTGTGTGTAAGGAGCGTGTGCTGTTGCTGTCTCGGCGAGCAGAGACCTCTGACATTTGCAGAATAGTCTGTGCATTTGAAGCCCGGACTGCAAAATGCAAGCCCTGTTTGTAATTAGCTCAGACTGTCATTTTCAGGTGCAAACAGACATCGGAGCTTATAAGACATGTCTAAACATCAGCCTAAGCAAGACTGTCTCCAGTCATACTTCCTGAGTATTAGCCACAGTGTGTCTGTACTCTGTAGATTTAGCGCAAAGGCCACCAGTTTGATCACAGCACGCCTACGCATAAGATTCTTTCAGATTGTGCACAACAAAGTGACGACCTGCTAGTGCAAACTGCACAAAACTAGTGTGTAACAAAGTGTTTTAGTTTATGGACATTAGGGGTGTGTGATGATGTGACCAAAATCTGATATCACGAGTCATTTATTGCACGATAATGGTATCACAATATTGCTTAGGGTATATTTGCTTTAAATAAGGTTTTTATGATGTTGAAATGTTGGTTTCATAATTCAGTTTCATAAGTTTCATAATTCACAAAAAAACTGATACTAGCCTAAGTAAAAAAAAAACAAAAAAAAACTAACAAGCTTACTGAAGATAAGAAAACTGTGAAAAAGAAAGAAGAAACTAATTACAAGAATATACACCTACACCTACACCTACAACTTCAAGCACTAGAAATAAATATTTCATAAATTAGTAATCAAATGTATTAAAAACATTGCATTGCCTTCACGGTGTAATACATTTTATAAAGTTACAAAAGTGATTCAGTCAAGAGCAGTACGAGATTTTCTCTTTTTTTGTTGTTTGATTAACATTAATAACACAGGCAGCAGCTGCTGTCACTTTAATAGTGATGGTGAAAAGAAGCCTTGTGAAGCACTGATGCTTTACCCTCAACTGTATCATAAAATGGTTCATTACTCAAAGCTTTTCAACATGGTGCACACTAGCGACATCTTGCGGTCAAAAGGTGGAAAATCTGCCTTTTGCGTCCCAGACGACCCAGCCATTCTTCATGGGCTGCGTTTACACGTGGCGTTAACATGAGATCACCGTGATCCAATCAAGCAGATCGGATCGTAAGCCAATCAGGACACGGTGCGTTTACACCTGTCCACATCAAGTGGCTTTTGTATCTGGATAACAGATCGGATCTCGCATTCACGCGAAAAAAATCGCAATACTCATGCATCAAAGCCTCGGTGTGTAGCTCCACAGTTGTTTTACTGTTTTTGTTAGTTTGTCCTGTCTTTAGTTATTCCTCTCAGTTTCAGCAGGGACGAACTGCTGAACATTCGGCAGGACACACCACACAATCGTTCACCGGTTTTCATTATTTGGACGGTGGCCAGCGGGGTGGGGCTGAGAGCCATGAGAACGGAGCGAGACCGGTGTTGTGGGTGCTAATTAGCGTCACCTGCTCTGGAAGGATAAAAGGAGGAGTGACGACAGTGCAAGATATGAGAGGTCCAGGCCTGGACTTTTACTTTTGTGTTTTGTTTATGTTTGTGCGGCAGTTGTCCCTGAGGGGCTGCCGCTTTACTTTAGTTTTATTGTTTGTTTATTTTTGGATTAAAGTTTTATGTTAAATGTTTGCTAGTTCTCTCCTCGTTCTTCCCTGAACTATGTACATTGTTACATTGGTACCGAAACCTGGAAGGAAGGAGGGAAGCGCTGTCATAGAGCCCTCGCCGCTGTGGGGAAGTCGAGGTGCCATTGAGTTGGATTGAGCAGAATCTGCCGCCAAGGATGCTGGAGGGATCGGAGAGGGGACTGAGATACTCGCATCTGTCCACCGAAGCATGGAGGGGTGGCTGCCGTTGGGTCGGAGGAGACGTCACCGTTTGCCGACATCTGGGTCTGCATCCAGCCGCCAGCATGTGGAGGAGAATGTGCCGCGGGAACTGGGCCTCGCTGGTGGACTCCCATGAGGAGGAGCCGTCGCCGGCCATCAGGGGAAGTGGGGGGGGGATAAGGCCGTCCACCTGGCGCATCCAGTGCGAAGAAATTCTCTCGGCTGGTTGGGGACCCGAGCGGCAGTGCATTTTGGGAACCGGACCAAGAATTTTTTATCCCTCTCTCTCCTCACTCATCTCTGTCTCTCCTCATCCTTCCATCTCCTTTTTTTCATTTTTTTTTTCACCTCGTCTGTCCTTACCCCCAGGTGCAGTGCGGGGCTGAGAGCCGTGGGAACCGAGCAAGGCTGGTGGCTCAAGTGCTACCCGCTGAGATTATGCTACCTCCCATTAAAACAGTGGGTAGCACAATACAACAGCGAAAAAATGCTATCGGCATCATTTTCATGTGGTTTGAGGATTTATTAACATCCATATCAACCCTACCCTTAAAACATAGTTGGTAGTACAATCTGATAGGTAGCATTATTCGTCAGAACACCAGCGTGCTAGTGCAGCTCTGCGGCGTTGCCTAGCATCCATCTGGCAGACCTCCGCAACAAACGGACAAACTTCTTCTCCTGTCCTGAACAAATAAGGACTTTTTAAAACTCTGATGCTCTGTGTTTCACGGAAACCTGCCTGAATGTAGCCATCCCGGACAGCGTGTTAAATCTGCCGGGCCTTCCAGCTGTTCATAGCATACAGACGGTGGGACATGTTTCTACATCAATGAAAGGTGGTGTCCAGATGTAAAAGCATTGAAGAAGATGTGCCGTCCCGATCTAGAAGTAGTCTTCATCAACTGTAAGCCTTTCTACTCACCGTGGGAGTTTTCCTTGTTCATTCTCACCAGTGTTTACATTCCTCCGCGAGCGTGTGTGAACGCAGCACTGCAACAGCTGGCTGATCAGATCATAGACACGAAGCAACAAAACCCGTTAACAGGACTCTGTTATAATTATTCTCTGGGACTTTAGTAATGCAAATCACTCTCGTGAATTGCCAAAATACTGACAGCACGTTACATATCCCACTAGAGACAGTAATATACTGGACCCCTGCTACACCACAATAAAGGATGCATATCACTCTGTCCCATATGCAGCTTTAGGGCTCTCTGATCAGGTTCATCTGGTCTGGTTTATCTTATACCTACCTACAGGCAAAAACTTCATCTAAATCATCTAAAACTGTAGTAAAAACTGTAAAGACATGCACCAATGAAACAGATCGGGCATTACAAGCCTGTTTCAAGTGCACAGATTGAGTGTTTTTGAAGCTGCTGCCACCGATCTGGACAAGCTCACTGAAACTGTTACATCATATCAGTTTCTGTGAGGATGTGTGCATTCCTACCAGGACTTAATTAACACAACAATGACAAACCATGGTTCACAGCAAAGTCAGACAGCTTAGTCAGGCCAAAGAAGATGCCCCTACAAAGGTGGGGACAGAGTCTTGCATAATCAGACACTGACAAAGGAGATCAGAGAAACTACGCTAAAACTACTCTACAGTTTTCAGCCCACGACTCTGCATCTGCAGTGTGGAAAGTCCTGAAAGACATCACCAATTACAAGGCACCATCACCCCCACTGTGTCGAATCAACAACTGGACGATGACCTGAATGAGTTTTATTGCAGGTTTGAAAAATCCGGTCTCACGCCCCACATCCGTTCTAACCTCCTCTCCACGCATTCATTAACACCTTCAGCAACCCCCTCTCCCAACAATCTGTGAAGAGGATATGTGCCAGATCTTCCCGAAACAGTACACAAGGAATGCACCAGGCCCAGATGCCGTTTCACCAGCCTGTCTAAAACCCTGCGCTGACCATCTGGCCCCAGATCACTGATGCCATGCGAAGGACGTCCCTGCTTCAAATGCTCCACTTTCTTCCCCATCCCAAAGAAACCCAAAGTCACAGGACTAAATGACCACAGACATGTTGCTTTAATGTCTGTCGTCATGAAGTCATTTGAAAGACTGGTGCTGGCACACCTGAAGGACATCGCTGGACCCCCTTGCAGTTTTGCTTGGATGTCAACGTGGGACTGCACTACATCCTGCAACATCTCTCCAGACCTGGGACTTATGGGAGGATCCTGTTTTGTGGGCTACAGCTCGGCTTTCAACACGGATATCCTCCTGACTAAACTTACCCAGTTCTCGGTACCCACCCCATCTGTCAGTGACTGCACATCACCAATGACTGCACTGCAAAAGACCCCTCTGTCAAGCTCCTGAAGTTTGCGGACGACACTACACTCATTGGCCTCATCCGGGACGGTGACGAGTCTGCTCGCAGAAAGGAGATTAAAGAACTGGTTATCTGGTGCGGTCATGACCTGGAGCTGAACACGCTCAGAACAGTGGAGATGATTGTGGACATCAGGAGGAACATCCCCAGAGTGAGTAAAAGTGATGGCGAAATCATTCTGGAACATTCTGGATCATTCACATCCGGGCCACTTTCTCTTTGAACTGTTGCCGTCTGGTCGGCGCCACAGAGCACCAGAACAGCCATTCATATTGTGTGTGTTTTTTTGTATTTTTAATTACTTATTACATTTTATTATCTGTGTTGTCACTGTCATTCTGTTTGTGCACTGGAAGCTTCTGCCACCAAGACAAATTCCTTGTATGTGAAAGCATACTTGGCTACTCTTTCTGACTCAAACGATAAGCCTTCGTGACTGCGTAGCACAGCAAACGTCATGTGAGCGTAACTGCGATAGAGACGATAGGCCAAAATCTCTACCGGTATATCGCCTACCTAGACCTTTACACAGGCAAAGTCTGAATATTGCAGATAAAGTAGATTATTTTTTAATATCGATTATTTTCAAGATTTCATTCTTTGGTCGTTTTATACATTGTTTAATACATTTCATACCATTTCATTTCACATGACAGGACTGCAAGTTTATTTTTTTAACAGTTCATTACTGCATTTCTGGTAACAGCATTCAGTGACTTACAGAGAGCTATTTCTTTGTATGGCTTCCAGCTGATTAAAATAATAAAAGAAAAACAAGTATTAAAATGATTCAGTGTTAATGTGACTAAAAATATTGATTTAGCTGAAATTTGCCTAATAATAAAAGTACATTTTTGCATGCATGCACTTTTGTTAATTTCTTTGGGTGCACAAACGTTTGAGCTTCTGACAATATTTGATGTGCACTAGGCCTATGTATGTGCTGCGTAAATCAATGTTTATATGTGAATAAAATAAATAAAATCTGTTCATCATATAAAGTGCTTGTGTCTTTTCTGAAGACTTGGATTAAACCACTCGCTTCATATGGATTAGTTTTATGATGTCGTCATGAACGTTTTTCAAGCTTGAAAATGTTGATTATCTAGACTTTTAATGAATAGACAGAAGTGAGATTAGCACAATCAGGGAAGGCTCTTTAGGCTGTGTAGTCAAACATTCATTCGTTTGCACGACACCACTTTCAACTAAAAACAGAAACCGTTTTAAATGCATTTTAGCCATTCATGTACACAACAGTGGCATTTTTGGGGGCCTGAAAACGCAAACTTTTGAAAATGGGTTTCAAAGGGCACGTTTTTGAAAAGGATACCGTTATCGTTTCCGTGTAAAGTACAAAAACGTGAATTTGTGAGAACGGTGACATCATGCGCATGTATATTACGTGTTCAGTCCATAGACAGTAAAATAAATGGACACAGCGACCCCATTGGATTCAATGGAGAAAAGTGAAGTCAATTAGAAGCACTCACTTCCTGATGGCTGAGCGTACTGCGCAGACTCAAACTGAGCTTGACGACGTAGATGTGACGTGAGCAACCCGTCTGTCTTCTAGTAGCTGTGCCGAGAGAAATCTGAATCATTCCCTTCCGAAACTCTCAGAGACGGAGAGTGTGAGTAGGAGGTGTCCATGAGCTAGGAGCAGGAGCAACTTTTGCTAAGTATTCGGATTAATTATGTTGTCATTTTGCCTCCACGTCCCCCCGATTGCCCGCGAGCTTCTCCTCCTGTCCATACGGTAATCTCTCTACTGTGCGACAGAGAGGCGCGTGGTTATGACGTAATCGTTAGCCTATTTTTACAAAAACGGCTTCTATGTGGCCATAACGTAAGATACAAGGTAATGGAGCCTTTTATACATTTTTGTGTTTCTTTAGAAATAAATAATGGACAAATGGAGTGTTTAAACGCCTCAGATGTAAAGTTATTCGCTGTCAAAGTGACGCCAAAATGAATGGGAGTCAATGGAATGCTAACGGCAGGTGATGGTCCGCTAATCAATGGCGGCGCCCGGGGAAGCTTCAGTTTTTTCTGAAAGATTACCCCCTTGGTTCAGTCTATATAGGCGGCATAGGATTTCTTTACAAAGTGACATCGCCAACTACTGGCCTGGCAGCAGAATACAGCGTTTTCGTGGATCCATGTGAATGGGGATCGCTTTGACAACGTTGTCATCTGTACGCGAAAAATGCAAAGGAAAAACCTTCCCGTTTTTAGTACCTTTTTGACATGTAAATGTACCCTAAGTGTTGTAATTGGAAATTAGAGGAAATGAATTATTGAATTTGGTCTGAGACAGTACAAGGAGCTTTAATGGGAATGAAAGTAACTTTCTTTTCACCTTTTGT
>NC_140231.1:5035651-5360651 GCF_951802725.1 Rutilus rutilus
AGTTTTCAACTTCTGCCGCGAGCAACACCGGTGACGCGACCAACAATTCAGTTCAACTCTCCAACTTTCCAACTCTTCTCCCCTGGCCTCAAGTGATCGAAAAGTGCAGACGGTAATCTCGGTGGAAGTAGTAGGTCATCCTGGCACTTTTGCCTACAGTTTTACGAAAACTATTAGTGCGTTCAGGTCCTCTTGGGAAGTTTGCATTAACGAGTTGGGAAGTCGCAATTATGGCATCAGGTGCGTTCAAGTCGCTTCAGTCAGAGCAAGATGGCGATGTACCTTTTCTTAAAAAAATAAAACAATTCTCACTGACCCCCCCCCACCACCACCACCTTGGAAACTGAGTTCAAAGAAAATTCACAGTTCCCTGCTCATAATTACGACATCATGAATATGGATTCAGTGCGTATACACAATCTTTCTGACGTGACTTGAACACACCATATGAATTCGGAGATACTACTCCATTCATGTGCGGTTTTTGTTTACTATATATTAGGGAAGTAGGTCTTTTCGAAAGGAGGGACAGCTTACTTTTAGCTAAAAATGAGCTGTACGAAGAAACACTTTTGTATTTAAATACAATGGTGTGTAATCTCATATCATGAACAATCATCAGTGGTTGAATCAAACTTGAAACGTTTTTTTCATGCTTATTTTTTTTTTATTCTGTGTATAGAACAGTGAAATCACAGTAACATGAACTTGCCTCGAATACAGTATCTCGTTGGAGACATGGGCATGTGAGCTCTACTGACGTCACTTCATTTGGTAGTTCACTGTTCGTTTGCATGAAGTTAAATTTAAAAGGTAAATTCCCACACCATGTTGTCAGTGGTTACACTCACTCATGTCGTTGAAAATTAATGACTGCAGGCCGCTTTGTCGCTGCAGATCGCTGTCATTGTGAACACTCATTTTGGGCTAACAAAAAGAATGATACCTCAAATCGTGTGGCTTGTTTAGGCCAGTGAGTAACTACCCTACTAATGGTGTGCACACTAGCAACCTCATAGCAACGGGCAAAAAAAAAACAACCAGAACACCCTACAAATCAGTCAAAACAAATCACATTTTCGGCAGAAAGTGTAAATCAGTGAGTATGCAGTGGAATAGTGAAGCACGAAAGGGAACTTGTTTCTTTTTTTCTTCTCACTCTGCTTCTGTGGGCTGTATGCAAACCCTGCCGCGCACAACGCCAAAGGGTGATAAGACGCTTATTTGACTTGCTCGGTGCACCAGGAGGAAATGATGTCATCAAGCACAAGAGAGACAGGATTGTTTTGCTCAGCGTTGAAGCTGGCCAGCACAAGCCTCACATGCTCTGGCATATTTCTGTTGATTTGTTATGCAAAGAGTGTCCAGCGTTTCGGGTCTCGCTGCCAATGGCTGTCTGTGAGTCTAGGGGAAAGGGTGCCGCTGACGTCGTTTTAAAAATAGCCACGGTGTTCGATGCTCTTGCACTATTGCTGCCCATCAGACTGATACGATTTAGGGCTCCCTTCTCTTCCTCCATGGATCTCAGGCAACCTCCCTAACTTTTTCGACCATGACCATACAAAAACCACAATGTTTCTGCGGATGTTTGCAGATGCAAAAAGCATTGATGCCTATGAGACGTACCTGTCTGCTGCTGTTCTAATGTCAACACACAGTTGTTTTTGTGTTGTTAGTGTTTCATAGTCTGAGCCATTTCGCAGCTTGTAAGTGACATTTTGTTTATAGACTTGCGTTACCAGACTGCGCAGGCTTAGTGTCCTGTTTTGTACACTGGTGTTTGTACAGATAATGCTGTGTTATTGTAATGTTTGTGCTAGCTAACCTCTCTCCTGTTCTGTTTTCTTTCCACAGACAACCGTCAACCGAGGAGGACAACTCAGCCATACTTAAATGTGCTGATAAATCCTTCATATTCAAAACAAGAACAAGAATTTTTTTTTTTTTTTTTTTATGCTTAAAATCTAATTTTCATCCAGAGATTGACGAAAAGTGAGGAAGATTAAGACAGGGGTGGTCGCATAAAGGTTTCCTTCAAGGAACTGAAGATCTGTGCTTGGCAATGCCTCAGGTACAGGCCCTGTTGATCGAATTTGGTATCAAAATTCAAATTGAGGTGTTTTGGAAATAGGTCTCATGGTATGCTTCTGCTTCTTGCCTTCATCTTATAGCCCAGCATTAGCGGTATGGAACCTCCCTTTGGGGATGCATTTCAAAACTGCTCTTTTGCTGACCAGGCACTGACCAGTACAGACCTGTTGGCCAACAATTCTGACCCAGATTTCATGTATGAACTGGTGAGTAACCCACAGTGCCCTCAATATACCCACAGTTTTATTTTATTTTTTCACATTACAGGCCCTGCACATAACTTGCAGCGGGGGAAAAATAAAAAAACAGAAACATTTTATTGTGGCGTTGTATTGATTTGTTCCCTTGCTTTAGTTAAATCATGGCCACAATTTCACTTAATTAAAAAGAGGAAACGAACTAATACAACATGGCTGCGCTTTGTCTAAAACGTTGAAATCAATTCTCAATCTGTGGCCACGACAGCTAATTTACATGATTTCTCCAGCTCAAAAAAAAAAATCACATTTTTAAAATTATGCTACCTAAAGATATTCAAGTTGGGAACCCTGGTTCTTCAAAGAAATAAGGTAGTGAATTAAAATAAGAAATACCTTGATTGTTTAGTTACTTTTGCTTATTTTAAAGCTTGCTTTATTTTTTTTAAAAGGTCCCATTGCATGAAAATGTCACTTTATGAGGTTTTTTAACATTAATATGAGTTCCCCTAGCCTGCCTATGGTCCCCCGGTGGCTAGACGTTTTGATGGGTGTAAACCAAGCCCTGGGTATTTTTGAGAAAATGAAAGCTCAGACGGGCGAATCTAGAAATCTTCCCCTTATGTCGTCATAAGGGGAAAGGTTACCTCCCCTTTCTCTTCTTTGCCCGCGAAGAGAATTTGGCCGCCCATGAGAAAATGAGCTGCGCGATCGTGATATTGGTTTTTCCTCGAGAGACATCATGGCTTGCAAACGAGCGAAGCATGGCAGTTGCTCAGTGTTTGGATGTACAAATGAACACAAAAGTATTTTTTTTAGTTCCTTCATCCGAGCCTCTGAAGAACCAGTGGGTTATGTGAATTTCTGATGTGTAATTGTTCAAGTTCAGACAGATAATCTTTCTCTCAAAATCGTTCAATACTGTTTATGCATCAGTAAATCAAGCCAGTGATTAAACGATCAACTTCACGTCGTTTCTCTTAGTAGGATGAAAATAATCTTACTTAAACTGTGATTAATATATGTACAGAAAGCAATCAAAGAACAATCCCTTTCCAGTCGCCCAAGCTGTCAATCACACAGCGCGAGTTTATCTGGACACTTGCCGAAACTCGTTATGAAATCAATGACGCTGTTACGCTGCACAACGAAGCTCTTACTGTACTTACCTCATGTTTGCATTGGTGAAATCATTAGAGAGAGTGCAGAAACTGCGTTGCAATGATAAGATCTTCATTCACGCGATCAACAGGCTGTCATCTGCTCAATGATCATCACTGCAACCTTTTATGTGATGGGAATAGATCTAAATACTTAAAAAAAACGTCTCACGATTCGTTAATCCCGATAGCTGTAATAGTAAAAACTTATAATAGCTGTAATAGTAAAAGTTTTCGAGAGAGTTCCACATGTAATGCTAGCTATTTCATATGCAAGCATGTCAGCCAATCACAGCAGTGGGCGTTTACACTGAAGTCTCACAGCAGCCAATCACAGCAGTGGGCGTTTACACTGAAGTCTCACAGCAGCCAATCACAGCAGTGGGCGTTTACACTGAAGTCTCACAGCAGACACGCCCCTTCAAACAGAGCGTTCAAATCAGAGGCTAAAATCAGGCTAGGAAAAATGCCTTTTATTTCTAAATAACAACAACTTTTGATCTAAAAAACATACTAACATTATAAGGGCACCCCAGGAAACATTCTAAAAGAATAAAATAATCCATGCAATGGGACCTTTAAGTCATCTTGGGGCCCTTTTGGAAGATTGATGGGCCATGTGAACTGTGTATTTAACAAAATAAATTTTATTAAATTTGAAGATTTGATTACACATTGTTCAGTGACATTTTTCATGTTTATTTGCATAGCGCTTTTCCCAATACAAATAATTTCAAACCAGCTTTACAGAAAATGCAAAATAGTACAGTCAGCTAGCCAGAGGTGACCGTGTCAAGGAAAAAAAAAAGGTATTGGAGAAAAACCTTGAAGCTTCAAAATCATCAGGGGGAGCTCATTCTCTGGCAAAAAGTAATGTCCATATGGCTGTAATATACAGTTGATGCAATGGAAGTCATGAATTTATGAACATTGAGTGACAAATTGACTGCATTACTTTTGTATAGAGTTTCAGCAGACTTCCAGAAGTAGTTGTGGTGACATTTCCACAAAGGGATAAGCAGTTATTAATCCAGGTTGCATCGTGTACTTGTGCGCTAAAAGTTACTAACCTCAAGAATGTTAACCCAGGGCTTACAAAAGAACAGTGTGAAAAGTTGAAACCTGACAGCCCCGCATTAATTACAAACCCAAGGTGAAGTTTAGACATGCAACAAGATTTCCAAAGGGTTATGTAAATGACACTGGGTTATTCATTTCACGTGTTAAAAGCCCGCCAGTGTCTTTAGTGTGCCGTATAAAAGAAGTGACATTTTTAATGTTCGCAGGATCGGGACATGACTTGCCGCCAGAGCCCTAGAGGAGACATTTTCACAGCAGGGGACTGCAAGGACATGGACAGCATGGATCATCTACCTGAGCTGGCAGACAACGACCCCGCTTATAGCTCAAACTTTGAGCAGTGGGACACGTACTGGGAGGACTTGACGAAGTACACCCGCCTCACCAGTTGTGATATCTGGGGCACCAAAGAAGTTGATTTCTTGGGCCTTGATGACTTTTCCAGCCCTTACCAGGACGAGGAAGTGATAGGTCGGACGCCTACCCTTGCCCAGCTCAACAGTGAAGACTCACAGCCAGTTTGCGACACTCTTTACCATCCGGACTTGTTGGTGGGGCAAAAGCAGCTTTTGTTTCCACCTTCCACCATGGCAAAGAACGCCAACAGACTCAGCAACTCTGCAACCAGCGCCACATTGAGTCGCAACCCTCTGCCGGACTTCGCCGAGGGATCCCAGAAAGCGACCTGGCCTGTTGCCTCCAGCACTGACACAATGGCCAAGGCCCTGTTTCAGGGCCCTTGCAAAGCCCCACCTGGGACTCTAGACAACATGGATTACGTTCGCAAAGCCAAGGTGCGCATCAGCGTACCACGCAAACCTTTAGTTGAGAGCTCTACCCAGCAGGTTAGTGTTTCCACCGTTCCTCAAATCGAGGAGCAGGAGTCGACAGCTTCAATGGTCTGTGAGGATACAGCCATTGCCGCTAACATGGCATCCTCCATTATCTGTGAGAAGAGCGTTGAGACTCCTAAACGAGAGGTACCACGCAGTCCTGGTCCTGAAGTAGCGACTCTGAGGACAGTGCCACACAAAGTCCACTTCCCTGCCGCCGCCGGAGGTGAAACCAGCGCCCTCGGATCCGACACTTCCGCCGCGGACAAAAAGAAAGAGGAAGAGCACAACTACTCGTTATTCTTAACCAGGGCCAGACTGGCAGCGAAGGCCACTGCTGACATGGAAGAAGAAGAGGAAGAGGAGGAGGAGGAAGAGGAGGAGGAGGAGGAAGAAGGTGAAGAAGAGGAAGAGGCAGAAGAGGCAGAGGGACTGGACCTAGATGATGAAGACCATGATGAAGGGTTCGGCAGTGAACACGAGCTCTCAGAGAATGAAGAGGAAGAGGAGGAGGAGGAGGATGAGGACTATGAAGGCGACAAAGATGACTACGTTAGTGATGCATTCTCAGAGCCAGGTGCGAAACTACATGTTGTTGTTTTTTTTTATGCTGTTATAACCAAATGCATAAAAACATACTGGTATTGATACAGATCTGATGCTGTTGCTCATGTGCTGTATGTTCTGTACATACAATGTCCTGTACATTCAGAACCCTAAGCGTCATACTTCCGAAGGTACAATATTCAGCGCCACCAAGCGAGTACACAGTTCTTTCAGCACACAGACCTAAAACCAAGTGAGCAGGAAGAGCGAGATCCGAATCAGGGTAGCGTCATATTTGAGTTTTGACAGGAATGTAAACGAGGCTGTGAGGTTGAAGTACAGTGCGTTCAATGGATTGCACTGTCGTTTAACAGCTGACAAATGTCTTTTCGGAAGAAAAAACAACAACTTTCAATGGACAAAACTCCATAAAACCATTTTGAAAGTTGTTCATGTGAAAATGAATTGATCCAGGACTTCTATACGGTGCTTGACATTGTAAAGACTGTAAGTCTATCCCTCACTTCCTCGTTTGCATCCGCGTTAAATTTAATATGGCATCTAATCCGACTAAGTCTGTATCACGTTCGTTCTCCTAGAATGTCATCGCTCTCAACTAGAATTGGGAAGTTCGTTTTAGGACCTAGATACTTGGGAAGTGCATTGTAAGGTTGTGTGAAGATAACCCAAGGGAAGTGAAAGTAACAGTTGATCTTACCCAATACATTTACATGTATGCATTTGGCAGATGCTTTTATTCAAAGTGACTTACATTTCTTTCAAGGTACACATTTTATCAGTTCTTGCTTTCCCGGGGAATCGCAACTCATGATCTTGGTGTCACGCGTTTGCACGTAAAGGTTCTTAAAGGCACAAATCTTTTTGTGAGTGGCATTATGGAGCTAATAATTTAAGCATTTTGCAATAATGTGTATGTCTGTTTGTGTACCTGCTTAAAGGGATAGTTCAACCAAAAATGAAAATTCTGTCCTCAGTTGTTCACCCACATGTTGTTCCAAACCCATAGGACTTTGGTTTATGTGTTGCAATGCCATCTTTTAAAATTGAACCTGAGTGATTTCTGTCCCTCGATTGAAAGTCCATTCCACCAAAACGTTTCAAGAAGTTCGCAAAAGTAATCCATCTGATTTGATCGGTTTAATCCAAGTCTTCTGAAGGGATGTGATCGCTTTATGATGAACAGATTTAATTTAGCTCATTGGCTCTTGTGTGTCAAACAAGCACATTTCAGTGTCTGCTTACCATATTTGATGTCTATGGAAAGTCTCCATTTAGATAGCTAAGTGCACATGTGTCTGTAATTATTTATTTATTATAATTTGTTGTTTTAAAATGATACGTATGGGTTACTTACACTTTTGACCACATTATATGATTACTTACAGCAGTTTATTAGGGTTTGGATGATGCTTTGCCGACTCTTGTTAAGAAGCCTGAAATCTTTCAGATAGGGATTGTTGGAGTGTCATAATTTGTGTCAAACCCTAAATGTGTCCTCATCCACCAATCCTGTTGGAAACTGAAGAGACCCAAATTTCCACCTGTCAGAAAAAATAGTTTGAAACGCCACTCACTGGAACTTTTTTCCCAAAGTTTTGTAGCTTGTCAGCTCAAATTAAATGAAGCTTCTTTTCAGGTTGCTCTCAACAACAGATGTGTTGCAAACATTTCGTTTGTAAACATTGTAATTCCACCTATTGCATAATGATACTGTAGTCTCCTGTATTTGCTGTTGAAGTTGATATTTAATGAAAATATCAATCAGCTGGACTGTCCTCGAAATTTGTAGCATTACTGAAATACAGGTATACATAACAGCAAATGCCAAAACAGAAGTATCAGTACTCGTATTTTTCTCACAAATTAAGAATTATAACTTTTCATTTGCTAGATTAAAGTGATTCTGTAAATGCATGTTAGGAAAATATCATTGTTGGTTCCTTTCTTCCTCTCATTACCATCTCTTTTAAACAGGATGTGACACAGATATGGTTGATGATGTCAAAGGCCTGACAGCTGGGATTTCCAGGAAGAGGGGAAAGCGTCGATACTTTTGGGAGTATAGTGAGCAGCTCATCCCCTCCAAACAGGAGCGCATGCTGAAACCCTCCGAATGGGACCGAGAAACTCTTCCCAGCAACATGTACCAAAAGAATGGCCTGCACCATGGTGAGATATTTACTGTCCTTCTCATAGGTTCCCTCTTTACATTTATGGACCAAAGAAGTGGCTATTCAGTTCATGCTACAGATTATAATCACAGAAGATCATGATATTTAAAGCTTTTACAGAATGTAGGAATTATTTTGAACATCTTCCAGTATCTCCCATCAAGCCTGATATATTGATTGCCAATGCTTGACCGGCTTGTTTAGGAAAATACGCATTGAAGAAATCACGCCGGACGGATGTGGAAGATCTTACTCCAAACCCACGGAAGCTGCTTCAGATTGGCAATGAACTCCGGAAGCTCAATAAAGTTATTAGTGACCTGACGCCCGTTAGTGAATTACCGCTAACCGCTCGGCCTCGATCTCGCAAGGAGAAGAACAAGCTCGCATCCAGGTAAAGCCTCGCTATTTGAACTACTAATACTGCTTTCATTTCTCAAAGCCAACACCCCAATGACTTCTCTTAGATTTAACGCAATACCAGCATAGATAGACTGGTCAAACTGTATAGTGGATGGATGGTTAGTGACTAAAATGCTAAATTACAGTGCACCATAAAAAAACTCTAATACCTTTATTAATGAAGATGGAAATTGTGTATAAGTATGCAGATGAAACTGCACTTCTTGATTCTTCTTTTTGGTTGTTTTCTCCACCAGGGCCTGCAGGCTGAAGAAAAAAGCTCAGTATGAAGCCAACAAAGTCAAGTTATGGGGCCTTGGAACTGAATACGGTATGTTTTGACATTGCAATCAAATATTAAAGGAAGTGCCTGGGATTGTTTATTATAGAATCTCTCTAGATGATGTTTTGCTAACCAGGGCTGCGTTTCCCAAAAGCATTGTTAGCCAACTCTGGTCGCAAGTTCTGTCCTTATCAGCATAGTTCAACAAGTCGTTCAACCCATAGTTCCAACGAACATTCGCAAACAACATCGCAAAGTTGTGTAGTTGGAACGACAGCTCTTGACCTGTGGTTAGAAGCAGAGTTTCTTGTTTGCATGACATGTGGACTCAATAAATCCTTATCTTGAGCCAAATAAGCAAGCTGACATTCAGTACAATCTGTATCTTTCATTTCGAATATATACAAATCTTACTTTGTCAAGAGATACAAAGCACCGTTTTTGAAGAATGCGCATGTGAGAACATGCATTCGTAAGAACGAGCCTATGACTGAATCTGGAAATAAACCAAGATAAGTGTAAAAAATTCGAAGTAGTCCTCAGATGACATGTCTGCAACTTATAGCATTAATTCAATCTCAAAATGGATAAATTAAGAGTAGTTGTTACTTCACCACGTGCGTGACATCATTAACTCGTGACTAGCTAGTGGATTTCTTCAACAATGCAGCGAGTTACGTCGTTGTACGGGACGACGTCCCAGATTGAGTGTAACCACCTTGCTTACCTTTGAAATGGGGCTTGTGCATTCTTACAACCAAGCAAGTTGCATCCATGTATGCCAAGATTGAACCAAAGTTATGATTATCTACTTTTTCAGATCGTTTGCTGTTTGTGATCAACGCAATCAAAGAAGAGATAGTCAGCAGAGTTCAGGATATCTCAAATGACAAAGAAACAAGCATGACGGAGAAGTTGGATAAACTCATCGATGATACTCTAGGTAAGAAAATGTGCTGCATTCTTCACTCGTAAAAGTGCATTTAGCATTGACTTCGCATATGCTAATTATGTGTGATCTTGCACAAGCTGTCTTCAAGTTTTCCTCATGCACACCAGTAACAACTTAGATCTGCATGCGTTACAAACGTGATGAAGCTGCATCCTCTCAAGCAGCTGCTATCCTTGTGCCTTCAAGAATTTTAAGAGCCTCCACTTTGCTTTGCTCTGTTTGCTTTTTGTTATGGACAATGAGCAAATCGCAACGCCACAAAATTTGCCCTCATCCGACTAGTGTCGCAGTTATCAAAACAGCTTTAAAAGAACATAAGATGAATGTTATTTGAACCTCTTCTTGTCATCATCACTGAAATATTTTCTCTTACTCGGCCCAAACTTAAAGCATACAACAAAACAGGGTGGAAGCTCATGAACTTGTCGCCAAAGGCTGGGAAATAAACTCTTCGGCAATGTTGGTAACGTTTTTAGAAATGGCAATCTTGTGAGGTCCATTACTTTGCTAAAATTGTATTGAAATTGTACACAACCTCAATTGAAAATGGCAATTTCACGGGGCAAAAAACAAAGGTCCACTGTCCATTACTAAGTGTAGCGATGTATGAAGCACAGCTCACACATAAGCCACTTTCAAACCAAGCATCTTTCTGTTTATCAACGTGGCGAATTCGCGTGAACAACTTGAACGAAATCTGTGTGGGGAAATCTTCCGCCCTCACGTGACATTCCGATGGATTTCACGTGGATTCCTATTGAAATGGCTGGATTTCACCCATGAAAATTTGCTGAAAAACGGTAAATGTGACCCGCAACTTTAATTCCTGGTTTGAAAACGTAGACTCATCACTAAGGTGGCAATATTAGTGTCTTTTCTGTGCCTCTCGTCTTAATGAAACTGTTCAATATTAGATCATATGTTTACAAACTCTTATTGAAAAAAAAAAAAAAAAAAAAGTAATAGCTTTTCTTTGTCCATGCAGTGAAGCCACCAGTGGCCGGCCAGACTTCAGACTTCGTGAATCAGATCCTGGAGAACACTGGGAAAGGAGATCCCACCGGAGGGCTGGTGGGGTTGCGTGTGCCCACATCGAAAGTGTAAACCTCGGAGCACACATGAAGCCATCCGCGCCATTCTTGTCCCACACTGTATCGGCCCAACACTCTGCATGTCCATTTCACTTGGAGACGCACCCTCACATTTAAAGTGAATACATGCATACGGTACCCGCCTGTCTGTGCATACGTATGTATATATTCACCACTTGCACACCAATGGAAATGAAACTATAGTAGTTAAACTTTGCACTCAGTAGTCTGTTTCCTACCATGTGTGCATGTGGCTGGTATCAATCAACAGGCCGCCATGTTGCAAATATTAAAAGCCAATATATGAGATACCTCCTACAATCGAGAAAAAGAGAGAAAAAAAGCTAAATTAGCACTAGTCTTTGCTGTAGCCATTTTCCTCTTGCATCCAGCTAAATCTGTCAAATGCCCATAACGAGTTTTGAAAAGCGGAGGCGCGCTCTGCAGAGAAACTACGAAGGCATTAGCTCCTTTGATTTAGCGGTCGAGAAAAAAAAAAGGTGTAAATGCAGACTTCCCGAGCTTTTGAACACGGCATGTACGATTTCACCTTCGAGATACACCTTTATACACAACATTGCCGAGGGAAGTACTGAGGAACGCAAAAAACTGACGTTCAACAAAGAGTAGTGCAACGTCACTGAAGTTCGGTGTATATATGTAGGATAGGGATGCGTCAAACGAGTAGGAGGTGAGGAAGCGGGCCTCAGACGCCCATTTCCGCACATTTGCGATCGTCTCAGGTTGGAGAGAAAGAGAAAGAGAAGGAGTGTGTGGTTTTTTTTTTCTTCTTTTTTTTTCTTTTTTTTCTTTTTTTCTTTCTTTGACTTGAGAAGATGGTCAGTTAAAACCCCTTATTGTAAATAGGCGGGATGATTATTATCCACTGGTGAAACCTTTTTCCTTTCTACACTTTGGTTGAAGTGCCCTCGCGTCAGACCACCCTTGATGTTGTTTTGCGAATTCTCAGCGAAAGGGGCTTAAAAAGTTGATTCCCAGACTGGGTTTTGTTTATATTTGTACTTTATAAATAAGTAAGATTCATTGTGCCTTGTAATCGCGGAGTTGAGGAGAGATAAAACTCAATAGAGAGCGCAAATGGACCATTTTGCAGAGCGCAAGTAGTCGAGGCGAGGTTTGTAATGTAATTCAGCTCTTTAAAGATACTCTGAATGTACATAGGAACATGGAAAATATATATGCCACAGAGTCTGTGCTTTGTATCAAAAAGATGGCTCTGGCAAATGTCTTTTTTCGGTACTTCGTTTAAGAGGGGAACGGGGTGTGGGCGGTGTCGTACTATAAGAAATATTCACATATAAAATACAAAAATGATGTTTGCACACTATATTTTGATTGTTTTGTTTTTTGTACCAAAGACACATGCAACTTAAAATGGCAACTAGCCAGTCTAAGTAAGGTTTTGCACAGCTTACCTGACAACGTATTGAATGTAGGAAAAATGGTAGGGTCAGGGATTTCTAATGAACTGTGAAATTTGCTTGGGTCCAATTCTCTGCAGAAAGAAGCGTTCATTTGCATCCTCGTTTTGTACAATTTTGTACTGTTCTTTTTTTTTTTTTTTTTTTTCTCTTTGAAATGTTCGGTTTCCCTCCACGAAGTTTTGTCGCGTATTTAAAAGAGGAGCTATAAAGTTAATCGAGATGTTTCTATTGTGCCCACGGGAAGACACGATCACGAAACCGAAAGGTTTACTGTTCTTCCTATAGTTGTAGAGAAGAGAGTGCATGCACAAAAAATAATACACAAAAAGTCCTTGTCTTGTTTATAGTTTGTATACGCATTAATCAATATTAAGATGCCTCCTTATGAACTGATTAGTTACTCAGCACGAAACATTTTTATGCTTGTGTCTTCTTACTCTTATTGTTGAAATATTGAAAGAAAGAGAAAATTGCGTATATTTTTGTAGAGATTGCCTTTATCTTTCCTCTCCTTGTTGCCCACGTTCTCAAATGTTTTTGAAAGCACTTACTCTTGCTAAGGAAAATCAGATGATCCTGCGCAAATTGTTTTTGTATTTAACACAATCAGTTACTTAAATGTACTTTTTTTTTTCGGCTGAATCTCATGATATAAAAAAAAAAAGTCCAGGTTAGTTTTAACCCCAGTATCAATAAATAAATAAATAAATAAAAAATAACCGTGACAGTTTACGTCGAATAAATGAGAATTACTTTAATGAGAACTGAAGTGGAAGATTCCCTGCCACCGTGATCTCAAGCTGCTGCAAATTTGTTTAAAAAAATCTCTTCCAAAGGCCTTTTAAAAGTGACTTTATGCCGAAGCTTGCGGAGAAGGTTGTAGCTCAAATATCATTTTGATCAAAGAAGGGAGAATATTTTTTCCTTTTAAAAAATCTAAACTGATACGAAAGAGTTTTGTAAAAGCTATTTTTCTGTATTTACTTTTGGTAGCATAGCAAAACTATTCTATATACCGTCCATGATGTGTTGTACCTTTTTTTTTATTTTCCTTTTTTTTTTTTTTTTTTGTACATAGAAAGGAATTTAGATTTAATCTAAATGTGGAATATATATATTATATTATATATCTATAAATCTATAAATGTATAATAAGTTCTATATTACATGTAAGAAAGCAAAAGCACTTTGTCTAGACAAAAAAAGAAAAAAGAAAACAAGACAAAAAAAAAAGCTTTCCCCCTCCAATTTGCTGCTAAAACCGACCTCGTTTGAATGCTGCGGTGCGTACTTGACTTTTGCCATCTTGACCAGAGCAGTGTGACAGGAGAGGTCTTGAGCGGAGACGGACGTCGGTGTGCGTCTCGTTGAGCGGTGCGGTCTCTGACGTCACAATCCTCATTTGCCTTCAGTAGACATTTCCTATGGAAAAATACAAATTCTGCTTTGAATTTTTCTTCAGGTGTATGTACAGTGTTGACACATTCTCTCTGGCCAGAGATAGGTATTGTTGTCATTGAATTTTTCTTTTTAAAAAGTAATTTTTTACGTACTGAGGGAAATCTGAGGTATCTGAGAAAGGAGCTCAGAAAAAAATAATATATATATATATATATATATATATATATATATATATATATATATATATATATATATATATATAATATCGCTGTACTGTAAGGCAGTTCCATTTGCCATGGGGAATCAATTGGACTAGTCTTTATTTTGTTTTAGTTTATATATTTTGTTTTACTTTTTCTTTAGGAACCCATCTATTCTCAAAAGACAGAACAGCCTGAAAAGAAATAAGACTGGCCTTTTTCTTGTGCCAAGTCATTAGCTCTAAATGATAACGATTGTCCTGTAAAAATAAGCTTGATGGCAAGTTGACAATGAGCAAACGGAGACGGAAATGCATGTTGTCCTTCTGTCGACGGCCTGCTGTACGGAGAGAGCGTTTGGTGGTTATCGTAGTTTGCTGTCGCAAGTTTTAACCAGGGGACTCTGTGGCATTCAAACAGGAAAAGGTTGCTATTTAAAGCCAGTATTTTATATTTCTTTCTTTGTTTTGTTGTTTCCTTTTTTTTTTTTTTTTTTTTTTTTTGGCTGATAAGCTTTTTATATAAAGAAAGATATTTAAGGAACACATACACATATGCACGCACACATTTGTATATGTGTGTTTGTTTTGTTTCATAGCGTGATTAACATTCATATGAATTAATTGTTTATTTTATAATCTTGGGGAAATTACTTCTGCCTTCAAAAACACATATATGCATTGAATACATTTAAAAAAAAATATATATATAAAAAAAACACAAATAATTCACTGTTTATACAGCATTTAATATATTTCGCAGTTTAATATGTTTCTTGCGTATTCGGACATTTAGCATCATATTCTTTTTTTTTTTTTTAAAGGGAAATAATGTAGCTTTCTGTTTCTGAACGATTTGCGTGGTTTGCTTTACTTTGCTTGTATTTTTTTGCAGATTTTTATTAGAAATCGACCGTACCGTGATATTCTAATGTATCCTACAAACAAAAAAATACAAAAAATACAAAAAAAATAAATAAAAAGAGTAAGCTGGCTATTTTCAATTTTGATTGATTGATTGATTGATTGTTTTCATTGTCTGCATATTGTTGACGATTTAATAATTTTGGACGCAAAGCTGCTAAATCTCGTTGTGAAACTGTATAGTGAATCATTCCCTGTTACATTCAAGCTACGAGAAATGAGTTTTATGTGATAAACAATTATTTATCAAGCGATGGATCTCACGCCACTATCTTTATACCGCGGATTCATCAAACGCATTTGGGTAATTCACATTGGATTCTTCTAAAATGGCTACAGTATATACTCAAGAGCATTCAAACAAGCATCTACACCTTTCCTTTTCAATGGTTTGTGTAGATGTGTTCGCTATATATATATATATATATATATATATAAGAAAGATTACTCCTATTGGTGCACTATGCAGGTTTTCCTCTGTAGAAAGACAGGATGATGCTTTCGTTTACAGCACTTGTATTTTTTTTAACAATTGTATCTGATTCATGGGTATTGTAAAATTAGTTATCGATGGTAAACAACATGGTGACTAAGCTGAGAACGAGCATTTCACGGAAGGCGGCCTGTCTTATTGTTGCTAAATAAACATGCTCTTTCCAATGTATTTAACCTATTGAATGTTGTAGTTTTGTTTTTGCTTTTTTATTTTTTGCTTTCCTTTTTGTGCTGTTGTTTAATGGACCTTGATGAATCGTTTTTACCATTCTGTGCATTTTGTTACTCTGTATCTTGTGTTCTCGTTTCAACTTGAGTGTTCTTCTAAAGTAGACAGACCTTCAGGCTCGCATTATAGCGCTTGAAAGGTTTAGCGGCAGAACTCGAGCATGCATTCCTACATATCATGACTCCGGCTGCTCGTAAATGTTCCATTCACAATTCTGTATGATCCCTTTACGTATGATATTTGAAACCATGGGTATGTTTGTTTGCGCATGCTAACCTTGCTAAATTGATATTCATGGAGCTTTTTGCGACAGACAGTCTTTGTTCTAACCAATGAGCACAAATGGGAAAAGAAACTCTGAAACTTTGATGTAAATCACCTCCTTCACACTCAGCTCGCGAGCTGACGAAAGACCCGCATTGCACTTGGTTTTACAGAATTTACAATGTTATTTTTGAAATGTTGCCTGCAAAATCAGGTGCCTTATTCAGACATGAAAATCCAAACTTGATCTATTGACTTTTTTTTACGAAAATGAGATTTTGCCCATTATGCCAAGAATTAAATCACAAGAATTCCTCTGAAATTCTCTCTCTCTCTCTTTTTTTTTTTTGTTTCTTTTTTTTTTTGTTTCTCTTTTTGTTTGTTTTCCTGCTGCGTCTAGCAGTGAGCTTGCTTCAGATGAGAACTGTTGCTGCTTTGCCCTCTTACAGTTTTCATTGAAAGATGAATGTAGTCTTCCTTCAGTGGAGTCCAATATGATTAAGCGTAAAGACTTTGTCCCGTATGTTTTGGTTGAGAGACTATCCAAAGAGTGCTGCAATCATAGACTCATTGTTTTGTTTTGTTTTTCTAAATGTTTATATCATCCATTATTTATATATATATATATATATATATATATATATATATATATATAAACCATGTTTAGGTTCTGGTGCAAGTTTCAGTTGTCTCTGCCTTTGTTTTGACCTTGTCTTGACTTGGTAGAAGTAGGTTAATCCATTCGTACATGATACATTGTAACTTTTATACGTTCGACGTGCGTAGTGGGAAGCCCTCGGAGTGGAAGAAGCTTTGCAAAGACAATGTAAAACCTTATTATTGTGTCCCCTCACCAATGCTCAAGATTATTGTGCCTCCCGATTCTTCTGGATCTTCTGTTCCTCAGATTGCCGGCTATGACCTGGAGCAGAGTCATTCACTAACCAACAGAAATGGCCTTCAGCAGTTGTTCTCCATTGAACAGAATCAAGGTTTTCCTCAAACGCAAAGACGACACAAGCAGAGGTGCGCATTGCTCGGCCTAGATCGACCTGTGGTGGAATTCAAAGACGCGGAGGCCGGGGAAGTCTCGGTGGATATCCTCTATCGTACGGTCGGGACGCTTTCCTTGCACTCAGTCACTCCCTCAGAGAAAAGTTGAGTCTTCTTTTGGTGGTTTCTGCGGCATGGCTCCCTTCACGGCAAAAGGGGGGAAAGAAGCTCTTCGTTTTATTGGGTTCAAAAAAACGTGGACATTGGGTAGGAGTCCTGTCTCGCCACCCATGGTGCTGAATTTCAAAATATGTACTTGAACACCCTCGGAGCTATGACTTGGCATGTGTGGTCAGGTCCGTGAACTCTTCTCCCTCCCCGATCTTACGCTAGAAACCGTTCCGAAATAAAGTTGCTCTTACGACATCTGCTCAAGCCACTGCAACAGCTGTGCCAAGACCTGACCCCACACCGGGCGCTCATATTGGACTTGGACCGAACCAGTGGTCGAGCGGGAAAAGGGCCGTGATAATGTAGCGGTGATAGCTAATTTTGATTGTCTGTCTGTTTGTTTGTTTGTTTGTTTGTTTGTTTGTTTGTTTGTTTCTGTTGAGGAAGACATGGAGAGCTAGTAGGGTCACTTGGACTGTATGGCCCAGATTTCTTGCACTGACGTGCACCGGACACACTCGAATCACTAATGGACTCAACATTACCAAAAAGGTCGATGACGAATGCTCGCACCTGTCTGATCGCATACTTTTCTACACAATTAAGCTGCAGTGATTTACATTCCCTTCCAACCTTTGCCAAATTTGCATCGAAGTACTAAATTGACCTTCAACATTGGAAGCGGGTTTGCGAAAACTTAGCCAGGGCCACCAAAAGCTTTTTATTTCGATTCCTTTCGTTTCCTTGGTTCTGAAAATCCATACAACATTCAATTTAACAACAACAGTTACTTGATCCTATTAGCAATGTCTATATTTGTAGTTCACATATATGCCTGTTCAAATTCAATATCTTGACAGTTGTTCTATTTATGTTTCAGTGTTGTGCTGGGTTTTGACTTTTTCTTTCACTTTTGTTTCTTTGTTTTTTTCGGCACAACTAGTTGGAGAACAGCTTGGTTCATCGAGCCTTGTTAGTGTACAGATGTGAAGTAGGCTTATAAGCAGTTGTGATTGATCTTCAAAATGTGTCTGTCTGTGTTATTGTGCCTCTTATTATTTGATTTAAATTTTTTGTATTATCCTTAATTGTCACTGCATTGTATCAGCCCGGAGTTGGTACCACAATTCTGCTTGTAACCATGATAGTCTAATTCTATTACTGATTTTACTATCAAAATAAACATTAGAAACTGCAGCACTTCATCTGTCGTGTGTTTTTACTGCATTACCTTAAAGGGATACTTCACCCAAAACTGAAAATTCAGTTTTATATTTTGATTCTGATTATTTTACTCACCCTCATGTCGTTCCAAACCCCCAAGACTTTCGTTCATCTTCAGAACACAAATTAAGATCTTTCTGATGAAATCTGAGCTACGCAACTACCACTTTGACGTTTCAAAAAGTTCATAAAGACGTGGTAAAACCCATATGAATTGAGAGGTTTAGTCTAAATTTTTCTGAAGGGATTCGATCTCTTCATATGATGAACAGATTTAATTAAACATTGATCAGCAAACATAAACAGAATCTCAACTGAACCTGCTTGATGCACAAGAACAAACCTCTAGCGGAAGCTCAAACGTGCTGCGTAACGTCAGAATGAACCTCATTGGTTCTTGCGGAAGCTCAAACGTGCTGCGTAACACTAGAATGAACCTCATTGGTTCTTACGGAAGCTCAAACGTGCTGCGTAACACTAGAACGAACCTCATTGGTTCTTACGGAAGCTCAAACGTGCTGCGTAACACTAGAATGAACCTCATTGGTTCTTGCAGAAGCTCAAACGTGCTGCGTAACACTAGAATGAACCTCATTGGTTCTTGCCGAAGCTCAAACGTACTGCGTAACACTAGAACGATCCTCATTGGTTCTTGCAGAAGCTCAAACGTGCTGCGTAACACGAGAATGAACCTCATCTGTCATTGGTTCTTGCCGAAGCTCAAACGTGCTGCGTAACACTAGAATGAACCTCATTGGTTCTTGCCGAAGCTCAAACGTGCTGTGTAACACTAGAATGAACCTCATTGGTTCTTGCTGAAGCTCAAACGTGCTGTGTAACACTAGAATGAACCTCATCTGTCATTGGTTCTTGCCGAAGCTCAAACGTGCTGCGTAACACTAGAATGAACCTCATTGGTTCTTGCCGAAGCTCAAACGTGCTGCGTAACACGAGAATGAACCTCATTGGTTCTTGCTGAAGCTCAAACGTGCTGTGTAACACTAGAATGAACCTCATTGGTTCTTGCCGAAGCTCAAACGTGCTGCGTAACACTAGAATGAACCTCATTGGTTCTTGCCGAAGCTCAAACGTGCTGCGTAACACGAGAATGAACCTCATTGGTTCTTGCAGAAGCTCAAACGTGCTGCGTAACACGAGAATGAACCTCATCTGTCATTGGTTCTTGCCGAAGCTCAAACGTGCTGCGTAACACTAGAATGAACCTCATTGGTTCTTGCCGAAGCTCAAACGTGCTGTGTAACACTAGAATGAACCTCATTGGTTCTTGCCGAAGCTCAAACGTGCTGCGTAACACGAGAATGAACCTCATCTGTCATTGGTTCTTGCCGAAGCTCAAACGTGCTGCGTAACACTAGAATGAACCTCATTGGTTCTTGCCGAAGCTCAAACGTGCTGCGTAACACGAGAATGAACCTCATTGGTTCTTGCCGAAGCTCAAACGTGCTGCGTAACACGAGAATGAACCTCATTGGTTCTTGCAGAAGCTCAAACGTGCTGCGTAACACTAGAATGAACCTCATTGGTTCTTGCCGAAGCTCAAACGTGCTGCGTAACACTAGAATGAACCTCATTGGTTCTTGCTGAAGCTCAAACGTGCTGTGTAACACTAGAATGAACCTCATTGGTTCTTGCCGAAGCTCAAACGTGCTGCGTAACACGAGAATGAACCTCATTGGTTCTTGCTGAAGCTCAAACGTGCTGTGTAACACTAGAATGAACTTCATTGGTTCTTGCCGAAGCTCAAACGTGCTGCGTAACACTAGAATGAACCTCATTGGTTCTTGCCGAAGCTCAAACGTGCTGCGTAACACTAGAATGAACCTCATTGGTTCTTGCCGAAGCTCAAACGTGCTGCGTAACACGAGAATGAACCTCATTGGTTCTTGCCGAAGCTCAAACGTGCTGCGTAACACGAGAATGAACCTCATTGGTTCTTGCTGAAGCTCAAACGTGCTGCGTAACACTAGAATGAATCTCATTGGTTCTTACGGAAGCTCAAACGTGCTGCGTAACACGAGAATGAACCTCATTGGTTCTTGCTGAAGCTCAAACGTGCTGCGTAACACTAGAATGAACCTCATTGGTTCTTGCTGAAGCTCAAACGTGCTGCGTAACACTAGAATGAACCTCATTGGTTCTTGCAGAAGCTCAAACGTGCTGCGTAACACTAGAATGAACCTCATTGGTCATTGGTTCTTGCCGAAGCTCAAACTTGCTGTGTAACACTAGAATGAACCTCATTGGTCATTGGTTCTTGCAGAAGCTCAAACTTGCTGTGTAACACTAGAATGAACCTCATTGGTTCTTGCAGAAGCTCAAACGTGCTGCGTAACACGAGAATGAACCTCATTGGTTCTTGCTGAAGCTCAAACGTGCTGCGTAACACTAGAATGAATCTCATTGGTTCTTACGGAAGCTCAAACGTGCTGCGTAACACGAGAATGAACCTCATTGGTTCTTGCTGAAGCTCAAACGTGCTGCGTAACACTAGAATGAACCTCATTGGTTCTTGCTGAAGCTCAAACGTGCTGCGTAACACTAGAATGAACCTCATTGGTTCTTGCCGAAGCTCAAACGTGCTGCGTAACACTAGAATGAACCTCATTGGTCATTGGTTCTTGCAGAAGCTCAAACGTGCTGCGTAACACTAGAATGAACCTCATTGGTCATTGGTTCTTGCCGAAGCTCAAACTTGCTGTGTAACACTAGAATGAACCTCATTGGTTCTTGCAGAAGCTCAAACGTGCTGCGTAACACTAGAATGAACCTCATTGGTCATTGGTTCTTGCCGAAGCTCAAACTTGCTGTGTAACACTAGAATGAACCTCATTGGTTCTTGCTGAAGCTCAAACGTGCTGCGTAACACGAGAATGAACCTCATTGGTTCTCGCAGAAGCTCAAACGTGCTGCGTAACACTAGAATGAACCTCATTGGTTCTCGCAGAAGCTCAAACGTGCTGCGTAACACTAGAATGAACCTCATTGGTTCTCGCAGAAGCTCAAACGTGCTGCGTAACACTAGAATGAACCTCATTGGTTCTCGCACATCAAGCGAACATGCTTGAGCTTCCATTTACCCAAGCTTTTCCGTTACTGATGTGTGCACTGATCAATGTTTATGTGAATAAAAGCCTAAATTAAATCTGTTCATCATATAAAGCTATCGAGTCTCTTTAGAAAATGCATATGGATTAGTTTTATGATTTCTGTATGAACTTTTTGAAACATCAAAGTGGTAGTTGCGTAGCTGTCAATGGAGGGACAGAAATCCCTCAGGTTTCATCAAAAAGATCTTCATTTGTGTTTCGAAAATGAACGAAAGATTTATGGGTTTGGAACGACATGAGGGTGAGTAATTAATGACAGATTTTTCAGTTTGGGGTGAACTATCCATTTAATAAATGCTAAGCATTTTCTCTAAACCGCAATATATTTCTTAACTCAGTCACATACATTTAAATTGTGCAAGCTGTAGATTTATACTTTCTTCATAAATGTCATGTTGACAACATTATGACTGTCCCAAGACCAAATTGTCTCATTCTGTTCTTCCTTTCTTCTCTTCCTCCAATTCTTTCTCTCTTCCTCACTCTGTTTTTGGATGCTTGTCACTTCTGGCAACAGTCATGCATTTCTCAGTCAAAACGAAACCACAAACTTTCCCCTGCTATTCTGTCAGTAGTTATGTGGGGTTTGGTCATCTTTCACTGTATGTTTGAATGTTAAGAACTGTGCAAAACAAACCCAACTAGCTCATTTTAAATAAATTCTATACATTACATTTGGCACAGTATTACACAGTTGGCTATGGTATTCTATCTTAAAATGCAATTTATTATTGTATTCTTGTAGAACAGTAGAAAGTACAAAAGTATATATTTTTTTCTCTCAATGTAATAAATACACAAGGCATTTGTTTCAGGAAAAAAGTATTATAAAGTATCATGTATGCACCACATTGCTCTCTGTTCCCAGGACAGTTTTGCAGGGCGCTTCAAGAAAAAAGGCGTTATGAAAATGCGTTAACGCCTGGACCTTCTGACGTACCGTACAACAACAAAGATGGCGTCCTCTTCTGATGTACACGTCCGAATATGTGGACAAGAGATTGTTAAATATGATCTGGAAATTAAAGCTCTTGTTCAGGTAGACTTCATTCTTCCTATTATCATATCAGCCAGGGTTTTGCTGTCAAGTTCGTCCGACAAAAACAAAGATGTGGCCGTAATTGCCATGGCTTTGTCAGTCAGCACGAATGGAAACAGTAAATTGTGTGTTTTTCTCGTGTCAGGATATAAGAGAGTGCTGTGGGCCACAGGCGGTGCTGCTGGATCTGAACTCCACTGTCAAGGAAAAGTTCAATCAGTTAAGACTGAGGATTCAGGTAACGTTAACTTACATTCAGCCAGTAAGATGATATACATGCCAGGGCAACAGTAACAGAGGACCAAACTACGATAATAATGATATAGGAACTAATTCAAAGTACAAGAAGCTTCCAGAATCAACGTTACTTTCGTCTTTATGTCAGTTTTTTTTATTTAAATAATGAACTTTTTTTTTTTTTTAAATGTACCTAAAATACAGGTTTTTGTATATCTGCATTTATTTTATTTAGTTTGTATTATTATTATTGTTTTAATGACGGTGGATAATGCCAAGTTACTGTGGTTTTATTGTTACTGTTATGGCTGAAACTCTTGTTATTATGGTAACATTTTTGTGATGGGCAGCTCTGGATAATATCCATCGTAACTGTATAATGATTATAATGAGATTATTGGCATTTTGCAGGTATTTGCAGTACCAGTCAAAAGTTTGGAAACATTACTATTTTTCATGTTTTTGTAAGAAGTCTCTTCTGCTCACCAAGCCTGCATTTATTATGACCAACAATAACAGAAAAAAGTTATATTGTGAAATATTATTACAATTTAAAATATTGGTTTTCTATTTGAATATACTTTAAAATATAATTTATTTCTGTGATGTAAAGCTGAATTTTCAGCATCATTACTCCAGTCTTCAGTATCACATGATCCTTCAGAAATCATTCTAATATGATGATTTGATACTCAGTTATTATTCTGATATGATGATTTGATACTCAGTTATTATCAATGTTGGAAACAGTTTAATCCTGTGATACTTTTTTTTCCAGGATTCATTGAATCCTAACCCAAAATAGAAATCTTTTCTGACAATATAAATCTTTACTATCACTTTTTTATCACACATCTTTGCTGAATAAAAAGTTTTAAATTCTTTCAACAACAAAAAAAGAAGGAACAAATTACTGACCCCAAACTTTTGAACAGTGTATATTCATCTAGTGTATATTGTTACAAAAGATTTTTATTTTGAATAAATGCTGTTCTTTTTTTTTATTTTTACTTTTTATTCATCAAGGAATCCTGAAAAAGTATCACAGGTTCCAAAAAAAATATTAAGCAGCAAAACTGTTTCCAACATTTATAATAAATCATCATATTAGAATGATATCTGAAGGATCATGTGAAGACTGGAGTAATGATGCTGAAAATTCAGCTCTGATCACAGGAATAAATTATATTTTAAAGTATATTCAAATAGAAAACCATCACCTGGGGGTAAAGAGAGATGAGGCGAGAGAAAAGGAGACGGAAGGATGAGGAGAGAAACTTTCTCTTTTTAAATTATATTATATTTTGTTTAAAAGTTCCATAAACTCACCATCTTAAGCTGGAGAAAATTAGGTAGACAGTCAGAGGGTCTACTGGGGCATTTTATAATATCTGGCAACCTTTTTTAAATTTTGTGGAGGGAATGAAAGCAGATAATATGACATTGTAAAAGAAAGAGGGAGGGGAATATTATTCATACTTACTTGTTGTTTATTTATTGTTACTGTCTCTTTATGTACGCCTGATCATGTATAGTGTCTTTATGTTTATGTCTGGTGTTTGAGGGATGGGGAGTTGAGTTTTGTATATCTTTGTATTTTCTGTATAATTTGAAAACAATAAAAAAAACCTTGATCAAACGTTCAATAAACTCTTCCATCTAAAAAAATACAAAAAATCGGAGTAATATTGAATTTGTTAACAGTTGATTTTAGCAAAACTAACCTTTTTTGATAGGACATGGAACAGATGGCAAAAGAACAAGACCGAGAGACTGATAAGCAAGCCATCTTGAGTGAAACGCAAAGCCATCGAAGGCAGATGTTAAGGTTAGAGAAACAACTTTTCTTCTGATTATGTATTGAACGTCAGATTTAATCTCAGCATTATCACTCCTCTCATCGTGTCTCAGTAACCAGATGGCGTGGAGGAAGGCAAATCTGGCCTGTAAGATGGCCATTGATAATCTGGAGAAGGATGAACTGCTTCAAGGAGGCGACTCAGTGAGACAAAGGTAAATCATGCTGCTATTTTCAGCCAATCAGAATCAAGTCATTGTGTAAAAAAAAAAAAAAAAGAGGCTCAATCCACGTGTTGTTCTGGGTTCAGGAAGGCCACTAAAGAGAGTTTGGTGCAGACGTCCAGTGACATCACCGAGAGTCTGATGAGCATCAGTCGTATGATGTCACAGCAGGTGAAGCAGAGCGAGGAGACCATCGGAACTCTGGGTAAAATAAAAAAGAATCCTATCACCATCATGATATCAAAATGTCCATCTATTAAAGGAATAGTTCACGCACAAATGAGTAGAAATTTAGCAAGCTGTCATATGTGAGTGATTTATTGCTGTTGCTAATTAACAAGGTTTTACACCTAAAGAAATGAACAACACGTCTGAGAAATATCATTAGTCTTAGGGGCGGTTTAGACGACAACGGAAGATGTTTTATGCGCTTTGGCCATAAATTTACACAACAATGCTGTTTTGGGGGCCTAAAAACACAAGCTTTTGAAAACGACACCCTTATCAAAAACACGAATTTGTGAAAACTGTGACATCATGCAGATGCGTATTATGTGTTTAGTCTATAAGCATTTCCTTTTTCTTTTTCTTTTTTTTTTGCAAACGAAAGGATACAGATATTAGCAGTAAGAAATAAGGTGGTGCACGGACATCATCATCACAAGCGGTTATGAGAATTACACAAATCACAATATAACATTTTGTCATCATGAAAAATGAACGGTTCGCTACAACAGACTCGAGGATGATGCGTGTTTTTGAAGCTTTTGTGTTCAAAGGTTTTGACATTTTCTTAAAGGAAGTAAAACGGGACTTTACATCAGAGGAGGACGTTCTACAATTGGGATTACAGTGAATGTTTCTGGCTTTGTGAAGATGAAATTACACTGAACAAAATTATGAGCGCAACAGTGAGATACTGACTGGTTTTCGGACCCCCCCCCCTCCCAATACAGTAAAACTGCACATTTTAGAGTGGTCTTTTATTGTGGCCAGCCTAAGGCACACCTGTGCAATAATCATGCTGTCTAATCAGCATCTTGATACGCCACACCTGTGAGGTGGATGGATCATCTCGACAAAGAAGTGCTCACTAACACAGATTTAGACAGATTTGTGAACAATATTTAAGAGAAATAGGCCTTTTGTGTACATAGAAAAAGTCTTAGATATTTGAGTTCAGCTCATGAAAAATGGGGGCAAAAACAAAAGTGTTGCATATATATAATATTTTATAATGGATATATATATATATATACACACCATACTTTTCCAATAATTAGTGAAATAAGTTGTAATATTTTTTTTTTTTTAAATATCTATTTTAAACTTGCAGATTAAATTTTGATAATTGAGTAAAATAATCTGTGATACATGATCTTTTTGAGATTTGAGATGTGAATCTTGCCTGATATATTGGTGTAATGAAGTATTAATTTTACTCAAGTTAAATGTAAATCGTTTCATTTGATTATAAAAACGTTAAAAACATGGAAGACATTGCTTCTCAACAGCCTTCTGTCTACATCTGCTATTCTGTAAAGTCTCCAAATGACCCAGAAAAGCTGATGATTGATGGTGTCACGTGACCCACCAGTCCAAACTGAACGAGTATGAGCGGAAAAAGTAACATTTCCGAACATGTCCTTTTAACCTTATGGAGGGAAATTACTTTTCCACCATCATTAAATGTAAGTTTTATTTATTTATTCAATTTGCTCTCTTTCCAGCGACATCATCGAGGACTGTACTAGAGACGAATGAAGAGTTTAAGGCCATGACGGGAACCATTCATTCGGGCCGAAAGCTTATCCTGAAATATAATCGTCGTGAACTGACCGACAAACTGCTGATCTTTCTCGCTCTCGCTCTGTTTCTGGCCACGGTGCTCTACATCCTGAAGAAGAGACTCTTCCCCTTCATTTAGTGGACGCGTGAACTGTGTTGCAGAAACCATTACTAACCGAACTGGCCCAACAGTTCTTCAACCAATACACTTAAGTGTGAGTAAATGATGACAGAAGCTTCTAGGGACACAATTACAAGGTTTTCAGGAGCAAATGAATGCGCTATCTTATGCTTTTTGCTACATTAGTACATTACTGATTACATCATCATATTATTCAGTAGCATATTTAGTAATCATTGCATTTGTTTGTACAGTAATGAAACGTTTTGAGTTCAGGTTAGTTCTGGAACTAGTTCATAACCCTGACACACAATGTGGATGAAGTCCAGAACAACCTTAGATGTTCATGCCGTATATAATGAATATTAATATAATGAAAATGTACATAATAGTATCTGACGTCTTTCATATTGTTTACAGCATCAGCAATGACTTGCTAAATGAGTGTGACTGTGTGGAAAACACCTGATTTAGGTGCTTGATTCTCCATGAAGGATCTCATGGTTTCAGTCATCCCACGTGTTTAGGGGTGTGAGAGTCTCAGTGGAATGAACCACTAGAGGGCGTCGTGTCCCTTTTTTACTGTAATGTGTGTCTGGATTTGACTTACCAAGTAGATTTACTTTATTTAGAAACTGATTCGTTTAGTCCCTTATTCAGATCAAAAGTTTGAAATAATTAGGATTAGTCTCTCCAACTTATTGGTACATGTGATCAAAAATACATAATACTTTGATTTAGGAAAGTTACCTTTTAAAAGTAATGCATTACAATAATGCGATACTCCCTAAAAAAGTCACTAATTACGTTACTTTTTATGGACAGTAATTTTACGTTACTTTTGTGTTGTTGTTTTTTTCACCTGTTTGTTTGATTTTTAATAACAAAAAAACAAACAACCAAAAGTTCTGTTTTAGGCAAATGTAAAGGCTCTTTCACACCTTAAGTGAATTGTTTAAAGTCCCCCTGTGGTGAAAATCAAGTTTTTAATGTTGTTTGTGTGTCTATGTGGTGTTTTTAATGTGCTTTAAGACAAACCATGTGTAAACCATGAGTATTTTCTGCTTAAAACTGCAGTGAACCAAAGACAGTCTCAAAAACACACTTTGAAATCGCTGGTGTTTCTGACGTCACAAACGACCTTGTAACCAATCAGATCAACGTGTGATCGTCAACCAGTGGATCTCTGAGCTGAGTGAGTGAGTGGAGGCGGGGCTCATTTGCATATTCATAGAGCCGCGTATACTAAATGAGGCGAGGGTGTCGAGTTACATTCAAGATACAAAATTTAAGGAAAAAATGCTTAAATATGTAGTTTTGGTGATCAAATATGAGTTTTAAGGAATAAAATGATTGACGACGGGGACTTTAAACCTCAATTCACGGCTGTACAGTAGAGGGCGCCGCTCAAACAAACCTTCAGCTGTGCTGCCATTCTGGATCGCAGAAGAGGACAGTTCAACACTTCAGATAAACATCACATTTTTGTTTTTTATTGCTAAAGTAATTTTTGCTTATTAGTATGGCTAAATATGGTTGAGTGTGATCAAAGGTCAGCAGCAAAGACATTGGTTAATAAAGTGAGATTAAATACTTGAACCCCTGGTTTCACAGACCAGGCTTAAGGCTAGTCCCAGACTAAACTGGATGTTTGAGCTGTCTTAACTGAAAGCACTGATACATCTTAAACTACGTCAGTGTCAAGTTTGTGCGAGTGAGATGAGTAAATGCACACATTTAGTCTAGAACTACAATAAGCATCATGTTCACACAGCACACACACACACACACACGACGCCTCTGCACCTTTACTTCTGATTTGTCTCAACATGAGGACAGGAGAGATGTCAGGCAATGAATGGGAAAAAGTAACTCCAATATTTTGATGTAATGCATTACGTAACTTGTGTTACCACGTTAGCATATCAGAATGATTTCTGAAGGGTCATGTGACTTTGATCACAGGAATAAATTACGTTTTACAATATATTAAAATAGAAAATGTATTTTAAATTGTGATTAAATAATATATCACAGCTGTTTTTACTTTATTTCTGATCAAATAAATCGTCCCCTTGGAATTATAAGGTTCTATCTGACATTTTTGTCAAAATTTAGTTATTCACATATTCTTATTCTGTGACCACTTCTTTACATTATGTGATGTTGTTTTTTAAGTTGTGTACATTTTGGAAATTTTATTTAGAAAATAAAAAGGTTCTTTCTACACAGTCGAATGGAATGCAAAAACTTTAAAGCTCAATATCTCAAAACTGCTCAGAACGCAGATAGAACCTTATAATTCCAAGGTGACCAAATGCAGCCTTGGTGCACATAAGATACTTCTTCAAAAGCATTAAAAATCCTTTTTAAAGGGTTAGTTCACCCAAAAATGAAAATTCTGTCAGTAATTACTCACCCTCATGTTGTTCCAACCCCGTAAGACCTTCGTTCATCTTCGGAACACAAATTAAGATATTTTTGATTAAATCTGAGAGCTGGCTCACTCCTCCATAGGCTTCTAAGACACTATAACTTGCTGGCCCAGAAAATGTATTAAAGACATCGTTAATATAGTCCAAGTGACTCCAGTGGCTCAATCTTAAATTTATAAAGCGACGAGAATACTTTTTGTGCGCAAAAACAACAAAAATAACGACTTTATTCCACTATTCATTTCCTTCTCTCTGGGCCTCAAGTTAGTTCACGTAGTGTTTTTGCGCAGCGCGTCTGTGTTGTACGTCACACGCATCACACACATGACCAGCGTCGGCCAATAGTGAGCCTACGTGGTGACGTGCAACACAGACGCACTGCGCTATTACACTACGTGAACTAACTTGAGGCCCAGAGAGAAGGAAATGAATAGTGGAATAAAGTCGTTATTTTTGTTTGTTTTTGCGCACAAAAAGTATTCTCGTCGCTTTATAAACTTAAGATTGAGCCACTGGAGTCACTTGGACTATATTAACGATGTCTTTAATACATTTTCTGGGCCAGCAAGTTATAGTGTCTTAGAAGCCTATGGAGGAGTGAGCCAGCACTCAGATTTCATCAAAAATATCTTAATTTGTGTTCCGAAGATGAACGAAGGTCTTACGGGGTTGGAACAACATGAGGGTGAGTAATTACTGACAGAATTTTCATTTTTGGGTGAACTAACCCTTTAATCCAAACATTTGACTGGCAGTATATTTACTCGTCTCGGGAAAAAGGCTCCATCCATTTCATGGTCATTTATTAAAATGAGATTTGCAAAAATGCTTTGCTTTCATCCCTTTAGGCTCTGATTGTGTTACATTAAAGACACCAGAGGCCTGATGTATAAACGCTGATGTGTGCACATACATATCGGGATTTATAAAAAAAAATAGGCGCAGACCGGGTTTTATAAAGCGAATTTTGTGCAGGTTCTGGCGTGTGCATAGTTTAATAAATCTGAAGAAATCTACAGTTTTATAGAATTACAGTAGAGCCTGTAGCTCTTATGTGAAGCTTTGCTGTGATGCTGCAGTATATTCAAGTGTGTGTGTGTGTGTGTGTGTGTGTGTGTGTGTGTGTGTGTGTGTGTGTGTGTGTGTGTGTGTGTGTGTGTGTGTGTGTGTGTGTGTGTGTGTGTGTGTGTGTGTGTGTGTGTGTGTGTTGAACAAAACAAATGTCTCTCTGCTCTAGGTTTCTGATGGTGAAAAGTTACCCAAGTGCCATATGGTCATGCTGTTTTATTGCTTTATCTTCATAACTCATTCTGTCAGTGGCAGAGATGTTTTGAAGGCCAAAAAGTGATTATGAGGTTCATTTATTGTGGGAAAAACATTTTTTTTTCTATGAATACATTTGATTACTTTGATACAGATCCCAAATTATAATTCTTTTTTTTATATTTGCTAAACAACATAACAGTAAAATAAAAATAAATAGCTCAAGCATGTGTATAAAATGACTTAGCAGCACTCTATAGTGGCTGCAGTAAAACAGACCTCAAAATAACAATCCACAAGATTCACTTCATGCATAACTTTGGGGAAATTAATTTAAATTAAAAAAATGAAATATCTACAAGATACACATTGAAACAGAGGGGAGTGAGTTTGCGTTGACCAAGTTGCCTTGTGAAAACATGGGGATACATTCGAACAAGTTTTATGCAATACATTAAACAGTTTATCAGTACAGGTGCGTGTTACAGAGATGAGGTAGGTCCAAAATACATGTTCTGCATATTATATCACATTTCAAAATGTTTGCGAATGTGACCAATCTATCCGAGAAGGCATAGGTCTTTATCACGTATGAAAAATGTCCATTCTGAATCCCGAGCAAGAAAAATATGACATCTGATCTTGCGTATTAGATGTGTCACATTGCCTTGACAACAGCAAGACTGCAGTGGACACGTGTGTGTGTGTGTGTATAAGAGCTTATATCTGTGTGTCTGTGCTCAAACGCAGATCCGTGTCACCCCAAAATAAAACGAAGAAATAAAAAGATGACGTGGAAAAGACTGTATTAAAAGATATTTGATAAACTGCATTAATGCTAATTTGAATGTTGAAGATCCACATTTTAATGGTCCTAAACAGCTTAAATTTAATTCCAAATACACTACTGATCAAAAATTTGGGGTCGGTGATTTTATTTTAATGTTTATGAAAGGAGGCTGGATTTATTTGATGAAAAATATTGTGAAATATTATTACAATTTAAAATAACTGTTTTCTCTTTTAGTACATTTAAAAATGTTATCTCCGGTGATCAAAGCTGTATTTGCAGCATCATTACTCCAGTCTTCAGTGTCACATGATCCTTCAGAAATCAATCTGATTTGATGCTCAAGAAACATTACTGTAATTGTTAGATTTCTTATTATTCCTCCCCAATGGGAGTCTATGGCAGCCCTATGAACCGTAAGTAGGAAAATCATGAAAATTGGCACACTTGTAGTGATGGTAATGAATAGTAATCTGACCAAATTTGAAGTATCTAGGACCAACTCTATAGCGCCACCATCAGTTAAAATAATCACATTTGAAACGGTTGAACGCTTCGATCTAGAAAAATGAAACTTGGTTCACCTGATTCCTCTCATCATGCTGATCACATTCAACATCAGACATTAAAGGGATAGTTCACCCAAAAATGAAAATTCTGTCAGTAATTACTCACCCTCATGTTGTTCCAACCCCGTAAGACCTTCGTATTTATAAACCTAAGATTGAGCCACTGGAGTCACTTGGACTATATTAACGATGTCTTTAATACATTTTCTGGGCCAGCAAGTTATAGTGTCTTAGAAGCCTATGGAGGAGTGATCCAGCACTCAGATTTCATCAAAAATATCTTAATTTGTGTTCCGAAGATGAACGAAGTCTTACGGGGTTGGAACAACATGAGGGTGAGTAATTACTGACAGAATTTTCATTTTTGGGTGAACTAACCCTTTAAGACATTGTCCATTACAGTAGTGGCCATTTTGAAAAGTACAGTATTCAGTTTTTTCGCTACTCCTCCAAAATCTTGTCCAATTCTCACAAAAATTGTCTCAGACGATCTTTAGACTGAGCCGCACAGAAATGACTGAACAGATTTGTTATTCATCTTTGTTCAAAAGTTACGATGTTGTGAACTTAACGAAATTGGCTCAGAGGCTGTATCTCAGCCAAACTTTGATCTATCAAAAGGAAATGTTATAGGGTTCATCGGAACCATGATCTGAGGGTCAGTGCCAAATTTGGGCACACTGACACCTGCAGGTCATGAGATCTGGAAAATGGGCATTTTTGCACATGACTTTTCAACAGTTTGTCATTATTGTGAGTGAAGAAAAGTGCGATATGCGATAACTCATAATGCGATATGCGATACAATAATGCTTTAAGTGTGTAAAATAAACTTAAATTATCTTTAAAATATATTTAAAATTATATAACCTACATACGTGTTTCACATTCTTTTTGCTGCAGTGTTTTACAGTAGCAAGAAGTGTTATTTTAACATCACGGGATCAGGGGTTCAGGTTTTCCTACATTAGGTTTATTTAACAACAGAAACTGAATAATCAAATGTAAAAATAAAACACTGCTTTGTTTTCACTGTATGAATTAAATATATATATACACTGATTCTTATTAAAGCTACAAAAGTCAATCAGACAAGAGCAGTGAGTGATTTTCTCTGTCTTTTGATCATGACCCTAATTATTGCAAGCCGTTGCGATATGCATATCACGATATATATATTTGCGATATTTCGATAATTTCGATATATTGTGCAGCCCTAATTGTGAGCTTGATGTCTGTCTGTGGACTCCTTGTATCATGTCGAATCCGTGGATACCTATTTTGCCAGGATCGGATGAACCATCGGGTCCGCCATTTAGAATGTTTTTATAAATTGCAATATCTTTCAAACAATTTGACATATTGACATCAAATTTGGTAGAGTTAATGGACAGCATGTCCTGAAGGTACCTGATAAGTCTGAACACAGCGCCACCTAGTGTTCCAGAGATATACGTTTTTTTTCAACATTGATAATATTAATAAATATTTCTTGAGCAGCAAATCATCATATTAGAGTGATTTCTGAAGGATCATGTGACACTGAAGACTGGAGTAATGATGCTGAAAATTGTTTTTGTTTTAAATTTTTTTTGATTAAATAAATGCAGAGTTTTTTAAAACATAAAAAAAAAAAAAAAAAGTCCAAACTTTTGACAGCTACTGTAAACGTGCCCTTTCTGAATAAAAGTGTTTAAAAAAAAAAAAACTTTTTGAACAGTAATGTAATAAAGAATTTTTCATTATTTTAAATGGTATGTTTTTAAATGAATATACGTGACGTGTGTATGTCGTGGCCACAAATTAACATTTAGTTACCAAGACTTACTAATACATTTACGTTTACTAATTCATTCCCTTGTTTTAAGTTAATCATGCGTATAATAATTTGTTCCATCGTTTTACTAAATCGTGGCCACGTTGTGATAATTTAGTCACTTGTTTTAGATAAATTAAAACAAATTAGTACAACGTGGCCACGATTTACCAGATCAAGAGAACGGATTCTTAATTCGTGGCTACAATATGTGCGGGGCTCCAAAATATATATATATATATATATATATATATATATATATATATATATATATATATATATATATATATATATATATATATATATATTATTCCTTTTTATTTTTAATTTTGGGGTGACATGTGACCCAGACATGTTTCTGTGAGCTTCACCCAAACGGCCAGGCTTCAAAACAGACACACACTGAGCTTATGGAATGACGTCATCACAGAAACACAAGGCCCGGTTTCTGCAATAATGCTCTTCAGGACTGCAGGCTAAGCATTCTGGAGAGTCTGCCGTCTGAGGAATGCACTTAGTCCACAATCTACAAAGGGTGAAACGCCTCTGAAATATTTGAGACTCTTATCAAATACTGTACCGGTCCATGTTCTCATTGAAATACCCTGTCATCGCTGAATCACTGGAGACTGCAGCGGATCTGTCCTTGAGTGAGGCAGTGAGCAAGCCTTTCTCTGCACTACAGGGCAATCATTTCTTCATCGTTTCTCTTTAAAGTCCCTCACCAACGCTGCATGCATTCGAGTAAAAATACAGAAAAAACAGTCATATTATGAAATATTATTTACCCAATTATTACAATTTAAAATAATCGTTTTCTATTTTAATAATTATACAAATGTAGTTCATTCCTGTGATCAAAGCTGAATTTTCATCATCATTACTCCAGTCTTCAGTGTCACATGATCCTTCCGAAAGCATTCTGATATGATGATTTGATGCTCAAGAAACATTTATTATTATTATCAATGTTTTTGTTGCCTGACATTTTTGAAGAAACCCTGGTACGCCTACCTTTTTTTTAAATAAACACTTTAATTCAGAAAAGACACATTAAATTGATCATAAGTGACAGTAGAGAAATTTATAATTTTACTATTTTAAATAAATGATGCTCTTTTGAACTTGCTATTCATCGAAAAATCCTGAAAAAAAAAAAGTAGTATAGTTTCAAAACCAAATCCTCATATTAGAATGATCACGTGACGTTGAAGACTGGAGTAACGATGCTGAAAATATTTTAAAATATATTCAAATGGAAAACAGTTCTTTCACAATATTACTGTTTTTACTGTATTTTTGTGCGCATACGAGACTCTTCTTTCAAACACATGAACTGAATTCTTCCAAACGTTTGACCTGTAGTGTGGGCTAAAGGCACGAGGTGTTCCCTTCACCTCCTCTTGGTGGCGTTCAGAGCCCTCTTCAGCTCTGTGTCCACCTCAGAGGCGTTGTCTTGAGGACCTGAGGACTGGCGTTCGTCTTCATCTCCTCCTGTGAGCGTCCAGGCCGGTTCCCCGTCAGGCTCGGGGAGGAGCAGGCTGGCAGGAGGGAGGGAGTTGCTGTTGGCTCCCGGTGGGGTGGTGATGTCTGGGACGGGGGCGAGCGTGGGACTGGCCTGGTTCTCCACCTTCCCGAGGGCACAGAGACTCAGACTCCCGCACAGAGCTCCCCAGTTCTGCTCGCACTGAGTTCGTATTCGCCGGCCGATGGCGACGCGCACCTCCTCGCCGCATCCCAGCAGGACGTTCACCAACTCCACGTGGGGCCTTTCGGTGGAGGAGAGAAGACAGACAAAACACTGTTACCCACGTCTGATGTTGAAGTAGGGGTGTGCGAAATGTAGTGACTATGATCATGTTTGAAAATTGTCGTAAAAAAGTCCCGCTGTGGTGAAAATCAGAGTTTAATGTTGTTTATATGTGTCTATGTGGTGATTTTATTATGCTTTAAGACAAACCATGTGTGAATTCAATGAAGTCGACAGCATTGCTGAGTGTTTTCTCCTTGAAACTGCAGTGAACCAAAGACAGACTTAAAAACACGCTTTGAAATCGCTGGCGTTTCTGACGTCACACACTACCTTGTAACCAATCAGATCAACATGTGATCGTAAAGTGGGGGCGGGGCTCATTTGCATATATTCAAAGAACCGCATATAAATGAGGCAAGGGTGTCGAGTTACATTCAAGCTATTTTAAGGCATGAAGAATTTTTTTCAAGGAAAAAAGGTCATTTTGGTGATCAAAGATGAGTTTTAAGAGATACAATTATTAACTACAGGGGAACTTTAAACAATTAGCTGTCATTATCAAGTATGTCACTCAGTCTGCAAAAGTGTGCAAGCGTGCTGTTTTTTTCCGAATTTCAGCACAACTGTAAATGTGACACACATTACATTACAGACTTTTAAGGTAATATTGTGAGTTACATTTTAGACACAAGATTGTCTGTTCTTGCTCTATATCGCCAACGAGAATAGATGCAACCAAAGCCACAGCAGAACTATTGTGTCTCTGAGCAACTCATAGCGGAGTTTCGTTTCCATGAATCAGCGTTTTTGAACGAATAAATGGTTCACTTGCTTCATACCTGAATGAATCAGCCATTTGAATGAATTGGTTGAATGAATGAATTAAGTCGGCATGAAACGGAAGTTGTGATTTTTTCTTATTGAGACATACATCTGAGCGGCTACTAGAACAATAAGAAATGTAGGAAAGGGAATAGATTGGATGGCTGTGGTTTGCTATTGGTTGATCACATGTGAGTGACAGGTTGCCCCGCCCTCGTCATCAGAGAAGAGAAGAGATGTCGCTGCAAGAGGGAAGGGAAGTTATTTTGATAAATCATTTATAGTAAACACTGCAATACGAGTTGTGATTTCATGGTGACTTAAAAATATAATTTCATTTTTAATATTAAAAAAATATATATAATATTATCTCATTTATACAATTGTAATTTCAATGTAAATACATATAAATGCTACTTTAAATGCAGCTTCTGTTCTACTTCTGCATTGCAAAATGGATTTACTTGCTACTGATTTCATTTGATTGGCAACAGCCTATAGTGTCTCAATCTAATTGAATGTATTGATTAAATGTAAGAATTTGACAAAGATGATGCATACCTCTAATAAAGTTAGAAAACAATGTCCTTATGTTTCAGTGACTAGTTCTTAAAATAACTTTTTTTTCTTAGTGTGAAGAACATTTTAAAGAACCTTTTTCCACTTTAAAGAACCCTTTGTGGAATGGAAAAGTTCCATGGGTGTTAAAGGTTCTTCCTGGAACCATCGATGCCAATAAATAACCTTTATTTTTAAGGAGGCAAAAATGCCCCAGGAAATCAATTTAAGGTGCCAAATATGCTGTGAACTAACCACCACATAGAATATGAAGAATATGAAAGACCTAAACCAGTAAAGACGCCAGCACAAAAACATACTCAGCAAAATATTTATTGTTATCGGCAAAAAATCGTATCTTTTTATGTCAACAGCCGCGTTTCCACCGCAGGAACGTTCCCCAGGAACTAGGGACTGCAGTGGTACTCGGTGTGTTTCCACCGCAGGAACGTTCCCCAGGAACTAGGGACTGCAGTGGTACTCGGTGTGTTTCCACTGCAGGAACCAGGCTCTAAATTAAGTTCTGGGTAAATATTTCCCCCTCAGAAAGTCTTTCAGGGGTGTATATGACAAAAAATATGACCGATGACGAGGTTCAGGCTTTATTAAGCTTAAATTCAGAGGATGAAACCCAGCAGGAACTGAAAAGTAGCGAGCACTCCTACGTCACCGGACTATTTGCCGAATCTTCACGGTACTTCAGACTGTGGTGGAAATGCAGACAGCAACAGGTCTCTGGGAGAAAAAAAGAAGTTCCTGGGACAAATGGTCCCGGGTAATTTCGGTGGAAACGCGGCTAATATTGCACAACCCTGTATTGAAGAACTCACCCTTTAGGAAACAGGTCCTTGAAATGGATCATCTCCACCATGACGTTGACGTTCTCCGTCACGGCCGAGCAGAGGTTGTGTTTGACGTAACACTCGCGCTGCAGCTGGAACACCATCTCTTTCACGGCCAGACACTTGCGGCTGACGCAGCTGAACCTGTGGCGCAGTCCGTGGGCCATACACTTCAGCGCGTCTTTGATGAACGATTTTCCCTGCGGTGATGCACAAGTCCTTCATCAACCCGGAGCCGTTAATGCAGTTAATGGCAAAATGCTGCCCAAGATGATTAGTAATGAGGTGCTGTAGGTTTTTTTTAGCATTACAGTGTACATACCGCATATTGGGATTTGAGTGAATGAGCCCGGATCATACCTGGGAGTCAAATTTGCCTGCGTTGTGGAGGAACGTCATGCAGATGTCATGTAGTCCGCGGATCTCGCAGGAGTTGTTGTTAAAGCACTCGAACATCCCGCAGCCCACATCACCTGCGTTCACCAGACACTGCTGAATCTCCGCTGGAGAACGTTTGAGGGACAGAGAACGTTACAGTTTTTAGAGTAGTTACACATTACTCCTGCCATAGTAGCTCATTACATTTACAGTAAATAAAAAACGGCCAGACAATGTTTCAGGTTTAAAGCGATACTCCACCGTTTTTTCATATTAAACTATGTTATTCCCTTAAATAAGACGAGTTGATACATACCTCTCTCGTCTCAGTGCGTGCACTAAATCGCCCTGGCGCGCGGCGAAACTTTGTTAGCACTTAGCTTAGCCCAGTTCATTCAATATGGGCCAAGCAGAGAAGCTACCAAACACCTCCACGTTTTCCCCATTTAAATACAGTTACTCGCGTAGTGTAACTTGACCTAGGACGGTGACACAAAACAAAACGTTGCGCTTTTCTAAGCGTGTAAAATGGATAACTATATTGTATGGCGGAATGCCATAGCAAGTGCTTGGAAGCACTTCGACTTAGGCGCAGTAATATCTTCACTCGTGAAAAATCCTCTCACCGGCCCCCGCTCCCTCTAGTGAAGATATTACTGCGCCGAAGTCGAAGTGCTTCCAAGCACTTGCTATGGCATTCCGCCATACAATATAGTTATCCATTTTACACGCTTAGAAAAGCGCAGCGTTTTGTTTTGTGTCACCGTCCTAGGTCGAGTTACACTACGCGAGTAACTGTACTTAAATAGGGAAAACGTGGAGGTGTTTGGTAGCTTCTCTGATTGGCCCATATTGAATGAACTGGGCTAAGCTAAGTGCTAACAAAGTTTCGCCGCAAGACAGAGCGATTTAGTGCACGCACTGAGACGAGAGAGGTATGTATCAACTCGTCTTAGTTAAGGGAATAACATAGTTTAATATGAAAAAACGGTGGAGTATCCCTTTAAGGGATGTATGTGGGCCATTTCACCCAATGGGTGCCATATGTACAAATATGCATGAGAATTAACTCTAAAATAAATTGTATTATTAGGCAAAGTGTCCTGCACATTAATCTAACTGCAAATGTAAACTATATAATTTAAAACATAAAAAAAAAAAAAACTAAAACACTGAAAAATAGCATTTGTTACCTGTCCTCACTCTCTAACACTACATTTTAACATGAAATATAATCTTTCAGATTTATTTTCCCTTTTGCATTGTTGTGTACCCATATCCCATCTGTGCTTTAAACGCCTTTTTTTGTTTTTGTTTTTAGAAATCTATAACATTTTAGATAAAATAACACATTTTAGTTGTGTCTCCAGGTTTTCACTCATCCCTGTTACCACACATTCCCCTCTTTGAAAAACTGGGAAAATTCCACAAGACACATTTTCAACAGGACATTGCATCATCTGGATTTTCTGAAGGCCATTTGAAGACCTAAAGTGTACAGAAGACCTGTATATTTGATGATATTGAAACTACGACTGGGAAGGTCAATCTTAAAGTTCTGTCCTGTTACCTAAATGATTTCTTACATGTTTGTTAATTTTAAAAATACTAATTTATGGTAGTCCACTGGAATTTGCTCAGTGTCCTTATTCTATTCACATGTACGCCATGAGGGTATATTAAATGTACTTGATTAATCTATCCGAAAAACTCAGTCCTATTCCTTTATACCATATAAAAAGTAACAGGGCTGAGTCACTGTAAAAGGAGTGAGTAGTGTCCTGTGGTGTATTGATTTATTAATGTGATTATTAGGCTATATCCACATAAATCCAGATCAATTTAAAAATATATTTTTCTCTGTTTTAGCCTTCCATTCACATCGAAACCACGTTTTTGTCCTGCGAAAACTGGGCTTTTTAAAGACTCTCTCCCTAGTGGATACATTTGAAAATGCTGTTTTCACGGGTTTGTGAGCCCATGTAATCTAAGCATAAGTGGTAAACAGGTTTGGCTTGCTGTCTGCTATAGAGGGGCTCAGAGAGGTTATTCTACTCAAGCTCCAATTGCCCTCCAATTACAAAGGCAAAAACATACAAAAAGAGGAGAAGGGTTGGAGGAAAGATGCTGAAAGAACCAACAACTGCATGGAAGTGGTAAGAGGCTGATTTTTATACCTTGGTATTAATTAGAAGATTAGATGGGCGTCCTCCTCCTGAAATTACGTTTTATAACTTCACTTCATGAGTTTTATGTGCCCATATGATCTTAGCATTAGTGGTAAACAGGGTCCCACCATGACAGTCTTGTCTGTTTTGTCACTGTTTAATGTTTCCTTGTCTTGTGCTTGAGCACATGGCTTTGTCTTTGTTTGTGTTGGCCATGTGCTCCTCTTGTCCCGCCTCCTTGTTTCCCCGTAGTCCACGTCTAGTCCTCATTTCACTAATTGTGCTCACCTGATCCTCATGTGCTCTGGTCCCTTTATATTGTGCCTCTTTCCCTCATGTCTTTGCTGGTTTGTTTTGTGTGCTTTGTGGTTTATTCCTGTGTGTATGGTTAAAACTAGTTCTTGTCGTGATATTGATCTTTCTAACTCTAGTGTATATCCTTTTGTTTTTTTCCATCCAGTCTTGTTCTAGTTAGTTTTAGTCTTTTGTTTTTTCTCTTTTGATCTTATTTCTACTCTAGATCATCTCCAGTATCTAGTTCCCTGTCAGTTTGTTCTTTTGTTTTATTTTTTGATTGCAAGTTTGTCATTTTATTCCTAGTTTTCTTTTGTTTTTGCTTCACGTCATTGTTCTGTTTCAGTCTTTATTTTTATATTTCCTATTTAATTACTCTCTTGTGCCTTGCCTGTTTATCTTGTCTTGCCTTGTTCATTGTGAGTCTTGTTTTTCCCTGCCCTGCATCCTGAGATTTCCTGGCCACTGACCCTCACTGCCTAGCAGCTAGACTGTGGGAGCAGTCTGATCCTCAAGTGTCAACCCTCTGGTTCTGGGAGCCTCTGCCTGGCAGCAAGACTGGTGCTACATCGGTCTTCCTCACCATCGTCCCACCTGGTGCTGTCTCTTCCTCTACAGTCCTCAAGCTCGTGGTCACCCCAGGACTGGTCTCAGTGGTCATCCTCCCTGCCTGTCATTGTGTTGTCTGCCCTGCCCTACTGTTTGACCTGTTTCACGCCTCACTCTCCTTGTTGTGCCTTGTCTACAGACTGGTCAATAAAACATCACTGCTCATTCTGAGCCTGGGTCCTCTCTCTAACTCTTGCAGAACCTGACACAGAGAGGTTATTTTACTCAAGCTCCGATTGCTCCCCAAAAAACATGAATGTAAAATTCAGACAGCAAGCAAGCGTTACTGGATTGAAAAGCTTATTGCTATCTAAGGAATCAGCATGTATAATTATTTCAACAGTCTGGAAGACCCCACAACAATTGGAGAAAGAAGAAATGGAAGACGACACTGCATCGGCAGTATCAAGTTAAGCAGGGCACTACAGTGGCAGTATCAAATTGGGCGGGCACTGGTTGGATTGGGTTTCGTGAGGCAGCTATCTTGAGAAGATCGTAACCAGATTAAAAAGAAGCGAGAGTTAGATGGTCTTTTGTTTGAGGCTGAGGTTGGAACGAATGAAAGGCATCTGAGGACCAGCGACCCAGTTATTTAATTGGATAATCATCAGACAGATCTTTTTGGGCTGAGGTGGTAGCTTCTCCAATGCCTAGTGACTGAAAGATTGTTTTTGTCAATGAAAAGGGAGTTGAGCAGGGAGGAAATCTGAATCTTCCAGTGTGCACGAATGAAGGAAAGAGATTGATATGGCTGGATGGGGGTCGGTAGATTGAAAATATGGATGGAAACATTAATCAGTTTTGCTACGTTTGATGAGAAAACGGATGGTGTCATTATCCAGTACTTGGAGGTCGGAGAAGTTTAGGTGGATGGGTGGGTTGAATTTGGAATTGGTCATAATTTCAGAAGCTCTGAGGAACCTGAAAAAAGCCAGGGTTAACATGGCATCCAGAGTTGACTGGAAAGTCAAGCATTAGCTTAGAGATCAATGGTTAAAGGTTGCCTGGAATCAGGGAGAGTGGGGTTGTTTTTTTGGATTCCTTTGATTAGGAGTGTAATCTGGGGGTTTGTTATAGAGGGACGTGGATAGCCGTCGATACATTTAAAGAAAACTTTAATGCCGCTAAAGACTTTGATGGAACTGGATTGGATGGACTTAACTTGGTTGAGATTTGTGACAAATGAAGAAACTGAAAGGAGGGAAAAGTTGGGAAAAGCCTGGTTGTAGGAGGAATGGAATTGTTTAGAATTGTCAGCAGTTTGGTTTTGGTGGCCTGGAATATGAACGACTTTGAAGATGAACTGTTTACATGTGAATAACCAGGTGAGGCGTCTTAAGAGGGGCATGATTTCAGGGGAATTTGAACAGCCTTTGTTTATACAGTGAACAGTCGCCAGATTATCACAGTGGGATTCTGTTTTTAAAAGACCATTCGTGACCCTGCAAAAAGGCAGCTATTACGATCGGATATAACTTAAAAAGAGCTGAGGATGCGGTACACTGAATTGACATAGAGAGCTAAGGAGACCATGTTGAAGCGAACCAATGACTCTTGTAATAACTTCCGAAGCCTACGGAGGAAGCATTGTCTGTAAACTTGCCACTGTTGCCTTTGGCTTGCTCAGTTGGGGATATTCTGGGGATATCTAATTTGATTTTATCAATAAATTCCACTAGAAACAAACCTTGTTGTATTATTTTAATTTAATACTGTGAAGCTGCTTTGATACAATCTGTATTGTGAAAAGCGCTATACAAATATACTTGACTTGACTTGACTTAAACAGAGGGAGATCACTAGGATGAGATTGGATGTCATCGTAAAAGAAGGTCAGGCTATTTCACTGATTTAGAAACATGATCGATAGATTCAGATCCGCGAGGCAAGAAGGGTTTTAGAGATATGATATTGTCTGGTGCCAGAACGGAAGATGCAAGAGACATCAAGTGGGAGATGAAAGGACGCCATTGGGGTACTTTACGCATGGCATAGTTTAAATGGCCTAGCTGGGATAGCAAATAACGTTTGCTGCACTGAGGTGCTTCGAGCAGATTGAAGGAGATTATCCTATCTATTTTGTCTTTGGGAAGGGAAGCTTGGAATTTAACGGTTAATTCCAAGGAACTCTAGGGATGTGGTAGGGCCTGATGTTTTCTCTAGGGACAGTGGAACTCCTAATTCAGAAAAACTTCCTGAATGGTAGAAAGAGGAATGGCTGGAGGATAATGACTTGGGGTAATGGTGAGACAGTCTTCCAGAGGATGAACCAAGTAAGGGACAGCGTAGTTGGTTTGCAAGATCCAGCAGAGCACTTCTGACACTTCTGATATTGTAGCCAAAAGTTAGGCATACTACAAAGTAGCATTTCCCCTTCCAGCAAATGCCAAAAAGGTGCCAAAAATCTGTATGTATGTGCATGACTTTGAATGCTGAAGTAATGTCTACTTTTGCTAACCAGGCTCCGAAACCGGCATTTTTAATTAGATGGATGGCTTGGTCTATGTTAAGGTAGCACAAAGAGAATTCATCTAGCGGGATGAGGCTATTTATGCTTGGATGAGTGCTGTTGTGGGGAGCAGAGAGATCTATGATCAATTGTTTTTTCCCAGAAAATGTTCTTGTAGCTACACCGATGGGGCTTATACGGAATGAATCCGGACTAGATATCAAGGTGTCGACTGCTTTGGGTTTGGCTATTGCAGACTGTATATTTTTGCAAATAAGGCTAGTAGTAGGTAAGCTTTCCAGACCTGGATTAATACCTTCCTTGAGACCTGTGGTGAAATGGTTTGATTTGCTAATTTGTGCGCTAAAGAGGACAAGACAATGATAGGAGAAGACAGATACTTTCTCAATTGTTTTATTGGAGTTGCTAAAGAGCAATAAGACAGGGCATACAAAGCAAGCATGAGCTCCACCACAGAAATTACATACATGTAGATATTTGCAGCATTGTCTAGTGCAGCCAAATTGATTGAAGTTATTACACCCTTGTCTGCCTGAAATGAACCTGAAATTGCGGCTTTTGGAATCGCCTTTAGACTGTGGTACATAAGATGTAGAACTGATGAATTGAGAAGTAATTGGATTAGTGCCCGGATTGCTTGGAGGGGCGGGATTGAAAAGGGGGCACGAGGATGGCTCATGTGTGGCGGAATTACACAAAACGCAAGACATGGTTCGGCAGCGCAGGAAAACCTTATGATAAAGCTCCAGGTCAAGAGCTCCCCAGTAAGGACATTGATTCCACTGGGTGACTCAGGCCATGCATTTTGGCTGAAAATAGCCTGTAATAGGTGAAAAAATGAGTACCGCCATAAGAGTGAGACAGATCAGCTATGATAGATATAAAGTCATTCAGTTCTTTGCGTCTTGAAGGGAAGACATAACATTATTTATGTGTATCTTCCAAAATTCAGTCATAGTGAGTATTCGATTGGATTTGGGATTTAAATGTTTAGGGTTGATAATTATGGGACCACAGTCAAGGGTAAGTGGGGTTCACTAATTGAAACAGAGGGGAAACGAAAAGAGAGATCAATGTCTGCACCTGCTAGAATCTGTGAGTGTAGATGAGTAGAGATGGGTGGTGGACCCATTGCATTAGAAGAAATTGGAAGAGCAGATGCGATTAAGAGTGTACACACCGATCAGGCATAACATTATGACCACCTTCCTAATATTGTGTTGGTCCCTCTTTGGCTGCTAAAACAGCCCTGACCTGACGAGGCATGGACTCCACTAGACCCCTGAAGGTGTGCTGTGGTATCTGGCACCAAGATGTTAGCAGCAAATCCTTTAAGTCCTGTAAGTTGCGAGGTGGGGCCTTCATGGATCGACCTGTTTGTTCAGCACATCCCACAGATGCTCGATTGGATTGAGATCTGGCGAATTTGGAGGCCAAGTCAACACGTCAAACTTGTTGTGCTCCTCAAACCATTCCTGAACCATTTTTGCTTTGTGGCAGGGCGCATTATCCTGCTGAAAGAGGCCACAGCCACCAGGGAATACCGTTCCCATGAAAGGGTGTACATGGTCTGTAACAATGCTTAGGTAGGTGGTATGTGTCAAAGTAACACCCACATGGATGGCAGGACCCAAGGTATCCCAGCAGAACATTGCCCAAAGCATCACACTGCCTCCTCCGGCTTGCCTTCTTCCCATAGTGCATCCTGGTGCCATGTGTTCCCCAGGTAAGGGATGCACACGGACCCGGCCATCCACGTGATGTAAAAGAAAACATGCTTCATCAGACCAGGCCACCTTCTTCCATTGCTCTGTGGTCCAGCTCTGATGCTCACATGCCCACTGTTGCGCTTCTGGCGGTGGATAGGGGTCAGCATGGGCACCCTGACTGGTCTACGGCTATGCAGCCCCATACGCAACAAACTGCAATGCACTGTGTATTCTGACACTTTTCTATTAGAACCAGCATTAACTTCTTGAGAAATTTGAGCTACAGTCAATCGGACCACACGGGCCAGCCTTCACTCCCCACGTGCATCAATGAGCCATGGTTCCCAAACCCTGTAGCCGGTTCACCACTGTTCCTTCCTTGGACTACTTTTGATACTGACCACTGCAGACCAGGAGCACCCCACAAGAGCTGCAGTTTTGGAGATGCTCTGAACTAGTCGTCTAGCCATCACAATTTGGCCCTTGTCAAACTCGCTCAAACCCTTACGCTCAAATCCTTATCCTATTCACATTGCGTCAAACTCATAACACGAGTACACACCTGCAAGAAAGAGAGAGAAAATACCCACAACACCACAAGCACAGCACACAGACCTCACGGGTCGTAACACTTGCCCATTTGCAAAGGCAGCCACACGTTTTGGTTTATTTCACAGCTGGATGGATTTGAGTGAGACTGGAAGTCAGGAGGGAGAGAAATATTAGAATTGTGGACAGAGGAAGCAATAAGTGTCTTACTTGTAGGTGGGGGAAAGGTGAGAGTCACTATCGGAGTGGCCACGGAACTATTGCGAGCGGCCGCGATAGACTCCGGCTGGAATGAGCGGCAGACGAGGATGCGGTGGCAGCGGCTGAAGGTTGAAACTGAGGCAGGTTGGAGGCGAACAGTATGGATCGTGATTTCCTGGAAGTCAGTAATTAATGCGGGTTTGGGTGTGCCAAATGCTGAAAGAACTAACAACGGGAAGTGGTAAGAGGAACATTTTTATACCTTGGTATTAATTAGAAGATTAGATGGGCGTACTCTTCACGAAATTACATTTAATAATTTCACTTCGTGTTGTTGTGTATACTTTGAAAGCGGAGGTGTTCAAAACTATGACGCATATTGTACGTATAGATATCTATGGTTGTTGTTGTACCTGCTATTCACTTAAATAATGTTGATAAAGCTGTTATTTTATATTACATTCCTGCAAGTATGACAAAAAATTTACTTGCAATTGCTGTTTTGTGGCAATTACGTTTTAGACCATACGTGGAATGGCGTTTGAGTGCGACCTGCACGGTAGGAAAAAATATCCACAGAAAAACTGAAAAGGCATTATCCGTTAAGTTTACGCGCATTTCCTGTAACCATACAAGAGCACAAAAAAATACACGTTTTTAAAAATACACGTGAAAAAAACGCCTGTGAAAAATCAATACAGAAAATTCCTTCATATTATCATTGCCCAATTCCTGAATTCCAAATGATCCCATAATTTACTCAGCCTCAAGCCATCCTAGGTGTATATGACGCCCACAATCGAAGTTAAGTTATATTAAATCCTGGCTCTTCCCAGCTTTGTAATGGTATTGAATAGTGCCTGAGTTTTTGAAGCTTCAAAAAGCACGTCCATCCATCATTAAACCAATCCAGTGGGTTAATAAAGGCCTTCTGAAGCGAAGCGATGGGTTTTTGTATAAAAAATAACCTTATTTCAAACTTTATAAACTATAATCACTGGCTTCCGGCAACAGCCGTATCGTTCATGAGATAACTGAGTTCCGACAAAAGGGTGACCTCTGACCCAACCCGAGAGACTTGTTGCTGGGTTTTTTTTACCATAAATTATAAGGTAATTCATAGTTTTTACTTGCAAATAAAATAAAAATAATAATAATAATTTGACAGTATGTAACAGTAAAAGTGCATATAATGCGATGTTAAACCATTTAGTTTTTTTCACTGTATATATAAGGTTTTTACTGTAGCATTTTTACAGAATTTTTCTGTAATTTATTTTGAGTGTAAATGATGTTTAAATTTTTATATAGGCTATATTGTTTTAAAAAATATGTTTAAAAAAATTCAACAACTACGCCACAACGGGTGACGAGGACATTTTCTGAGAGATTGCGATTGAGAACATTCAAAATAAATTAAATAATCATACTGTTCCATGTCTGTTATGTTTGCCGCATATGTCTTTGTTTGTGACACTTGTCCCTGTGTGGACTTTGGTAAGGTTCGAAATGCAGTGTTCTAAATTTATGTTCACCATGTGTAAATTGTCATTGAAGCTTTATGGCAGTAAATATGTTTTATAACAATTGAAAAAAATTACTAAAAATGAAAAAATATTCTAGAAACTATGCCACAATTGCAATTAAATAATAATGATGTAGCCTACCCAATATTTATATATATATATTTTAAAGTTACTATACCTACCTGTTTTTACCACCACAACAAAAAGCCAGATCAAACGTTTCAGGGTCGTTTTATTACATTGTATCAGAAAATACAACCATGCCGCATTAAAACATTTTGAATGTTATCTACTTTTTAGTAGACCACATCAGTGGAAAACCTGTGTCAAGTATAGGCCTATTATATAAGAAAAAAACAGAAGTAGAACTATGGTATGCCGGTTATTCAGATAACATATAACCAGTCAGAAATATAAGAAGACAACACTAAAGTGTCATATTTGTTCTATATTCCTAAAGATATAGCGGCGCCACTCGAGGTGACGTGCTAATAACGTCATAGCAACGTTTCCGCAACGGTGTTAAATTGCATATTTATTACATTGAAAAACCCTTATGCCATCTGTCATATTAAGAAGGCTACATAGGATAAAAACGTATTAGAAAAAAAAAAAAAAAATTAAATGCATTTTTAATCCAGTTGTGGTATGACATAATCTCTGGAGATAAGTTGTTTGATACAACATAAAAGTTTGATAGGGCTTTAAGACCAAGAGTTCAAACAACCACGCGCATATATGAGCTGTCGTTGCTTTTCTGTGCATGCACTGCGCAAAAGCTTACCTGTGTTCTGCAGAGAGAGTCTTCTCTTCTGGATGTTCACTGATCTCTCTTGTGAGGTGTCATGAGCACTGCTGGAATCAGTCGCGTGTGTTTGCCGCACCGCCAAAAGCAATATAAACACTCCTATAGTCAGTGGCACACGCATGTCTCGCGAGGATGATGAGGACGCTGTCTAAAACTGCGAATATCTTCAGATCACTGTGGCATTACCATGGAGAACGAAGCCCATGCGGTGGAGGGAGCAGAGCCGACGCGAAGTGAGGATCGGGGGGGTGTGGATGCTGACTATATTTCCTCCAACTCATGTCAGTTTGGATGAAGGAGGTGAGCAGGTGCTGACCAATCACAGACACCGGCTAGACGTCCATTCGAAGTTCATACACACCGAATAGGGGAAACCGGGGCTAGTTGTCACAGGCTGTTATAGTTGTATTATATACAGTTGTAAAAAAAAAAAAAAAAAAAAAAAAAAAAAGATAAAATTGTATTAATGTGATATAGTTTTTCTTGTATGTTAAGTCGGGGCATGTTGTCACATGATTCATAGGCTATATGTTGCAATTTTATACTATACTATACTATACTATAATTAATTAACTGCAAATTCTGCTGGCCAAACCATTGCTTTTTGCGGCTTTTGCTGTTCTGATTATTTGTGCTGTCGTAATTGTTTTGTGTTTCCCTTTTTTAGTGTTTCCCTGAAAATCTATTGATTAGTATAACATGGGTTTTCCAACTGGGGTCCAGGGAACTTAAGGGGGCTATAGGGGGTCTGTGAAAATGTTCAGCAAAATAGTTAAACATTTAACTATGCAAATGGGTTAGTAAAACCTTATTATTATTATTATTATTATTATTATTATTAAAGGGCCCTTATTATGGATTTTTGAAAATGACCTTTCATGTAGTGTGAATGAAAACCTCCTGCAAAGTTTTAAATCTGAAAGTGCATTGTATATAAAGTTATTGTCTTTCAAAAGTAAGAGTCGACTCTGAGTCAATGAAATGAATTGTTTTTCAAACGAGTCATAAGCCGTTTCGTTGTGACGTCAAGACGAAACATTAGCATATTGCCCGCCCACTTATTGCGCACGCAGACACCAGGGAAAACTTGAACCTCAAACCAGCAGCTGATTCCTGTGGATATTGGACAGCATCATGTCGAGAAGACGCTGTGCTCTATAATATAAGAACGAGCATGTGAAGAATCAGTGGTTAAAGTTAATCTTTACCACGATATCACAGCAGTATAATCCTAAACGTTTGCTGTGTTCCCTTTATTTTACTGACGACTGCTTCTCAAATCTCGGAGTTCAATGCAGGATTCGCACACCGCTTGCTCTTATAAGATGGTGTTCAAAATACTTAGTTTTGAGTTTTATATTGTGTAGGTCTCCTGCTAACTTACGTTATCACTGTCTTACTGAAATACTTCTAATCAGTTGTGGGCCACGATTACTTATAACTGTCTAAAAAATTTTTTTTTTTTTTTTTTTTTTGAACGTGTGCGCGGTAGGCCAGTCACAACAGACTGAGGTGTCTGGCCAATCAGAGCAGAGTATATCGCGGAAAGGCGGGATTTAGAGAGATTGATTCATTTGACAAGTTGTTTGAGAATTATTGAAAATGTGGTGATGTGCAAATGTATATTATGAGGAAATTAAACAGTTTTTTTTTTTTTTTTTACCTTTGATGCATGTAAACCTGTTGTAAAAGACTCCACAACAACATTAGGAAACTTTAAAATAGCATAATAGGGGGCCTTTAATAAAAATACATTTACAGAATTTGACAATTCCATTTTATTCTGTTTTCTAAATACTGGTCTGTAATAATTAGATTAATTGACAGTTACTTTGTTTAGTTTATTTATGGTTCTCTTCAGGTTTGTACATCTTACATTGGTGTGTAGAAAAAAAGGATACAGATGTTACTATATTTTCCAGATAATATTGTACACATTTCTAACAATTTGTTACTGTATATGGGTCTTTAAACATTATTATATTATTATCATTACTACAGTATATTATTAGTGTTTAAAAGGGGTCCCATGCAAAGGGAACATCATATTTAGGTGTCTTGGCATCAAAAAGTTTGAAAACCCAATGGTCTATAAAAAAAAAAAAATGATGCAAGGAATCAAAAGAATGATAACTAGCCTCGGTCTCCACTAATGTCAGGGTTATGGTAAGAATTCATTTAGTTTTGGTTCTGTTTTCATTGTTCCCATTCACTGTTTTCCTGTTGCTAGTTTGTATATGCATGGTTTCTGATTGAGTTACACACCTGTTTCTTGTTATGTTAATCATCCCTTTGTGTATTTAAGCCTTCAATTCTTTCTGTTCATTGTAGGGGGTCATCTTTTGCTTGCAACTGGAAAGCCGTGTTATTCTCTTGTAGTTCTCCTGAGCGTTTGTCTAGTTCAGGGGTGTCCAAACTCAGTCCTGGAGGGCCACTGTCCTGCAGAGTTTAGCTCCAACCCCAATTAAACACACCTGAACCAGATAATCAGACCTTGATTATCTGGTTCAGGTGTGTTTAATTGGGGTTGGAGCTAAACTCTGCAGGACAGTGGCCCTCCAGGACTGAGTTTGGACACCCCTGGTCTAGTTAAATAAAGACTGTTACTTTGTATCTTCTGTGTTGTGCATTTTGGAAAGCCATACCATCGCTTGACAGAACACCGAACCTCAAGAAAGGATTATAAAAACAGCTATGGATATACCTGCAGTGCGCCTGCTCTTGCTTGAACAGGGGGGTCGCTCCCTCGAGGATCACACAAGGGATTGTCTCGATCTGGCATGCCTCAACCACTATCTCAGCCGCTCGTCGTTATGCGTCTTCTTCAACAGTCAATGGCATGCCTGCACGTGGAAGGTCCTCAAAGGAGCTTCACCGAATATGTGGAGTGAGTGCTGGTGACTCGCAATTCACCATCTGCCTCATGGAAGACAACACCAGCCCCACTCCGAAACCAGAGCCCAGCCAATGCACCAAGAGCCTAAGCCCATCGCAAACTCACCTGAAATTACTAAGCCATTTTCGTTCCGGAGCATGGTCTCAATTCAATGAATTGATGGATTGAAAAAAACATAATTCCCTAAGTTCTCCCATCTCCGCTGGTTCCGCCCAGCTACAAGTCTCCTTTGTCGCTGATGGTTTCGTCTAGTTCCAAGTCTCCTTCGTCAAAGATGTTCTCTCCCAGCCTCCCTCTCCCAAAGCCATCAAGTCGTCTCTCGGCCCGAACTCCGCTGGCTCTCTTCAATCCCTTGGCTCTTACTTTGGTGGCTCAACTGCAGTCCAAATTCAAAATATCAGAGATCGTTGCTCCCCCCGCCCCCTCCTCCTCAGACTCGACGCTCACGCGGGTTTCCAGTTTGAGGACACTGGAGGACACACAACGCAATTGGCAATGGAAGGCGAGGAGATATACACACTGTAAGTTGATTTATCCACGGTTTAATATGCTCTCGTTCATAGAGATTTATAGATGGATATCGAGGCTTTTTAGGTTGTGTGGAATCTGCAATCTCTGACCCAGTTTGTTTGCTCGTTTCCAAGGATGCAATACGCTGTGTTTCCTGGCATCCTGGGGTGTTGAAATAGTATTGGGTGAACTGGCAGTGGGCGGAGTCACACAGATCAAAACAAAAACCGACAGACAACACGAAACTTGTAAAATAACTGGCTGTAGAAGTGTTTTTCAGAGAAACGAGTATGTGAACTTAGCATGTTTCCTAAATATCTGCAAACATATTATGGTATGTTTAATGCTTTAGTAGAGTAAAAAAGAGACAGCACCTTTAAGGGTCCGTCCGGACCATCGGTGAAGGCTCCACCCATATATAATACTACATAATAGTAGGCCTATATTTAAGTCCTATATTTATAGCCTTATCAAATCACATTCAATTATATAGGACTTCTTAATATTATCATTGGCCACACAACCATTCACTCAAGCATGTTCTGGCAAGTTTTTAGACAGACCATTCCTGTATACGAAAAAAATATACGACCATTATTGTGGAGAAAAAAAAAGTTAAAAGGTACCGTCCTGTGGAAATTCAGCACAGAATACAATGAAAATCAATCAATTTACCATCCCATCCTTCTGTTTAGTTACTTATCTGCCGAAACCATATCAGAAAAACAGAATAATTTGTGCAAATATAATTTTTTTCAGGTCACAATATTACTTAGGGGAGAAAAAATGAGTTTCAAGTATTCAATTCGATTCAAGGTTGTATAGCGTTTTCTGTTTCAAAGCAGCTTCACAGAAAATGTATGTTTCAGTGTTACAATCAATGTGTCAAAGTATGTCCATATTGCAGTTGTATAGGCTAGAGGTATAGAAGTGCGGTATGTACTCAGTTAAGCAGACACAATGAACATGTTAGGCAGTGATTACAGCTTGTGATCGCATGGGATTATTGCTCATTGCATACATTTTCTCAAAGAGAAAACTTCTGAGAGAGAAGTTGTGAACCGAATGCAGTTGTGGGCCGTGAATCAAACTTATTTACACCATCAATGGAAGTCACCGCACTGTTTTGCTTGAGGTGTCTAACGGATGATCTGTTTACCAAGATCTATTTATTCACTCTGCTGGAGCAGTGGAGGAACACGAGGTGAGAGGCAGATGAATGCTTTCGCCGGGGCCTCTCGCCAAACCAAACATATCCCCTTGGCATCCTTACATTAGTGTCAGTGGCTTACATTCATAATGCAGCAGCTCCAGAAGCGAGACCCCAGCTGAGGAGGAATGGCAAGCTTATTATGGGCTAAATTTGACACAGAAATGTGCTCCTTGCAGGCTGAAATTATAATAATTGTAACCACATATGATTGACTTAATATCAGTTATTTTAATGACAATATTTAGCACTGTGGTTGACTGTTGCATCATTGCTGGGTGACATGAACACAATGAATGGCCTATAATTATCTGATATTAAATATACATTTATAAGAACTGTAAAACAAGATTGCATGTTTCCAGAAAAACCGTGGAAGACACATTATAGTCGACACGAAACCCATTTTACTTCTGTAATTGTGTTTCCAAGTGCAAGAGGATACTTGAAATATGAGGGAGAACTCAAATGGGAATTGAACGGACTGTGAAAGTGGGCATTGTATACCAGAATAAAGTTGAAAAATAAGAGTGATCTGTGATAACAATCATGTCAGATGAGTTACAAGTTCCAGTTGCATAAAAGACTGGTGAATCATGCACAATAACACCTGTTGACTTAAAAGGTGATACCAGGTTTGACAAATTTTGGTATAATGTGCTGAGAACATTGTCTTGGCATACATTGGATCTGTTTAATACCTGCTGAGTATTTTTGTAGAATCCCTTGAGGACTACCTATGACAACAACAGTTGGGAAATATGAATAATACAGTTTAAAAGAAAAGATGTAATGAAAGGTTACAGCACATTGTTGATTCAATGCTTTTAAGTCACCATGAAATCAAAATGCGTGTAACCTCATAATCTTTAATTAAAATAATTTCCCCTCCCTCTTGCAGCGACCTCTCTCCTCTTCTCTGATGATGTGTTTACTGGCGTGAGGGCGGGGCAACCTGTCACTCACATGAGATCGACCAATAGCAAACCACAACCATCCAATCAATTCCCCATGGACAACCTTAAAGGGATAGTTCACCCCAAAATAAAAATTAGCCCATGATTTACTCACCCTGAAGCCATCTTAGGTGTATATGACATTCTTCTTTCAGATGAATACAATCGGAGTTATATTAAAAAAATGTCCTGGCTCTTCCAAGCTTTATAATGGGAGTGAATGGCTGGAGAAAATTTGAAGACCAAAAAAAGTGCATCCATCCATCATAAAAGTGCTCAACACAACTCCAGGGGGTTAATAAAGGCCTTCTGAAGTGAAGCCATGCGTTTGTGTAAGAAAAATACCCATATTTATAACTGTATAAACTATAATCACTAGCTTCCGAGAGACGGCCGTACGCATCGGTTTACTGTGGAAGACTGACCCTTGACCTGACGCACGACGTAATGATGAACACGCAAGCGCAGAGGATAGAGCAAAACAAATCAGCCTTTTTGAAGAGAAATGTTGGAGGATTTCTATATAATAGAAGAGGATTTGTTTAAACCGCGAGAGGCGTAAAAGCTTACGATACTCCTACATCCTACATCATATATATTAGAGATGCGCGGATGGGCTATTATTTCATTCGCAACCGCATCACAAAAATCATCATCCGTCCGCCATCCAGCCGCACCAACGTTTTTGACCAATTTTCAAAACCGCACCCACCCGCCATCCGTTGATTTGTGTATACATATATTTTTCATTTGATTGGTTCAACCGCCCGCCACCCGCCCGAATTTAATTAAAATATTATTTTTCGTCACGTCATCCGCCCAATCCGCGGTTTATCCGCGGAGTCCGCGGCTGTAACCGCCAACCGCGCATCTCTAATATATATGCGTCACGGGTTACTCTTGTGGCGCAAGTCAACTTGCGTAGTATGAGTACGGTCGTCTGCCGGAAGCTAGTTATTTAAGATTATAAAATTATAAATATGGGTATTTTTCTTACAAAAACCCATGGCTTCGCTTCAAAAGGCCTTTATCTAGATCTGTGGAAACAGATCTTAATCTAAGTTAAAAAGGTGATGTAACGTTCTCCTATTCCAGATTAATATGCAGCTCTACGTTATCTATAGGCTGATTGCCCCTAAACGCCTAAACACTGGGACTCTGTGGCACTATATCAATATTAAAAGGTTAGTTCACCCAAAAATACATTTTCTGTCGTTAATTTGTCGTCAACCCTCGTGTTGTTCCAAACCCGCAAGACCTTCGTTCATCTTCAGAACTTAATTGCAACTTTCAAGGCCCAGAAAGGTAGTAAAGACATAGTTAAAATAGTCCATGTGACTACAGTGGTTAAACCTTAATGTTATGAAGCGACGAGAATACTTTGTGTGCACCAAAACAAAAATAACGACTTTATTCAACAATTTCTTCTCTTCCCTGTCATTCTCCTACTCTGTTGACGTTGTAGACACAGTGCAGCGCTTTGGCCGACGCTGGTCACGTGATCACAATATTGAAGCGTAGAAACTGGAAGCGCTGCTTTGTCTCTACACTACGTCAACAGCAGAGGGGAATGACATTGAAGAGAAGAAATTGTTGAATAAAGTCATTATTTTTGTTTTAGTTTTTGTGCACAAAAAGTATCCTCCGCATAACATTGGATAAATGTGCATTTGTAGACGTGCATTAATTGCATTATTTGCATGCTTTATTGGTTCCCTAATGCATCAAATACAGACTGAGGATGGAGTCGCAGCTTCCCCCGAGACCGTCAGGAGACGGCATGTGTGGCATAACGTTGATCACTACACAATAATTTTGACTTATTCCTACTTTTTTCTGCAAAAATGTAAATACTCACGGTTTTAATAGTATAGCCACAAAACATAAGTGATGTGTATTAACATGATTTTTAGCATAAAAAAAAACCATTTTACAACGTTATCGCCATGACAATTGAATACAATAAAACCCTAAACCTAAGACAACTGTAAATTGATTGAAATAGCTTTACAGTTTAAGTGTAAGTGCTTTTATAAAATTATTGCCTTCACATTTTGCAAGTGCTTCACCTTAAAGGGGTCATAATATGGATTTTTTATATTATTATTATTTTAATGTTCCTTGAGGTTCACTTATAGTTAATAAATATTTTTTTTGCACAAATATTTATAAAGAAAACGATTATTTTCCAGCATTCTGACCCTCTGTCTGATATGATCCATTTTCAACTCCTTGAAAGCTTGTCAGTAAACGGCCACTGTTATAACATCATTGCACAGGGAACAGTATCAATGTCCACTCACTATTGCATGCATGAGGAAGTCATTTTCAGACAAAGCATTATAATAGCATTTACTTTGGGTTTGTGATGCCGCTGCTGTCAGATTCAACACTGCCGACTGCTTCAGTAGCACCTCAATGCAGTACACGAGGTTTAGGGGTGGGTTTAGGGATTAAGGGGTGGAGATGGGTAGGTTTAGGGATCAGGGGGTGGAGATGGGTAGGTTTAGGGGTGGGTTTAGGGATCAGGGGGTGGAGATGGGTAGGTTTAGGGGTGGGTTTAGGGATCAGGGGGTGGAGATGGGTAGGTTTAGGGGTGGGTTTAGGGATCAGGGGGTGGAGATGGGTAGGTTTAGGGGTGGGTTTAGGGATCAAGGGGTGGAGATGGGTAGGTTTAGGGGTGGGTTTAGGGATTAAGGGGTGGAGATGGGTAGGTTTAGGGGTGGGTTTAGGGATTAAGGGGTGGAGATGGGTAGGTTTAGGGGTGGGTTTAGGGATCAGGGGGTGGAAATGGGTAGGTTTAGGGATCAGGGGGTGGAGATGGGTAGGTTTAGGGGTGGGTTTAGGGATTAAGGGCTGGAGATGGGTAGGTTTAGGGGTGGGTTTAGGGATCAGGGGGTGGAGATGGGTAGGTTTAGGGGTGGGTTTAGGGATCAGGGGGTGGAGATGGGTAGGTTTAGGGGTGGGTTTAGGGATCAAGGGGTGGAGATGGGTAGGTTTAGGGGTGGGTTTAGGGATTAAGGGGTGGAGATTGGTAGGTGTAGGGGTGGGTTTAGGGATCAGGGGGTGGAGATGGGTAGGTTTAGGGGTGGGTTTAGGGATCAGGGGTGGAGATGGGTAGGTTTAGGGGTGGGTTTAGGGATCAGGGGGTGGAGATGGGTAGGTTTAGGGGTGGGTTTAGGGATCAGGGGGTGGAGATGGGTAGGTGTAGGGGTGGGTTTAGGGATCAGGGGGTGGAGATGGGTAGGTTTAGGTATATGTAAGGTGGGAGGAGTCGGATCTGGATCTGACTCCTCCCCGTGGATTTCATGTTCTGCAGTGAGGACCATCTCGACTGCTTCACCTGTCATCAAAAGTGCCTTTGTGAACTCTCCATTACACTGTGCCTCGATTACAAAACAAAATGCTCCGAACATACATAAAACAAACTCTGACGCGATCCGGGACAACAGTAGAATAAAGCATCCAGCTGTTTCCGGCGCTGGGGATCACTGAATGGAATTGGATCTGGAAGTTATTTTGGTGGATCCCAGGCTATCACAACAGTCCTAAGTCTGATCACTTAGAAAATAAGCACAGCTTTCCTCAGCAGATAAATGTGAAGCATATATTGTATAATCATGTATAAATACTAATATGAAGAGCTCAGATGCAAAAGCCTCTAAGTGCCATCTGAAATTTTCTTCTAGAATGATCATTTTTATCAAGCTCGTATATTTAAGTTCAGTAATTTCACTTAAATGGCAATGCAAATGACCTATTAATTGTCATTTAAGTGAAATTACTGAACTTAAATATACAAGCTTGATCAAAATGCTCATTCTAGAAGAAAATTTCAGATGGCACTTAGAGGCTTTTGCATCTGAACTCTTCATATATATAAACATTTTGTATTTAAAAAAATAAATGTGTAAAGTATTTAATAATGTTTAATCTCACGATTTCAATGAGTGTTTAAAAAAAAATAATTCAGTAAAGCGTAATTTTATATTTTCTACTTCTATTTTGCCCATGCTACATTAACCGAGGATCAAATAGCAATGAATGCGTTTAGGAAAACCTTTGGCAGTCAATGAATGAATCTGCAGGTTGTCAAGCAGTGGCATAGATGGCCACTTTCTGTCTAGATGTTTTTTTGCTCCTTAATGAATCGCTGACTATGAAATTATTAAAGACATTTATTCAAAGACTTGAAATCATCCAGTGGGAAGTAAATACTAACTAAGAACATGGTAAAACAAACATGCTTGGAGTTTAAATACACGTTTCATATACAGGCCCTTCTTTATCATCATTGTTACATCAGGTCAGCAGAGTAGTCTGTATGATAACAGATTTACCATAACTGCCATAGTACATTTTTCAAACACTGTCCATGAATTCATGTTTATTTCTCAAAGTGCTTCCACTCATAAATCAGAATAAGAGGAAATGAACGCTGACCTATTTCCAGCCTCACAGAGACTCATGACAGTCATTCCAGACCAGGAATTCCATTTATTTTTCCCTATAGGGATTTTTTTTTAATTTTAAAGGCTTCGTTCAAGCGTTATAAACTATGAAAGCCAACAAGCTACGAGATGAATCACAACATTACACAACTTTTATTTACAGCCAAAAAAAAAAGGCATTTGAAAATCAGACAAGGACAAAGGTATAAGACTGCATACTTAACAGCTTTAATGAGACGAAGAACTACAATCCCATGAAACATTGCGAATGACATAATCAAATTCAAAATGGAGTGCTTCATGGGAGTGGGCGTTCCCTCCAGAACTCTTTTGCTCGCCGTGACTCTCTGATTGGTGGAATTTTCTGTACAGCATCATTAGTAATGCAAATTTTTTCACCATGATTATTTAAAAAATGAGTTGAAATAATGTGAATGGATGGCTACAACAAAAGCATATACCATACCATCGATTAACAACCTGTTAGCTTAAATTTATAAGTGACCATTAAAGGATAACTGTCGCTGAAATGCAACCTAGGGTCTTTTTGTTAATCTACCCGGGACAAACTTTCGTTTAAAAGCATAATTAGGATGGAAACGCCACTTTTAAGATTGACCATATTTTCGTTTTTGGTCAAATTGCCTTTTGAATGGGAGTGAATGGGGCACGACTATGATAGCATCAAAAATCGCTAATTTTAAAACACTAATGCGGCTCGACACAACATGAAACTGTGCGGGAAGTATCACCAGGGGCTCTACACATGAACTCCAGCACTGAGAACATTGTTTGTGTACACAGAGTTTACTAAAGAGAAAGATTTTGAACAACTCACTGGGCCCTATCTTGCACCCAGCGCAATTGACTGTACACGGACGCATGTATCATTCCTATTTTGCACCCGCGCAAAGCGGACTTTTCCCTCCACAGAAGCACGTCGGTTAACTAAGAAATACACTTGCGCTCCCCGGGGCGGTTCAGCGCAAAGAGGAGGCGTGTTCCGGCGCAAACGTTCCCTCATGCTATTTTACAGGTTTAGAAAACAATTGCACCACTGACCGAAAAAAAAAAGTTTAAAGTCAGTGGCGCGTTGCGCATGTTATTCATATGCTATTTTAAGGGCACATGCTTGGCCTTAATCAATGTAGAGTGTGCACAACGCGCATACACTTTGATTCTCTCATCTACACAGACGCAGCAGTTATCATTTTTGCAAATCATACATTATTACGATAGATAGATGGATAGATAGATAGATAGATAGATAGATGGATAGATGGATAGATGGATAGATAGATGGATAGATAGATGGATAGATAGATAGACATTTTATTATAAAAGCATACATCTAGCTTACACATTTACCCAAATTATCATACGCCTGTTTAACCGAAGTTAATTTGTGTGTGTTTCTCCATCCCCAACGTCCCTGACGAGAGCGTCGGTCTCCTCGGCTGTGAACCGCTCCTGTCGTGCGCCTGGCAAATCCGCCGTTATAATAGGAATCCGCTTTAGAACAAGCGCGCCTGCTCTTAAAGGGAATGTGAGATGTCGCTCTGATTGGTTTATTTCACGTTACGCCCAAACCACACCTATGAATAATGAAGCTACTTCAGACCAACCCCTTTTAGATTTGCGCCAGGCGCAAGAGTCATTTATCCAGCCGGGAAAATAGCAACAGCGCCAAGACCCGCCCACAAAGTTACTTGCGCTTTGACACTTGCGTTTCAGATCGTTAAAATAGGGCCCACTGTCTCTGTGTCCGCCGGCATTTTGACCGTCAAAAATATTCGATTTCCGAATGCGAATGAACTGACTCTGAATTTTAGTATTGCTTCTTATATGAGGATCCTTTTTCAAATACAAGGTCAATATTGATTTTCACTAACGACAAAACAACAAATTATCCGTGAATTTATATGGAACTAAGCTTTAGGAGCTTTCCATCTTTACTCTCCTCCCTGTTACGTTGCATTTGGAGATCGACTATTTTTGACTGTCAAAATGCCGGCGGACACAGAGACAGTGAGTTGTTCAAAACCTTTCTTTTTAGTAAACTCTGTCTTCACAAACAATGTTTTCAATGCTCCAGTTCATGTGTAGAGCCCCTGGTGGTGATACTTCCCGCACAGTTTCATGTTGTGTCGAGCCTTCTTAGTGTTTTAAAATTAGCGATTTTTGATGCTATCATAGTCGTGGCCCATTCACTCCCATTCAAAAGGCAATTTGACCAAAAACGAAAATACGGTCAAACTTAAAAGTGGCGTTTCCATCCTAATTATTGCTTTTAAATGAAAGTTTGTCCCGGGTAGATTAACAAAAAGACCCTAGGTTGCAATTTGGCGACAGTTATCCTTTAATGGTCACTTATACATTATTCTGATCAGAGTCCATTGAATTTAAAGAGCATGAGCAGTTAAAGTGCCAGATGACGTAACTGCAGCACACACATATAATAATAAACGAGTGGATCTCTGAGCTGCTGTGAGTGAGTGGAGGCGGGGCTCATTTGCATATTCATAGAACCACATATACTAAATGAGGCAAGGGTGTAGAGTTACATTCAAGCTATTTTAAGGCATGGCGAACATTTTTTGGTGATCGAGTTTTAAGGAATAAAGTTATTGACCACAGGGGGACTTTAACACCATTGTATCTCATGTTTCTCGTTCAAACACGATTGCATCCTGTTAAACTGACTTGAAACGATTACTATTTGACTATTTAACTCAATGTTTTCATGTTGAAAGAACATGTTTCAATTAAGAAGCTCGATCAAATATAGAAAAACAGGATTTCCATTTCCCATCATAGTTTGCATGGGGCTGGATAGGGAGAGTAAATGTTGATATAAAACACTGCGTCCATTATCGAATACTTTCTTATTGTAAAGTAGCCTATTTAAAAAACAGTATCCGAAAAGTCCCTGGAGGACCTACTGCTTCTCCCCAGATCCTGAAGTGTGCATTCAATGGACACTTTACTACAGTATATCCGAATTTCATTCATAATGAACATACTTTTGTAACAGTAAGCAAAATGCATTCAAATGTAGTACCTACTCAAGACAGTACGCGATTTCAGACGCAACTATATTCAAAATAGTTTCTGTTATGTTGGTGTTTTTAGGGGGTTGCCATTGTGGTGAAATGTCGAGTGTGTGCTTGGGTTGAGGACCAGATAACAAGAATTCCAGATGCTTTAATAAAAAAGCAACTACTCTGGGAATGCCTTGGATGTAACCAGCACCATCTTCTGGTTGCCAACACCTAACATGGAGGATGAACTAAACTCAAATAACTCAATTCAATCAGGTTCATCATTCATGAAGTATTTGAGTAGCGATGACATGTTTCCATGTCCATGATTGAATCAAGTTTAGCCAAATATTGGTTTTTTTTTGTGTGTAAATTGAATAAAGACTTACATTTTGGTCTCTTCTTCACTCAAAGGTATTTTATCACTATTGAAAGCTTAAAAAAAAGAGCCTCATTCATTGTAATTGCATGGAAAAGAGCATACTTTGATTCAAAACGTTCCGTGAAGATAAAGGTCAGACAGGTTTGGAATGACATGAGGGTCCAGAACTTTCATTTTTGGGAGAACTATCCCATTCTAGGCTCATGACCACAGCGCAGGCCAAGGTCAGTCTCCAAATGGAGTATCCCATCCCCCCCCCCCCCCCCCCCCCCCTCTGTCAGGTGACATTATGGGGGAAGTCGTGTTTATGCGTTTAGCTTAGCTCTGATCTCTTGCCCACACACTGTTTTGAGAAGATTTACACAACTTGTTGGCGTTAACCTCGGTTAACCCCACTGTTGATCGCAAAATGACCCCTGTCCCACAAACACATTCTTACAAATACATGTACCCATGAACTCTTGTACTCTACTATGTTATGACCAGAGCAGCTGCGGCAAACATGCAGCACGGCTTTGAAGACCACTACACACAAGCAAACTACTGAATTTTAACATGACTGTTGAAAGAACAGAAGTTTGGTTTGATAGGAATACATTTAGGCTTTTAAAAGGCTTACACTGAAAGAGATATGGTTCAACTGGATATAATTATTACAATTTTCAAATTCTTCCGTGTGGAAAAGACCATATTCAGGAAAAAAAATGTGATTTTTTTCTTATACCAGGTGTTCGGTAGGAACACAAACTACCATGTGTACGTACACTTACAGATGACACAAAGTATTCTGTTGGTCACGCCATTCAAACGTCATTTTGCTGCCATGACAACAGCTTGTATATTGTACAAACATTACGATAAATTACGATGATTGTTATGGCTAAGAACATAAACATAATGGAGTATGTTCCAGGAAGAAGCGGGTCAAGGCTGTGAGTGGGCATGTGTGTATTTAGCATATGTTTTTTTTTTACAGTGTACATCGCGCACACACACACACACACACGCACATTTGGGTTTGTACAGAATGTTCATTAGCACAAGACGCTCTCCACTTTTCTAGTTTCACACATTCCAGAGGTCTATAAAACAACGTGGGCTTAAACGTACTTGGGGTAACTGAAAAGGCATTAAAAAAAAGATAAAAAATTATAACAAGTGTTGATTTGTGTCTGGATAGCCATGTGTATATAGTAAATATAAGCAGACAGTTATGAATAGCTAAGACATCTATTTATGAGTGTTTTAGGAAGGAAACGGGGTGGAGAATAAAACTCGCATTTAATTATACACTATTGAGGTTTATAATGAGAATCTGGAAAACATGGGGTTTTATAAATCATTTGAGGTAATTATGCATGAGCCTTGTGGGCTGGTAACCCAAAGGTTAAAACCCTAGAAGAGGTCGATACGTAAAGGAGCAGTTCACTTCAGAATTACAATTTCCTGATAATTTAGATGTTCATGTCTTTGTTACTTCAGTCGAAAAGAAATGAAGGTTTTTGAGGAAAACATTCCAGGATTTTTCTCCATATCGTGACTTCAATGGGGTCCAACGGGTTGAAGGTCCAGATGTCAGTTTCAGTGCAGCTTCAAAGTCTCGACACGATCCCAGCCGAGAAATAAGAGTCTTATCTAGACAAACCATTATATACTTTTTAACCACAAGTCCTCGTCTTGCACTAGGAGAAAAATCCTGGAATGTTTTCCTCAAAAACCTTAATTTCTTTTCCACTGAAGAAAGAAAGACATGGACATCTTGGTTGATGTGGGGGTGAGTAAATGATCAGTAAATGTTAATTCTGAAGTGAACTACTCCTTTAACTGGAGAGTTTCACATCACCTGTATAACCAACTGGAGTAGTAAATATGATGCTCTATTTTGAATAACATTTAATTGTATGAACTTTGAAGTAAGCCACACATACTGTAGTAGCCTAGTACAAAATTATACAACATTTAATTCCAGTTCTAAAATCTGAGCGGCACTGCAGAAGTCAAACGTCACTGGGACTGTTCACTGTTTGTATCACTCCGCTTGTCTGTGTATTAGTTGCAAGTATTTTATTACTGATTGTGTTTGTTTCTTGTGATTGTTTTTGCTCTCTTTTTAATTGCTTTTAATTTATTTAGCTTGTTTTATTGTATGTTGCACTTCTGGCTGTATTTCTCTTTTTTCTGTGTGACCCACACAGGTCGTTGCTGTAAATGAGAACTCGTTCTCAGTCAACTTACCTGTATAAATAAATAAATAAATTTGTCAACATAGATATCATATATAAACGCTAGATGTCTTATGGCGCAGTCACTTCCGGCATCATCGTTCGGCCATCTTGTCACAGTGCTCTGTGCATTAAGGTGAATGATCAGCACGCACACAAATCCTCTTATCTCGCTGAAATCTTGACGGATTTACAAACGGTTTGGTTTCTTACAAACGTTATTAACGTGGCTATAATTATGAATGCTTATGTTATAATTTTTCATATGTATGCAGTGTATGTATGCAGTGTCATAACTACATCTCTGACGTTTATAACAAACCAAACCGTTTGAAAATCGGTAGAAAAATGAGCAAGTTATGGTTATTTAAAAGTACATGCACCATTGAAGTAGTGAGCGAGTACACTGTGGCAAGATGGCCGCCACGTGCGGACGTCGACCTCCATTGGCCAGCAGTGCGCACGAGACATCTAGCCTTTATATATGATATCTATGTTTGTCAATGTCTTGTTCTGTAGGCTACATCGTTTCGCTAGTAGGCGAAGACAAGCGAGTCATTTGAATCATTCAAAAAACACATGAACAAAACAAATGAGTTTATGAGTTAGTCACTGAATCATTCATTCAACCAATTCAATCAAAACACTGATTCATTCAGTCTGACGACTCAACAGCTGATTGAGCTTTGACGATGTTTGGAACCATCTCATATATTGTGTCTAAAATGTAAAGTTGATGATACACAGAGCAACTTTTTGAGCAATGTTGCCGTCAACGGGCAACCAGATGAGACACAGGGCCCACGACCGATCTAAATTATCCAGATATATATTTATTGCCCATTTTCAATGGGAAAGTGCCCAAGCAACAATCGCTCGGCAAGATTGCCCTGCGACATTGCTCAAAAAGTTGCCCTGTGTATCATCACCTTAAGTCACTCAATATTAAATTATTCTTTATTGAACTGTTGTATAAAAGCAATATCATTTGCATTTATGCATTTGGTAGATGCTTTTATCCAAAGCAAGTTAAAGCCGGGTGCACACTGTGCGATTTATAATAGTCCTTTACGATTGTTTCCTGTACGAACATGATCATCGCTGTAAGCCATGCCACACTGTAAGATCTCAATTGCCACTAATGTCAGACCGTACGACAGTCAAGACGCGTTAAAACCGGACGCACACAGGAAAACCCATCGGAGTTTTACATCATTTACACGCAGGATTGAAATGGTGGCAACAAAGAAATCTTAATGTTAATTTTAGTCATGGCTTGACTTGAAAAACGAAGACAATGAGATGGTCGTAGGAGAAGTCACACTGCAGGACTGTGAGTCAAATCTTCTGACACTGCCAGAATTTCATCAGAGGTAAAATTTTATCGCAGCGATCATTAATCGGCTGTCGGTGAACATGTCAAACTAACGATCAAAGACTTCAGATTTTAGCCTATAGGATCAGAGGAATCTTTTCGGATTTGCAAAATTTGTCTCAGATGGCCAAATCGTGCAGTGTGCACCCGGGCCCGGCTTAAGGTGCCATCCCATCAAACTGGTGAGATTTAGACTGCAAACAGTCCATTGTCTAAAGTGTAATGATGTATGAAGCACTGCTTCTTATAAGTCCGTTTCAATTCAAGCAGTGTTGGTCAACGCAGGGAATTGGTGTAAGCAACTTGAACATGAGCAAAAAACAAAAGGACACTTTTTCGCCCTTGCATGGACCTCATGCCGATTCCTACTGGAATAACTGGATTTTGCAGAGCAACGGTAAATGTGACCGAACATTTATATTGCATTCGAGTTATACATTTTATCAGTTCATGCATTCCAAGGGAATCAAACTCATGCTAGTGCATTGCTCTAAATAAGTGCACACATTCACAATCACATTGTTGGTCACACAATCACGTTTTTGGTCACATTGTTGGTCACGTTTGCTGTAGCTCATGCAGTAGAGTGTTGGCGCTTGCAACGCCAAGGTCATGGGTTTGATTCCCAGGGAAAGCAAGAACTGATAAGAATGTAAATGTGTACCTTGAAATGCAATGCAAGTCGCTTTGGATAAAAGCGTCTGCCAAATGCATAAATGTAAATGGTCTGAATATTGGAACAGCGCTCTTGCTCTAGTGATACTGCTATTTCAACGCTATCTCACAACAAATTGGTATGAATTCTTACGAGTGAGTACGATCAGTGATGGGTAGGTTTGGGGTGGGGTCAGGGGTAGGTTATTCGTATGAATTCATACTAATTGGGCAACTCTTAAAATATATATACGATTTAGCAAAAATCGTACAAATCTGTACGAGTGAGGTCGTATGAATTCGTACGAATTGCCGAGAGATCGAGTTGGCTATTTTACCATAGAATGCCGTGGTTGAGATCGTAGGATCAGGATTTCCAGAGAGCTGTGCAATTAGAGTAACACTAAGACGTTACACAATGAAGCATCCTAGGAAACTATTTAGGCCACGGTGACAACCTTCAGCAACGCCTGACTCCTATGCTGCTCTGTTCCTACAAATAGCTGCGTTGGAAATTGCCTTTCCTGTCCAGTGGGACAATTCACTTGGGCTTCCTCAACATCTGGGCAGAAAAAAAAAGATTTGTACGGGGCCGATATAGTTTGCCCCTGTAATGAATCTCCTCCACCATGGGGTGAGAAAATGTGAAGAGCAATTAAACTCAACAGATGCAGCAGTACTTTTTGAGGAATGGGGATTTCATTGTTGTGGCTTGAGTTTTGGAAGCAAACTCGAGAGCAGCTGTGTTTCGGGAGAGGCTGGGGGTGGATGGGCGGTTGGATTTTCTCCCATCCCCACTCAGTAATTACTCTGGTGATTTATAATGTCCAGAAGACAAATGCAATGTCAGCTGAGACGTTCCCCCTAACCGATGCCCTAAACATACAATTTCACACTACATTACCGACCCTCTCCAAGGGCAGCGGGATTTAATTGCCGCATATCCAAGGCCAAAAGTGCTGTGTCACTTGTTTCTTCACACAGTGCAAGTTTTCAACATTGGACAAGTTCTTTCGACACTTTGAGAGCTGATGGGGGGATGAAATCAGAGACCGTAATTCATCTGCACAGTACTCTACACATAATTCTTGGAATAGCACAAGAACTGTTAACATAGCTGGCTCTTAAAAATCCATCCTTATGACCCTTTCTTTTGTGCACTAAAGTGTAACAAATGACAACAATTATAAACTTTCAAGTGTTGTATATTAATAAAAGCAATATCTGATGTTCCTCTAAAACCACGGGTGAGCAATTTAAAGAAATATTGTACAAAAAAGAGAAATCATTTTCTAAAGTCAAGTTGTTTCAAACCCATTTGAATTTCTTTTAGGCGACATTTTTAATGAATATCCTGGACACTCTTTTCCATACAATGAACGTGAAAGAGAACTCGGCACCATTAAAGTGTTAGTTCACCCAAAAATGAAAATTCTGTCATTAATTACTCACCCTCATATCATTCCAAACAAATAAGACTTTCGTTCACCTTCAGAACACAAGTAATTTTTGATGAAATCTGAGAGATTTCTGTCCCTCCATTGACAGCTACGCAACTACCACTTTGATGCTTCAAAAAATTCGTAAAGAGATCGTAAAACGAATCCATATGAATCGAGCGGTTTAAGTAAAATTTTCTGAAGAGACTCGATCGCTTTATATGATGAACAGATTGAATTTAGGCTTTTATTCACATATAAACATTGATCAGCGAACATAAACAGAGGCTCAACCGAACCTGCTTGACGCGCGAGAACAAACCTCTTGCTGAAGCTCAAAGCTGCTGCGTAACACCAGAATAAACCTCAATAGTTCTCGCACGTTAATCAAACATGCTTGAGCTTCTGTCTACCAAAACTGATGTGTGAGATGAATATGTGGATAAAAGCCTAAATTCAATCTGACAATTCAATTCAATCAGACTTTTTAAAGCGTCAAAGTGGTAGTTGCGTAGCTGTCAATGGAGGGACAGAAATCTCTCAGATTTCATCAAAAATTACTTGTGTTCTGAAGGTGAACGAAAGTCTTAAGGGTTTGAAACGACATGAGGGTGAGTAATTAATGACAGAATTAAAATTCTTGTGTGAACTATCTCTTTAAAGTATATACTATGAATCAAACATCAACAAATGCTGTTTTGCATCAATGTTGTCAACGTATCAGTGAATAACAAAGTACATTTTGATTTGTTTATCACATTAAACTATCGTATGCCATGAAATAAAGCACATGGGTTGTGTAGACCACTTTAATTGTGCTTTCTCCAATCATTTTTATTGTATAGAAGAAAAAAAAACGGTTTATAATCTAGAATATGCTTTAAAAAAAAAACTTTCATGTTCCATAGAAACATAAGAGTGAATAAATAATGATTTTTCACTCATTCATTTCAGTTTTTGAACATCATCAAACACAGTAAAACCACACCCCCTACTGGCCTCACTCTTCCTCCTCTCAAAAATGTAAAGGTGAACACGTGGGTTTGAAAGGTCGGTATGCTCCACTATGAGCTCGGCACCGTCCCTCAATTCCCATTGAGGCTTTCAAATGATAACAGCATCAGGTTTCATCAGATGGGGAGGAACAGCAGCAAAGCATCTTAATAGGCATGAATGAACACTGGGTTCAGGACAGAGTCGGCAGAAACACTGCCAAGACCAGCGCTGGAAATATGAGCTTGCACCTGGGCTATTATAGTGAACATTTCCCTATCAAGCAGTGATTGAGGAGTATGTGGATGTGGCCTTACCGACTAACTAGGGCTGCAAAATATATTGAAGAAAAGTATTGTTTTACTGTAGCATAAGAAGTGTTATTTTAACATCACGGGGTTCAGGGGTTCAGGTTATCCTACATTAGGTTTATTTAACAACAGAAACTGAATAATCAAATGTAAAAATAAAACACTGCTTTGTTTTCACTGTATGAATTAAATAAATATATATACACTGATTCTTATTAAAGCTACAAAAGTCAATCAGACAAGAGCAGTGAGTGATTTTCTCTGTCTTTTGATCACGACCCTAATTATTGCAAGCCGTTGCGATATGCATATCACGATATATACATTTGCGATATTTCGATAATTTCGATATATTGTGCAGCCCTGCCAACAACATAGTGTACAACCCATTATATCGACCATATTTACAACCCAATCTTCTATAGAGGAAATTGATTTTAATTAACTTATAAATCTTAAAGGGTACAAAATCTGTCTTTTTCCGTGTTTAAGTGCTACGATCGGGTCCCCGGTGCATCTACCAACCCAGAAAACGTGAAAAGTGACAACCCAGTAACTTTGTTATAGTAAGCCTTTCTCTGCAAGCATGTCAAAAAGTAAGCCGATCAGATTTCGCTCCTCTTCTGACGTAGGGAGGAGATCTTATTATAATATTACCGCCCCTTAATCTGCACGTTTACACCCACGGCGACGCCATTTGGTTTTCGCAAGCAACCAGTTCTAACGCAATGGCAAAAGTTCCAGCAAAGCATGCAAACTGTTCTGTCTTTGAGCACAGACGAGCACTGAACATTATTTGACAAAAAAAAAAATGTCACAGCTGTCTTATAAAGACCTCAGGGAACTGCGTCAACTTGTTAAACATGTTAAACATGACGGTACATGCAAGTCGATGAGATGAATCAATGTAACTCCACAACAACTACATCCGTGTATCCACTAACGTCTTGCAGCCTCTTCCTGAGTCTCTCTGTAAGGCTGCACTTGCAGGTTATTTCTGAGATTGGCCTGTTTTGTTATTGCCGGAGTACCTGAAGCTCGTGTAAAGGATCGGCCGTCCTGGAGCGGCAGCTCATTTGCATTTAAAGGGACACACACAAAAACGGCGCGTTTTTGCTCACACCCAAAAAGGGGCAAATTTGACAAGCTATAATAAATGATTGGGGGGTATTTTGAGCTGAAATTTCAGACACATTCTGGGGACACCATAGATTTACATCACATCTTGTGAAAATGGGAATAATGTCACCTTTAAACAGACCAGAAACAAAGAGCGGGCACCAATGCACTCTCATTCCTTTTAAGAAAATCTGAACAAGTTCAGCTGCAAAATTTGGATCCACCACTAAACTGCAAAATGCTTCACTGCGACAGAAGACATCGTGACCGCAGCTCTTTAGCAGTCCGACGAGCATCTGACCGTACAGCACATTCTCAGCGCTGAGGTGCTGAGAGACAGAAGCAAGCTGGAACGGCCGACCTTTGTCCGAAGCCGGGACATGACACCTCTCCAGAGGCTCTTCCATTACCAAAAAGCTCTTCTCTGGAATTTCATGCCATGAGGACGCCGGAGACTCAAATGCAGTCTCGGGGTGGACAAGCTTTCAGCCTCAAATGGTTTCAATCACGTAACACTGTGTCTGCACTCTGCATTGTACAGAACATGGTGAACTCTTGAGGTTATTCGCTCTAGTTAATGTCCAGATGGAATCATAAAAACGCTGGTGAAGACCTCCTGTCAAAAATGCCATTGCTAAAAGGAGTCCAGGACTATGTCATTATGTAGCATGTTTCCCACAACAAACCGTAACCTCTTGCAATGATTCAGAGGTTTTACAATACCACAAATGATGCAACCGACTTGGCTTTTCTTAAAAAGTTACATTTATTGTAGAAATGTTGCTACGAGTCCCACTGGAATATAGCGAGAACAAAAAGAGAAGCATTTCACAAAACCAGCTGTGTAAAAAAAAGGATAATTTGCGTCTGGCTTCAGTTCGATTTTTTTTCCCAAAACTTTTATTTTAATTTGGACAAATAAGCTTCAGTTGTTCTTTAGCGCTGAAGAGGTAATTTCATTAAACTAAACCAGACAGCATGGGCTGAACAACTTGCTTTTATGTAACATGCTAAACGCACACACACATATTGTGCAAAACAACACAATCTAACCACTTAAATTCAAAAAGTTCCAGCGCTCAGCAAATGTTCGTCTGTTGTAGCCGGTCACGGAAGGACAACTTTTGGGGATCTCCATGTGAAATAGCAAAAATGTATCCTTGTACCTGGAAAAACACCAAGTGTTACATATGTACAGGAAAAAAAACATACTGGGATTGTTTTTTCTTCATATTGCCACAAAAATGCCACATAAAGCCACAAAAATGTCAATATTACGGGTGCACCAATATATATATTTTATTATTCCACTAATATATGACATGAAAAAAGCTACTTATTTCTCAAGGTAACTTTACACTGATGAGTCAAAACCATAGACTGTAAAAAAATATGGACGTAGTGTCCGTGACGTCACCCGTAGGTTTCATTTTTGAAGCCTAAAGTGGGCGTGGCCGACCGTCGCCATCTTGGCAGCGCGTCACTCCCGAATTTATTTATTTTTAGTCAGACAATTAGCTGAGGTAACGTGACGGCTAACAGACAGCAGACAAACGGCTAATGATGACTAATGACCACTGCAGCGGGAATCCACCTGTCACTCAAAAGTGGACACACCCTTAATTATGCAGAACTTTAAGGCTTAATATAATGTAAACGGACGAGTTATAAAAAAATTCACCCCCCTCACAGTTGTCATGAAGAGAAAAATAAGCTATATAGACCAAAGCTACTTTTTGCACCAGGCTGTAAACGTGTTTTTTTCTGCTGTAAAGTTGGGCATTTTAACATGGGGGAGATACAGATTTGACTCACTTCTGCAGCCAGCCTCAAGTGGCCAGTCGATGAATTGCCTTTTAATTCACTTCCGTGTTGGTTTCAAGAGAGAGACGGGGAGGTTGCCGCTTGGTCAAAACATTACAACCATGACATGCTGTTGATCCTCCGCGTGCTCCAGGTAGAGTTGCCAAAAAGTACCGACTTCGGTACCAAGTTACCGATGCTTTGAGCGCTGTCGAGCAGAATCGTAAACACCTCTGATTGGCCATTGTACTCACGCACTCGTCGGATATGACTGTGATTGGCTACAATGATCCGAACTTCAAAAACATGTTGTAAATATACATCAATGATGCTCTTTACCGAGCGCTTCCGCAGAAACACACGGGAGCGTTTGCGTCTATCAGTTAAAATTTCAGTACCGACTTGGTACCGAAGTCTGTAGCTCCAGGTATGAACTCTACAAGAGCCCTGAAGGTGTCCTGTGGTTTCTGGCACCAAGACATCATCAGCAGAGATCCTTCAAGGCCTGTAGGTCGTGAGGAGGAGCGCCGTGGATCGAACTCGTTGGTCCAGCACATCCCACAGATACTCAACTGGATGGAGATCTGGAGAGTTTGGAGGCCAGAACAACACCTTGAACTCTTCATCATGTACCATTCCTGATCAATGTGTGCAGTGTGATTATCCGGCTGAAGGAGACACTTCCACCAGGGAACACCACTGTCATGAAGAGGTGAACAGTGTTTGGGAAGGTGGGACGTGTCCGGAGCCAGGGTTTCCCGGCAGGACATTTCTCAGAGCATCATCACAGTCTCTCCACTAGGGGTGGGAATCTCTAGGCACCTCACGATTCGCTTCGATTATGATTCAGAGGGCTAGGATGCGATGCTAAAACGATTATCGATGCATTTGCCAACATACAGTACAGGTCAAAAGTTTGGAAACATTACTATTTTTTATTTTTTTAAAGAAGTTTCTTCTGCTCAAAGCCTGCATTTATTTGATCAAAAATACAGAAAAAAATAAAATAAAAAGTAATATTGTGATATATTATTACAATTTAAAATAATTGGTTTTCAATTTATTATACTTTAAATTATCATTTATTTCTGTGATCAAAGCAGAATTTTCAGGATCATTACTCCAGTCTATCACATGATCCTTTAGAAATCATTCTAATATGAGGATTTATTATGAGTGTTGGAAACAGTTCTGCTGCTTAATATTTTTTCTTAACCTGTGATACTTTTTTAGGATACTTTGATGAATTAAAATAAAAATTTTTTAAATTAAAATAAAAAAAAAAGAAGCAAATGTTTTAAAAATAGAAATCTTTTGTAACAACAATATACACTACTGGTCAGTCATTTTTTTTCTTTCTTTTTTTTTTAAATAAATCAATACTTTTATTCAGCAAGGATGTGTTAAATGGATAAAAAGTGATAGTAAAGAAGATTTATATTATTAGAAAATATTTGTTTATTTTGAATAAATGCAGTTCTTTTTAACGTTTTATTCATCAAATATATTAGGCAGCAGAACTGTTTCCAACACTCATAATAAATCAGAATATTAGAATGATTTCTAAAGGATCATGTGATAGACTGGATGTCACATGTGACACTGAAGACTGGAGTAATGATGCTGAAAATTCAGCTTTGCATCACAGAAATAAATTATTTTTTAAAGTATATTCAAATAGAAAACTATTATTTTAAGTTGTAATCATATTTTTTTTCTGTATTTTTGATCAAATAAATGCAGGCTTGATGAGCAGAAGAAACTTCTTTCAAAAACATAAAAAATAGTAATGTGTCCAAACTTTTGACCTGTACTGTATGTCCCAAAATTGCAAAGAACCAACAGGAAAAGAAATGTGTGCCTGTACTAGCAGAATACTAACTGAATACAAACTTCAGCATATTCTGAATCTCTAACATTTAATAACAGACTTCTAACCAACATCCTCCTGTTATGTGCAATGAGAAATATACAAAAAAATTAACATTTTGCTGTAGCAAAATCACAAACAGCTTTCGTTCAAAAATATAGAATTATGTACCAGCAGCTCTCATACAAACATAATGCTTGTGGACTTACGCATATTCTGAATAATTAGTAACATACAAAGCCGCTCTTATACACATCTACATAATAAAGAGTTATGACTTGAAATTGTTGCTTTATACCACAATCAGAAACAGCTTATACAAAAAAAGTGACTGAACATCTGCAGAGAGCACAGTCAAAAGTGACTGGCATTGCACTGACACACACTGTGCCTGTGGAGGGCAGTATAACGTACGTATAACAGATCGGTTTACAGCATATTGATGTGAAAACTGAACAATACATAAAGCAGCTCTCATACAAAAAATACAAAATAGGTCACAATGAAATTGCCAATTTTCCAAACGTTAGCTATTTAACGAAGAGGCTGCCGTTCGGATTTCGCGCTCAGCCATCATGCGTCTCTGTTATGCGCACGCAACGGACTGTCCGGGCACTGCAAGTCCACGCTTCAGAGTTACGCTGAAACTTTGGGTTCCGTCAATATTGGCTATATCCGTCAACACTGGCTTGTCCTCGTCCCACAGTGGATCCTGGTGAATCACTTCCTCAGGTAAACGCTGCACACGTGATGTAAAAGAAAACAGGACTCATCAGACCAGACACCCTTCTTCCGCTGCTCGCGTGTCCATTGTAGGAGCTTTCGACGGTGGACAGCGGTTATCAGAGGCATCTGGTCCTCACAGACACCCTGATTGGTCTACAGCTACGCAGAGTGTGATGCACTGAGAGTTGAGACACATTCCTCCCATAGAACTTTTGTGTGACTTGTGCCACAGTAGATCTTCAGTTGGCTCAGACCTGACGGGATAGTCTTCGTTCCCTCGTGCAGCGATGAGCCTCGAGCGCCCCCAACACCCTCTCGCCGGTTTGTTGGTGAATCCTCAGCACTGCTGACCCGGAGAAACCCACAAGCCTCGCCGTTTCAAAAATACTCTGACCCAGTCGTCTTGCCATAACAATCTGGCCCTTGATAAGTCGCTCAGATCTTTATTCCTGCCCATTTCTCCTGCATCCTACACGTTGATTACATAAAATGATTGTCTGCTCACCATCTAATTAACCCAGACCTCAATATGAGGCCTTGTTAGGAGATGATCAACGATAATCGCTTCACCTCATAATGTTTTGGCTCATCAGTGTATAGATTAAGTCATTTTTTTGTAGATAATTATGTTGCAACATTTCTGTGTCTTACCTCATTGTGTTTTGGCTGCAGTGTTGCTGGTCATCTCCTGTTGTTCAGCGTCGAGGGCTGAAATCGATGCGCCCTCTTCTCTCGTCTCTGCGGACAGAAATTCGTGAATGGCGTCCTCGATGTGTGGCCTGAAGGTATGGTTCAGCTTAGGGTCCACCACCTGAGTGATGATTCGGTCTACCCCTGATTCCAACATCCCCGACCTGTGAGAATAATCAAATGCTTTCAATAAAAATACAAAGGAAAATAATATTTTATTTAATAAATCTTGTGTAATGCATCAGAGCTATGAAATTTCTAAAACATTGCGCAGAAAAGGTATCCTATTTTAACAGGCCTTCTGGCGTTTATTGGCAAAAGTAAAATTATTCCCAACTTTAAACACGAGTACATAGTGTATATAATGCAATGCATTAAAACAAAACTTCAGACTTACAGTACAGCATTGCACAATACAATAAAGTTAACAAAAATAATAAAGGAGTCCGTTGAGTTGACACATACTGGACTACGCTTTGCCTCAAGCCATTCCTCGCCTGGTTCTTGTTGATGGACGGATTCCATTCTTGAGTGCTGAGATGAGTGGACACAAAGTTGTCCACCTTCTGTCGCAGATTTTGATAAGCTGGCTGGAAAGAAATATTAATTCATGTCAGTTTAAATGAGATGGATAATGGATGGATGGGTGGGGACAGACAGATAGATCGATAGATCGATAGATAGATAGATAGACAGATGACAAAGACAGACAGATAGATTGATAGATAGATAGATAGATAGATAGATAGATAGATAGATAGATAGATAGATGACACATAAAGACAGATAGACAGACAGATAGATAGATAGATAGATAGAGATAGACACATAAAGACAGACAGACATACAGATAGATAGATAGATGACACAGATAGACAGACAGACAGATAGATAGATAGATAGATAGATAGATAGATAGATAGATAGATAGATAGATAGATAGATGACACAGATAGACAGACAGATAGACAGAAGACAGACAGACAGATAGATAGATATATAGACAGATAGACACATAAAGACAGACAGACAGACAGAATAGATAGATAGATAGATAGATAGATAGATAGATAGATAGATAGATAGATAGATAGATAGATAGACAGATAGACACATAAAGACAGACAGACAGATAGATAGATAGATAGATAGATAGATAGATAGATAGATAGATAGATGACACAGATAGACAGACAGACAGACAGACAGATAGATAGATAGATAGATAGATAGACAGATAGACACATAAAGACAGACAGACAGACAGAATAGATAGATAGATAGATAGACACATAAAGACAGACAGACAGACAGAATAAATAGATAGATAGATAGATAGATAGATAGACAGACAGACAGAATAGATAGATAGATAGATAGATAGATAGATAGATAGATAGATAGATAGACAGACAGACAGACAGACATATGACACATAAAGACAGATACAGACAGACAGACAGAGGGATATATGACATACAAACAAACAAACAGACAGACAGACAGACAGACAGACAGATATCGTTTCAAAACCTAGTAATCTTCCTAAATGGACAGTGGAATAATTTCTTGACACTTTATGGGCGTGCTCGAGAGTTGAAACGCGCAGATGACGCACAGAAACGCTGTCTAGGAGGGCAGATAACCAGCTTTTGAGACATGGCCACGACTGTTCAAATGTACATCCATTCACCTCACCTTGGTGTCCACGTCTGCCAGACAGTCTCTCCTGAACTCGTCGAACAGGCCTCTATTCTTCAGGTGCTCCACTATGAGCGCGATGAGCTGCGGGTCTCCGGGAGGAGCACTGCCCGGGTTACCGCTGCTGCCCTCGGCCATTAATGCTGTCCGCTGGAGAACACACTCCTCTCGCAACACTTACAGCAGGTCCTGGCAAGACTAAAGCTTTAAATAGTAATAAAACAACAACAACCGAAGTTCTTAGATGACAACAAAAGTATGTAAATATAGCACTTCCTCGTCTTCTTCTGTATTGCTGTCTGTTGATGCTTAACAAAAGACATACCGCCACCTACCGGACACAACGAGAACAATCTCAGACCTGTGTGGCCTCTTTATAATGAATATAATAATATCAGAATAGAATAGAATAGAATAGAATAGAATAGAATAGAATAGAATAGAATAGAATAGAATAGTTAAACCATCACCAGCCATTTCATTTTAACATAATTTTTATTTAAAACTAAATGCAATAAAATAAATTAAAATTACACAAAAATAGTCTTTCAACTTATCAGACAGTGTGTGTGTGTGTGTGTGTGTCAGTTGGATTTTTAAATGTTTTTGAAATAAGTCTCTTATGCTCACCCAGCCTGCATATTTGATTAAAATACAGTATAAACAACAGTATTGTGATATATTATTACAATTTTAAATAAACAGTTTCTATTTGGACATATATTAAAAGTATATATATATATATATATATATATATATATATATATATATATATATATATATATATATATATATATATTGTCCTGATTTCTGATTTCTAATTTGAACGATCTCATAGCTTTATTTATGCAATTGTAAATGCAGTGAAAATATATGAATGCCAGATCTGATGCCACTTCTGTGTCACCTATGCACTGCAAAGATGGATTTTCATTTAATGATTTAATTTGACTGGTAACAGTGGTATTGTGTAATTATTCTAATAGAATTTAGTCTTTTCACTCTGTTTTGCATGCGTCATCATCCTTATTGTGGGGTCAGTAGTTTTTCAAAACAAATGAATCCTTTCATTCAATTATATATTAGGCATGTAACGGTTCACAAAATTCACGGTTCGGTTCAATATGATACAGTGAGTGGTGACAGACACGGTTCGGTACGTTTTCGATACAGCAAAAAGAAAGAAATGCCAGATAAATTCCCTTGATTTTTTTTTTTTTTATTAAAACTAACATCATAAAGTATGATCTTTTTTTACTTTGAACAATGATGGAGCTATACTTGACCCATCTTCTGGGGTGTCTTCTGAGCAGCATATAAAACAAAAACCGCTCCTTATAAAAAATGAAATGTATAGGCTATTATTGTAGTAGCCTAGTTATAAACAAAGGTTTATTTTAGACTCCAGGTTAACATTTGAGGGCAGCAATTTTATTCATAATGTCGAAATAATTCAAAAGCAAACCGATTAAAAAATAAATATTTGAGAGTGGAAATGAATGTCTTTTTTATTTTGTGTTGTGTTCGCGCCAGCGCGACTGCTATCTAAATTTTGGTCGGCAGGACCGAACCGAAAGCCAGTAACGGTTCAATACGAATATATAATTATAATTTAATTCTGTGATCAAAGCTGAATTTTCAGCATCATTACTTCAGTCTTCAGTGTCACATGATCCTTCCGAAATCATTCTAATATGATATATGAATAATGGTCAAAAAGCATTCATTGTAATTATCAATGTTGAAAACAGCTATTTAAATAAAAAAGAAATGTTTTTAAAAAAAAATCGTCGAGTTACAATGGGAGTACACCCATCCAGATCAGCCGATCCATCTAGCGATCAATGGAGAGGGGACAGCCTGCTCGCTCTCAACAACAAATATAGAAAGCGCGCGACTTGTATTTATAGGGCAGACACGACCTGTGTTTCTCCTCGACGGTGACTGGATATTCAAGCTGCGATTTTTCACGTTGCATATACTCGCGAGGTCGTGTTAAACACGACAAGAACACAAATTCTACGTTTATTCGTTAAAACAGTCGGTATTTCCCACAATGCTTCTGCTTTGCAGCTGCAATTGGCGTACGTCACGATTTCTAAGCGCTGCTATTGGCGTACGTAATGTTTACGCCACGATTATTAAGTATGTAAGGCGAACGGAACGGAACAGTTAAATTAACAATACATTAACATTGTGAGTTACATTTTATAAACAATATTGTCAATATTGTTGTTTTCCCTCTATTTTGCTGACGAGAATTTCAAAATAAAGCCATACCAGAGTCTCAATGCAACAGACAGCGATTGAACCGAACCGTGAATTTTGTGAACCGTTACAAGCCTAATCCTACATAATTATAAATTCAATTGTTATAATATTTTACAATTTTACTGTTTGTTGTTGTATTTTTCGAAACTTGAAATGTGTGTGTGTGTGCGTGTGTGTGTGAGAATGTGTGTGCGTGTGAATGTGTTTGTGTGCGTGTGTGTGTTTGCGTGTTGTGTTTGCATGTGAATGTGTGTGTGTGTGTGTGTGTGTTTGCATGTGTTGTGTTTGTGTGTGTGTGTGTGTGTGTGTGCGCGCGCGCTTGTGTGGTTGTTATAGCCTATATCAAATTAAACGAGAACCTGCTGATTCAGTTATAATTATACCAATAATTTAACATTCATTAACATGATCACAAATCAAATGAATAAACCACACGTGACAGTTTATTTCCATACCTCTAAATTATTATTATTCTCATGTAAACCTTTTATACTTAAACAGAGACTTCTGAGTTCTACTGCCACATCAGGAGGGTGTTCGTTGTGCGATTACATTATTCCACCCCTGTAAGTGGTTAAACCTAGAGTTACATCTCCAAGCTCCTACACATTATCAGAAACTATGGTTACCATGGTACATTTTGAAAGGGTGAATTTTTCAAGGATAATTGAAGGAGCGTCCTAAAATGATTACTGTTGATGAAGATAGATTCATTGTGATAGTTAAATGGAATAATGAGAGGCTATCGCATATTATTTCAACTGAAATTATCCCATTGTGTAATTGGATGATTTTAAGTCACGTCTTTGATGTTTGCTTCAATTGCAGGATGAAACGGTTGCCAAGCAACAACAGAGAGGAACCATGGTGACACTGATGAGGGGAAGTGTAACAAATACGTCCCCCGTGGCCCCTCATTAGTGGATGACCATGTGTCTATATCACTCACAATATTAACAGTGTTAATAGACACCGATTTATAACACTTGGAGCACATCCATGTTTCATTTCAGTATATAAAGAGTTGCATTCTGAACTTATGGGGAACAACCATTGGATTTATTTAGATGTGGTGTAAACGAGTATGTAACATTATCTCTGATATCCATGGAGTCAATTTCCCAATGGATTCATAAATATGTCTGTTGGGTAATTACACAAATTCTGATCTTTGGCAAGGACACACCATAAAACACCATAAAACTCTCAAGAAGTGCTATGAAGTGGAAATCTGATTTTGTTGTCCCCATCAGTTTGTGGTTATCTGAGGTTTACAACTGTGTACCTTTAAGAAAAATAACATACTGGTTAAGAAATAAAAGTCAAGTGTTTTATCAAATTTGACAATCCTTTTCAATGATATGTGGAAGATACGGAGCCCTAAAGGGACATGGTGAAGGAGATGGGAGGAAAAATTATTGGTCAAAACTTTTGCATTCTCTCTCAAAAACGTTTGCATTCCGCCGAGAAAGTTTGTGTTTTGTGCAAAGTTTCTAGGGGAATGCAAAACATTTGCGAGAGACCGCAAAAGTATATTATATTTATTATTATTATTAAATTTCCTCCCATCTCATATTTTTTTCCACCTCCATGTTCCTTTAGAGGCTCCGTATACTACTAAAGGGACATGAAGAAGAAAAAAAAAGTCCACACCACAACTATAACGATAATGGCACAGATAAACAATATCGTTGGAATCACTTTCAGAATGATTTTATCGAGCTGATGAACGTTAAAAACATTGACAGTCAATCAGAATCCATCCTGCTGTAACAAGCTTCAGCTTGAGGCCTGTTTACACCAAGAACGATAACTATAAATAAAACTATAACGATAACGCTCCGGTTACTAACATAACCTCGGTTCCCTGAGATACAGTACAGGAATTAGCATTGCCTCAGTCTCTGACACATATGGGGAAACTCTGTTTTCTCAGAATACTGAAGCCTGATTGGTTCACGTCTGCACACTTGCACAGACAAATTGCCTTTCAGCCCGCCAGAAGGGGCGGGGCCGACTGCCTATTTAAGCGCATACTGTATGTGCAGTAGCACAGCAGATGCAATGCTTGTTCCCGTATCTCAGGGAACCGAGGTTACATTAGTAACCGGAGCTTTCCCTTTCAATGCGGTTCACTTCGCATTGCATCAGTCTCTGACGCGTATAGGGAAAACACTGCAAAACGCTGTGCTACTGGTGCCGAACGGAAGCCGTCTTGTGAAGCCTCAGCAGAGGGGAGAGCAGAGAGTGAGATAACTTGTGCCTTAAAGCAACTCTAAGGAACATTTTTTACCTTAAAATAATGTTTCCAAAATCGTATCAGTGGTTCATCAAGTCGTAACAGGGTGAAAGGCACTTCTGGATTCGCTTTGCAGCCCTATATCTGCTATAACCACACCATGCAAGTTTGCCAAACCGGGTCGCGTTTCTGTAGTTCGAATGAGACATAAGAAAACTACAAATTTGACTTGCTTTACGTCAAGCGTTACAATTGTTATTATTTAGTTTTCCTTCGTTTCTGATGTCGCAATACATCATACTTTCATGAAATCATGCAACATACTCTACCTTGTCAGTGGACATCGTTCATTCCACAGCCTGTGCTAGATAAACAGTGAGCGTGCGTGTGACATTAGGCTGCAGGTGGTGAAATTATTTACGACAGCGGTAATGGACAATTCCGCTTCCAACCTGTAGGGCGACCGAAGAGGAAAAGTTCCTTAGTGTTGCTTTAAAGGCCGTGGGTTTAAGGACCACTTTGCTGTCGTTAGGCCCAAACTCAAGGCAGAAATGTCCACTGAGAGAGTCTGCATGCGACCGATGTCAGAGCCACTAGGAGAGCGGTCTTTAGCGAGAGAGAGGTGGAAAGGTCGGCTGTCTTGAGTGGCTCAAACGGAAGGCCCCTGAGTGCCCTCAGGACAATGGACAGGTCCTGGGAAAGGAACGTGTTGGGACAAGGTGGGTTTAGCCTCCTGGCCCCTCTGAGAAATCTGATCATCAGGTCATGTTTCCCAATCGACTGGCCAGCTATAGTGGCGTTGTACGCCGCGATATCTGCCGTGTATACTTTGAGCGTGGACGGAGTACATCAGCCGTCCAACAGCTCCAGAAGAAGAGAGAGAATGGAAGCGATCTCACACGATATGGGGTCTATAAGTCGGGCTGCGCACCAGCCGGGAAAAAATAGCCTACTTCTGCATATAATGGCGCCTGGTAGAAGGTGCCCTAAACTCAAAGATCATGTTCAAGACCCTCCGGGGGAGGCTTGTATGCTCCTGACGAGAGGCCATAGGTGGAGGCTCCACAACTCGGGTTGGGGATGCCAGATTGACACTTTTCTTTGGGAAAGGAGGGCCAAGGTTCTACAGACAGCAGCTGGACCATTTCCGGGAACCAAGGTGGTTCTGCAAGAGTGATGCCACGAGTAAGACTGAGCATCTGTCTTCCCTGATTCAGCTGATGACCTGAGGGATCAGTGCTACTGGAGGGAAGGCATAAAGGCGCAGAGGGGGCCACCTGTGGGCCAATGCCTCCTTTCTCCTTAGAAAATAATATCGGGCTGTGGGTGTTCTCTTCCGACGTGATGATATTCACTTCCGCCTGGCTGAAAATGCTCAGAATCATTCAGACCATCAGGGGGTGGAGTCTCCATTCCTCTGGGGGCGGTCCGTTTCTGGGACAGAATATCTGCTCTCGTGTTCATGGAGTTCGGCACATGTAAAGCTCGTACTGACCAGAGGTTGTCCTGTGCCCCCAGGAGGAGGTGACGGCGTGCCAGTCTGTTCAGTAGATGGGACCTGAGACTGTCCTGGTGATTTATATAGGCTACCACTGTCATGTTGTCCGGCCGGACCAGAACATGGTGCCCCCTGAACTCTTGCTAAAATTCCTTGAAGGCCAGGAGCACTGCCATCATTTCCAGGCATTTGATGTGCCAGCTCGACATTGGCTCTGTCCAAGAGCCAAAGGCCGGCCTGCCGTCGCACAGTGCGTCCCAACCCGTCTTGGGGGTGTCTGTCATGACTACCTTCCTTCTGGAAACTGAGCCCAGTTCCACGGCCCTCCGACACAGATGGGGCGATTACCAGGGAATGGCTCACCCTGAGAATAAAACGGCTCTCGCACCACGCTCAAGGTGGGACGCGCGCCTTCAAGTAGTGTTGCAGAGGCTGCATGTGTAGCAGGCCCAAGGGAACAACTGAGGAGGCTGCTGCCATGAGGCCCAGTAGCTTCTGAAATGTCTTTAAGGGGAGGATGCTCCCATTCTGAATGCGTCGCTAACTGCAAAATTTTCAGGGAGTGATCCGGCGAGATCCAGGCCGGCATTTCAAGTGTGCACACACAGTTCCTCTTTCGATTGGGCTAAGAGCAGCCAATCATCGAGGTAATCCAGGATGCAAACTCCCCTCTGTCTCAGTGGGGAGAGAGCTGCATCCACGCATTTTGTAAAGGTACGTGAAGCTAGAGACAGTCCGAATGGTAGGACAGTATAATATTGGTAAGTCTCCCCCTCGAGCGTGAATTTCAAGAGCGGTCTGTGATGAAATTCTATCTGGATATGAATGTATGTGTCCTTCAGATCCCCTGATAAAAACCAATCCCCTGGGCAGATCTGTGAGAGGACTTGTTTCAAAGTTATCATCTCAACAGAATGTGGTCCAGAAATCTTAAGTCGAGGATGGGCCTGAGGTTGTCATCCTTCTTGGGGGCGAGGACGTAGCGGCTGTAAACTCTCTGTGGGCTGCGGGGACCTTTTCTGCCGCGCCCTTTGCTAGCAGAATTTGTATTTCAGCTCACAGGACATGAAAGTTGGTCATCCGAGACTGAAGTGTAAGTCACACCCTTGAAGTGGGGGGTCTGCGAACGAATTGGAGTAACCCTGTTTGATCGTCTCTAAAACCCAATTCGACATGCCCGGAATTTGCCCGGAAGCCTGTATTGGCTGGTGAGGGATTGGAGAGCAGCTAGGTGTGAAGGTGTTTGTGAAGGCCAGCTTGACAGACCGCAGAGTAGGATTGCGACGGCCTCCTCTTCTGCTTCGCCTGCCGTCAACAATAGTGAAGCAGAACAGTGAGCACGGCCCACATAGGGGATCAGGTACGAATTGGCTTGCTAATGATGCCCCGGCTGCAGGAACCATTTGCCGAAGATGCTGAGGGCGGGCACTTCCAGTGTCGACCACACCAAACTGGGTTTATGACAAGGTCAGGCCAGGCCTTAACATCGCCTGGCTTCTTAGGTGGTAGGGGGTGGAGTCCTGCATGGAGTCCGATCACACTTCTGTATTTAAAGCTGCCAGTGTCATTGGCACATATTCCCCTTTGGCACCCTAAAAACAGACCAAAACCCTTTTACTAGATAAAGGTGTTGGTCTTTGCGGGGTGGAAAGCACCGGGGTATCCCCTCGCTGCAGGGAGAGTGAGGCACGCGGGTATATTGAACGGCGTGAGCTCACTTAGTCCCATCCACTCAGTCCTGCGACTCCATTGTTTCTTCCTCTCAGGCTTCTGAGAGGGGGAGAACAGTGGAGAATGAGGGACTTCTTTAGAGAAAGTGAAAGTGAGAGCATCAGTCTTTGATGAGAGCGGCTTGTTAGGCCGTTTTGTTAGAACTAAATAGGCAGTCGGGCCCCACCCCTTCTGGCGGGCTGAAAGGCCATCTGTCTGTGCAAGTGCACCAGATGTGAACCAATCAGGCTTCAGTATTCTGAGAAAACTGAGTTTCCCCATACGCGTCAGAGACTGAGGCAATACCAAGTGAATCGTATTGAAAGGGAACTATATTAGCGTCCACACCAGTGTTCACTATCGTTCTGTTTGTTCTAAACTGCTACAGTTTCGTTGTTTTTTGCTTTAAATGCTTGAGCTCTTTAAAGAATTATGGATTGGATTCTGATTGGCTGCCAATGATTCATCAGCTGGAAAAAAAAAAATTCTGAAAGTGATTCCAACTATATCGTTTCTTTGTGCCGTAGTTGTGGTGTGGACTCTGCTATTCTTTTATATTTTGTAAGATTTTTAGATATATCTTTATATATCTGTCTCTTTATAGTTATCTTTATAGTTATCGTTCTTGGTGTGAACGTTCCTTAAACATCACTCCCCTGGCCTCAAGAGGCATGCTAGAAGCTACGGTCTTCAGCGTCCTTGTCCTCCTTCCACCCACGCCTGAGAAACCGGAACGAATCCCGCTCGGAGCGGGTCAAGTAGAACTGGTTACACAAACACAAAGTTTCTCAAGAGACAGCAAAAGCATTGCCAAATAATTTTTCCTCCCATCTCATTTTTTTTCTTCTTCACCATGTCTCTTTATGGGCTATGAATACTTTCTGTTGTGTGTGTGTGTGTGTGTGAATGAGGTCTCACAGTAATAATGTTACACTTTATTATTTCATCCTATTGTCAATTTTATTTAATTTTTATATATACATTTTTTTTTTAATTCTATTTTCTAGTATTATTTCTAGGGTTATTTTCTTGAGTTATCTAGTTTTAACTGAGTTGGTTTTTGCCATTATTTGTAACTGTGCTAAGCTTGTCACCTGATCTGAGAGGTACCGAAATATATTGAGCCACAAGATGGCGACATATTATAAATCAGTGCCATTTTAGTCCAAATCAGTGTCTGTCCTTTCTATCAGTTCATTTTACAGTTTTTCCTCATTGGCTTTGGCTCAATTCTCGAAAGGGAATTTTGTACTTCTCAAAACACTAATTCTGTCAAATTTTTATTTCTTATTGATTTAGGTAAATTGCACGTGCCAAACTTTGGCACATGCAATTTTGCACAGTAACTAAATGGACATGGCTTGCTGTTTAAAACTGATGAGTTGATTCTCAGTGAAATCAGTCAAGCCCTCCAACATTTTGTCATTGTGTGAGCCATGCAAAATGATCCATTCAGTTATCACAATCTGTCAGACATGCATGTATATTCCATAAATATCTGGCAAAGTTTGTAATGTCTAAATTGTCAAATGGCCTGCCATTGTAATGAAACAGCAATCACAATCTTATCAATCAACCAATCAAGTTTGGAAACACACACACACACACACACACACACACACACACACACTTTTTTAACATGGAGGAACGTCACAATCCTAAACAGCAGCAGCTACAGCAGTTCTGTATTAAATTGAACAAGCAACTGAATTTTCAGCTTACAGAACCCATTTCTGAAAAAATAAATGTACTATCAAACAGCATTGACTTCAGACAGACAGACAGACAGACAGACAGACAGATCTATACCCCCTATACTCTGTTGAATACAGCTGAAAAGATAAATTTTAAATAGAGGCAATGAACCATGGGTTAAAAGCATAATTGCATGGCAAATGCAGTCTAGAGGACATATCCAAATGAAACGTGTCAGATCAAATTTTCAGAAACAAGTCTCACAAGCGCCATCCTTATATTAGAGTGTCAATCAAATTTTGAAGGTGATTAATCAGATTATGACCTTTAAAAACCTCCAATGGCTTTAAGCTTCCATGCCATAAATCAGACATAAGAACACATGATGTTAAATGGCAAATCAAGCCAAATGAAGCAATTTAGCAATTCGACAAATGGCACCTTATATAACCTAAAAGATAATAAGCTTATACCAAGGCATTAACAGGATTCTCATGCGTTCATGTGGCTTCTGCTCTTATTGTTCAATCGATCGGATGAAAGTGGATTCAAGATTATCAAGCTTGACAATAGAACATTCCCTGTATTTCTCTATTCAGTCCACACAAAGTCGCAGGGCTTCTGTATTGGATTTTCTTTCGACATCTGAAAAGATATTGAACAAGCAGTAATAGAAGCTCATCAGCTGGTGAAGCCTGTGCAAACGAACCCAGTTGGCCACAAAAATCTAATTTGCCGCTTTGAATAAGCGTACAAGTCTTTTCGGTTGCCAAGGCAACCTGTTCCTTGCTCACTCTTTACCCGAACAGTAAGACAGCAACAGATTTTTAGATTACGTTCATACTTGTTCTCACAGACTGCGATAATTACTATTCACTGTATTTGCAGAGAAAAATATCCACTTTGCCAAAAAAAAAAAAGAGTTTGTCCTCGCATGAAGATAAAGTAGCGGAAGGAGCAACTGTCTATAGACGAGTTAATGAAATAAGTTGAGACTTACTTTACTTACACCTGCTATTATAATCGAATATGACACTTTGTAATCCGAATCCTAATTTGTTGTCACGCCTGAATCATATATACATACTATGTACATTATATATTACATTACATATTTTTGAAAGGAGTCTTTAATGCTCATCAATGCTGATAAAAACATTTTTACAGTAGGCTACAATAAAAACACTGTTAGTAATGTTTTCTATGTGATTATATTGTAAAATGTAATTTATTCTGTGAGGGCAAAGCTGTATTTTCAGCATCATTACTCCAGTCTTCAGTGTCATATGATCCTTCAGAAATCATTCTGATATGATAATTTGATGCTCAAGAAATATGTATGATTATTATCATTGTTGAAAACAGTTATGCTGCGTAATATGTATGTGGAAACCGAGATGCACTAACAAAAATTGATCAAAAAGACATTTATAATGTTACAAATGATTTCTGTTTCAAATAAATGCTGTTCTTTTGAGAAGAATCAAGGCCCTTGACAAATAATATACTTCAAGTTCATTTTATTGAGTATACATAAAATTCTAATATATTTTTAACTAAACTTTAAGCAATGATATATTAATGTGTATTGTTTCAGTTCTACTTGGGACTCAATTTGCCCACTTTTAGTGTATAAAAGTTGCTTTTAAGTATATTTAAGTGTAACAGTAGTAAACTTTGAGTACATGGTGTACAACTACGTTTTTAGTGAAAATAAGTTAACTTACTGTATAGGTAGTGATACTCTCAGTAAATTACTAGTTTAGTTAGTTTTGATCAGACTGTACTTTAGTTTAGGGTTCAATTCTAACCATTAACTAACTACTAACTACTAACTACGACTTTTGCTTCAAACTCCTATTTACTGCATATTAATAGTTAGTAAGGTAGTTGTTAAGTTTTATTGGGTGTATTAAGGGATGCAGAATATGGTCATGCAGAATAAGGCATTAATATGTGCTTAATAAGTACAGATAAATAGCTAATATCCTTAATATGCATGATAATAAGCAACTAGTTAATAGTGAGAATTGGACCCTAAACTAAACTGTAAAGTAAAAGTTTTTTTCTGCTAGTATAGTGAGTTTTCTTTAACTTCATACTACAAGACAAGTATACTTAGAATACTTAATTATAATTTTAAGTATATCTCAATCAAAAGATTGAGTACAAGTAACTAATACTTAGACTTTTCTGTCAATATGTCAAGGATACTTAAGTGCAATTTTAAGTATTTCTGAGAAGTACATAAAAAGTAGACTTTTTTATTTTTTATTTTAAAAGAAGTATACTAATAGCACACTTGAATAAACTTCTTTTTTTGGGAGGGTCCACAAAAATGACAACTGTTTTTAACATTACTGATCATAAGATCCCTGTTTATATATATATTCTTAGAGCAAAAAAAAAAAAAAAAAAAAAAACGGTCCCATAATTCCTTGTAATGGCCCTGAAAGGAAGCTTCAAAGGAAGCAGAGAAAATAGAAACACCCCAGAAATAAAATGTAGATTAAATATGAAGCCAGGGGCGACAGTATAAGTCTTATTATCACAGCAGATTGAGGCTGGCACACAGTTTTCCTAGAGTTCATCACTCACACCTAAATTACTCAGACTAAACTCTCACACACACGGATCAGAGAGGTTGGTCGCAAGATCTAGGAGCCTTTTCAGGCGTGACCTTCAGATGTGAGGTCGTGTTTCACCGCGGAGAGAGGCGTCCGGACGAGCTTCATCAAGCCCGATGATTATGAGAGCTCGGCTGATGATGGCTTTCTGAGAGATTGATGTGGCTCTGGGGTTGTCGGCTATTAATAACTTCTTGCAAGAGTGGCGGAGACCACAGCTCTGATTGGAATAGATTGGATTGGCCATCTGTGTGGTGGTCGGCATGGTTACCAGAGTGTATCCTAGGTGTGATGATGCTTTTGTGTGTTGAAGGGTTCATTTCACTTATCAAGTCATATTAATACTTTCACTCAAACATGAAAATTCTCATCCTCATGTCGTTTCAAACCTGTATGACTTTCATGACATAACATGAATAACGATATTTTGAGAAATACAATGGATGTCAATGGTAAAACTGTTTCTTTAAAAATTTCTTCTTTTGTCATATCTCATGTTTGGGTGAGTTGATTAACCTGCTAGTAGAGTGCTTCAGTTTACTGGTGTTCATTCATATTTCAGTTGTTTTGTTTGGCTTTTACGGACGACAGCGCACTGCTGTCAGGAAAGGAGTGAGACGGATTCATTGATTTATTTATAATTATTTTTATTGCTCAAATTTCACAAGACAATGCTTTTTACCATTTCAATCTGTTCCCAAGCAACCAAAAACAGACTGCCAACGATTTTGATCATAGATGGAAAAGACCATTTACAGCCAATACTTACCATAAATAAATGCTTTTTAAAAGACATATACACAGCGCCACCTATTTTCCGATCTCCATATAAGTTTGCATGCTTCTTTAGAATCATATGTCGCATGTTCTCACCAAATTTCGTGAAGTTTCGATTTTTCGTTTAAGATTTATAGGCTTGAGAAGGCTATATTTTGCCTCGGCCCTTTTCTAAATGACCCTGTTATAGCTATCCAAAAGGTGAAGTTCAACATTTATTTGGATAATTATTGACCTAGAGGGTCCAGAGAATTTTACTGCAGTGGTTTTATCGAGGTTGAGCAAAAAACCTAGGACTAGTTTGCAAAAGTAGGTTTTAATTTTTTTTTTATATCCACAGTAGTGGTTCTTGAGGCAAAGTTGTTCAGAATGAGGAATCTATCATATGATATGTATTTTGTGTGTATTTGCGAAACATTGTGTGATATACAATCATATACAACCATGTAAAATGCAATATCTCCCCGTTGGCTGATTTCTTTCAAATTTCTCACAGACCTCTAGGCCAGGTCAATGAGTCAAACAGGCCCACAGAGTTTCATTCTGATCAGCCTCCGTTAACCTTGTCTATTAGGTGCTCAAACTTGATTGGCTGATGGCAGCCATGTTTTTCGAGATACTCTAATGTCGTCATAGACTATCATGGCGCCTTGTCAAAGACACTGTCATGATCCTGTTTCTCTTATCTTTATCTGTCTCCATCTGCTGGCCTTTTTCGGTCATTACTTCCCCGCTCTTTCTCTTTGATGCATTATCTCCCTTTCATCTATCTCAGCTGTTCCTCATTCTCTCATCACACACCTGTTTCCCATCTCCTGTCGTTTGTCTCTCTATTTCTAGTTCTCTCTTTCTCTTCTGCTCTGTCGGATTATTTCCTACCGTCACGTATGTACTGACCATTGAGTTTACTCAGCTTAAAAGTATTGTTTCTAGTCCTGTCTTAGTCCAGTCCTGTCTTGTCCGGTCTGTTCGTTACCTTCCGTATTACCTGATCTGTGCTGTGCCCAGCCGCCTGCCGTGGAGTGTCGCTGAGTGTCCGACGCCTCACCAGTTTCCCTGGTCTCGCTGTGTACCAGTTATCCGGACCTGCCTGCTGAGCTTCTCATAGTCACTATCTGTGATCTCCTTATTCACGAACTGCCTTTGTTATCCGGCCATTGTTGGCTTTGACTTATTTCTATTAAAGAGAACTGTTCACCTGCCATTTCGCCTTTTGGATTCTCTCTGCATATCGTGACAGAATAATCCGACCAGATGGATCCAGCTAAAGAGCACCCTATCCAGGCCGCTGTGGAGATTCAGGGGGCCATGCTGGGTAAGCACGAGGAGGAACTCTCCGCTGCCCGCCTTGCCGTTGATACGTTGGCGTCCCAGATTCATGATCTCTCCAGACAGTTCCATCTTCTCGGCACGGACTCGTCCTCCAGCACTGCAGACGCTCCAGAGCCGCGTGTGAATAATCCCCCTTGTTATGCGGGTGAGCAAACAGAATGTATGGCATTTCTGACTCAATGTGAAGTTGTCTTCTCGCTTCAGCCCCTCACCTTTGCCAGAGAACGCACTCGTATCGCCTACATTATCTCTCTTCTCAAGGGACGAGCTCGTGAGTGGGGTACGGCCGTGTGGAACGCTGATTCAGACTGCCTTGATCACTATACCCTTTTTAAAGAAGAGATGTTAAGGGTTTTCGACCGTTCTGTCCATGGTCCCGAAGAATCCCGTGTGTTGTCCACTCTCCGTCAGGGAAGAAGGACGGTTGCGGATTTTTCTGTGGAATTCCGCACTCTCTCCACCTCCTGTGGGTGGAATGAGCCTGCGCTTGTGGCGCGTTTCATCGAGGGACTCAACGCCGAGATCAAGGATGAAGTCCTGGCTCGTGAAGTCCCTTCTCGTCTCGATCCTCTAATTGATCTGGCTCTGCGAGTGGAGAAACGCTTCGAACTTCGACGACGCGCTCGCAACATGCAACCTTCATCCTTTACTCCACCGCTGGCCACCTCCTCTGCCGCTCCTCTCACTGATCCGGAGCCCATGCAGCTGGGCGGGATTCGAATTTCAGCTGCCGAACGCCAGCGCCGCATCGTGAATCGACTCTGCCTATATTGCGGTTCTGACACTCACTTCGTTAACACCTGTCAGGTAAAAGCCAAAGCTCACCAGTAGAGAGAGGGTTACTGGTGAGCGCTTCCTCTCTACACCCTCCGCCGCCTTCACGGACTACTTTTTCTGTTCACCTCCGCTGGCCCTGCTCTTCCGCCTCTTGTCATGCCCTGATTGACTCTGGTTCCGAGGGTAATTTTTTGGACGAGACCTGGGCTCTCTCTCATGGAATTCCCCTTGTCGATCTCAAGGATCCCACCACTGTCTTTGCTCTGGATAGACGGATCCTTGCCAGGATTTCCCGTGCCACAGCTCCATTAACTCTCACCGTTTCCGGAAACCACCGTGAGACTATTTCTTTTTTAATTTTTCATTCCCCTAATACTCCTGTTGTTTTGGGCCATCCGTGGCTTGTAGAGCATAATCCTCAGATTAATTGGCCTAAGGGTACTATCCTCTCATGGAATCTTTCTTGTCATGTTAAGTGTTTGATGTCTGCTGTTTCTCCCGTGTCTTCTGTTTCTGTTTTCCAGGAGGAACCAGGTGATTTGTCAGGGGTCCCCGAGGAGTACTTCGATTTGCGAGCGGTCTTCAGTCGTTCCCGGGCTGCTTCCCTTCCTCCGCACCGTCCCTACGATTGTGGCATTGAACTTCACCCGGGTTCTACCCCCCCACGGGGAAGACTCTACTCTCTCTCCGCTCCGGAGCGTAAGGCTTTAGAGAAGTATCTTTCCGAGTCACTCGATGCTGGTACTATAGTCTCCTCCTCCTCTCCTGCCGGTGCGGGGTTTTTTTTTGTGAAGAAAAAGGATGGCTCTTTGCGTCCCTGCATTGATTACAGAGGTTTAAATGACATAACTGTTAAGAACCGTTACCCCTTACCACTTATGTCATCCGCTTTTGAGATCCTGCAGGGAGCCCAGTTCTTCACAAAATTAGACCTCCGCAATGCTTATCACCTTGTTCGCATTAAGGAAGGAGACGAGTGGAAGACCGCCTTTAACACTCCCCTCGGTCACTTCGAATATCGGGTTTTACCTTTCGGGCTGGTCAACGCCCCCGCCGTCTTTCAAGCCTTGGTCAACGACGTTCTCAGGGACATGCTTAATGTCTTTGTTTTCGTTTATCTCGATGATATCTTAATTTTTTCCCCCTCTCTCCAAGTTCATGTGCAACACGTTCGTCAGGTCCTTCAACGCCTTCTGGAGAACAAATTGTTCGTCAAAGCCGAGAAATGTTCGTTTCATGTCCAGTCGGTCTCTTTTCTCGGCTCCGTTATCTCTGCCCAGGGTATTAGTATGGACCCCGCTAAGGTCCGCGCTGTCATGGAATGGCCCACGCCCGACTCTCGTCTCTCCCTTCAGCGTTTCTTAGGCTTCGCCAATTTTTACCGACGCTTTATTTTAAACTTTAGTCAAGTGGTCGCTCCTCTCACCGCGCTTACTTCTATCAAGACCTGTTTTGTTTGGAGTGACGCTGCGCAGACTGCTTTTGATCGCCTAAAATCTCTGTTCTCTTCCGCACCCATTCTCATCTCTCCTGACGTTTCTAGACAGTTTATTGTGGAGGTCGACGCCTCAGAGGTGGGTGTGGGAGCCGTCCTCTCCCAGCGGTCCCCCACGGATGAGAAGGTCCATCCTTGCGCGTATTTTTCACACCGCCTATCTCCCTCCGAGCGCAACTACGATGTGGGAAATCGCGAGCTTCTTGCTATTCGTCTTGCGTTGGGTGAGTGGCGTCACTGGCTGGAGGGGTCTTCGGTTCCGTTCATAGTCTGGACTGACCACCGTAACCTTGAATATATTCGCTCTGCTAAGAGACTTAATGCGCGTCAGGCCCGTTGGTCTCTCTTTTTTACTCGTTTCGATTTCACTATCTCCTATCGTCCTGGCTCCAAAAATCAGAAGCCCGACGCTCTCTCTCGCCAGTTTGCTTCCCCCGAAGTCAAACCCACGGATGAGAGGATTATTCCTCAAGGATTAGTGGTGGGCGCGGCCGTCTGGGGAATTGAACGTGTCGTTAAACGCGCCCTATCTCACTCTATCACGCCTCGCCACTGCCCCAAGGGGTTACTTTTTGTTCCTCCCTCTGCTCGTCGCGCTGTCCTCCAGTGGGGCCACTCCTCCAAGTTCTTTGGTCATCCGGGTGTTAGAGGTACTATTGCCTCTGTTTCGCAAAGGTTCTGGTGGCCTTCTCGGGAACGAGATATTCGTCGTTTTATTGCATCCTGTTCTGTCTGCGCTCAAACTAAGATCAGCAACAGACCTCCTGCAGGTCTTCTTAGACCTTTACCTGTCCCGTCGCGTCCTTGGGCACAGATAGCGCTCGATTTTATTACAGGACTTCCTTCTTCGGGAGGAAATACTGTAATCCTTACGGTTGTCGATCGCTTTTCTAAGGCGGCTCGTTTTGTTCCGCTTCCAAAGCTTCCCTCCGCGAAAGAGACTGCTCAGATTGTTGTCGATCATGTATTCAAGATACACGGTCTTCCCGAAAATATCGTTTCAGATAGAGGTCCACAATTCTCCTCCCTTTTTTGGAAGGAGTTTTGTCGCCTCATCGGAGCCTCGGCCAGTCTCTCCTCCGGTTTCCACCCGCAAACCAACGGTCAGGCAGAACGCGCTAACCAGACCATAGGACGCATTTTACGCAGTCTCGCGTTTCGTAATCCCGCTTCATGGTTCGAGCAACTCCCGTGGGCTGAATATGCCCATAATTCCGCCCCCTCATCTGCCACCGGGCTATCGCCGTTTCAATGCTGTCTGGGTTACCAACCTCCTCTTATTTCTTCCTCAAACACCGAGTCTAATGTTCCATCAGTCAAGACCTTCATACAACGTTGCAAACGAACTTGGAGAGCGGTGAGGTCTGCCCTTTTTAAATCTCGTTCTATCACTCGCCGAGCCGCTAACAAGCACCGTGTTAAGAGTCCTCGTTATGTCCGCGGTCAAAGAGTGTGGCTTTCCACTCTCAATCTCCCGCTCCAATTCTCTTCTCGAAAACTGGCTCCCAAATTTATTGGACCGTACCGCGTTGTCAAGGTCCTTAGTCCTGTCTCTGTTAAACTCAGATTGCCATGTAATCTTCGTCGTGTCCATCCGGTATTTCACGTCTCCTGTCTCAAGCCCGTAGTACACCCTCCACCCCGTCCTGTCTCTACCCCCATCCGCGTCGAGGGCTCCCCTGTCTACCGAGTCCGCAGGCTCCTCGATGTTCGTCCTCGTGGTCGTGGTCACCAGTTTCTCGTTGACTGGGAGGGGTACGGTCCGGAGGAGAGGAGTTGGATCCCTGCCCGGGACGTCCTGGACCGCTCGCTCATTGACGACTTTTACCGCTCCCGCCAGTCTTCCTCCTCTGGTGCGCCAGGGGGCGCACTTTGAGGGGGGGGTACTGTCATGATCCTGTTTCTCTTATCTTTATCTGTCTCCATCTGCTGGCCTTTTTCGGTCATTACTTCCCCGCTCTTTCTCTTTGATGCATTATCTCCCTTTCATCTATCTCAGCTGTTCCTCATTCTCTCATCACACACCTGTTTCCCATCTCCTGTCGTTTGTCTCTCTATTTCTAGTTCTCTCTTTCTCTTCTGCTCTGTCGGATTATTTCCTACCGTCACGTATGTACTGACCATTGAGTTTACTCAGCTTAAAAGTATTGTTTCTAGTCCTGTCTTAGTCCAGTCCTGTCTTGTCCGGTCTGTTCGTTACCTTCCGTATTACCTGATCTGTGCTGTGCCCAGCCGCCTGCCGTGGAGTGTCGCTGAGTGTCCGACGCCTCACCAGTTTCCCTGGTCTCGCTGTGTACCAGTTATCCGGACCTGCCTGCTGAGCTTCTCATAGTCACTATCTGTGATCTCCTTATTCACGAACTGCCTTTGTTATCCGGCCATTGTTGGCTTTGACTTATTTCTATTAAAGAGAACTGTTCACCTGCCATTTCGCCTTTTGGATTCTCTCTGCATATCGTGACAGACACTGCATGCCAATCGGACTGACGGTTGCATGATTAATGCATGACGCCATTTCATGTTTTTTCCTGTTATTTCGCTTGTACACGGTTGTACGCTTGTGTTATTGAGTGTTGGGTGAAAATATCTCATTCCTTTCATGAGTTATAGCCATTTTAGTAAAAGTGACTCCACCCTCTTCGAACGTTTTGGCGCTACTTAGCGACATTGAATCGAAATGTCGTATTTTTCTGATCATTATTGATATTCAGTCGCCAAAGAATCTTTCTGCGCTGGTTTGGTTCCGATCGGGTGAAAAACCTAGGACAAAATCCAAGATGGCGGAACATTTTTCATGACAGAAATGAAATCTATGCCTGACGGTTTAGGAGTTATGAGCCATTTCATACTTTTGACCGCTGTAGTGCCGCCGTCAGGCCGATCGGGGCGAGCCTTGGTGACGTTGTTGATGGTGTGAGTACTACCAGCCCTCAAAGTTACAAGTCTCTACGACTTACGGTTTGGTCTGCTCGATCACTTTTAGGGGAGAATGCTGATCCTTGGGAAATGTAACAATTACAATAGGGTTTCAGCGCTACGAGCTTGAACCCCTAATAAAGAAAGATGCCCTGTTGAAATATGTGTGATATATAGTTTATTTAAACTGCCAAGGTAAAGCATAAATTAAAATGATTGTTACAGATGTGAAGGGGGAGGAGAATTTATTTCTGCGTCAGGTTTCTCGATCCTCATTGGATACACCTGTGCAACCTCGCTCATAACTCTTCTGGAAACTTCCTCACTCCTCGTTCCTCGCCTCCTCGCGGTGCAATTCGAGTATTGAGATGTTCTTCAAGGTGGCTGACTTTGATCGGTTTCCGGGTCACAGGTTGGAGAATGGAGGAGTGTGGAAACAAGGAAGCTTCAACTTGAGTATTGAGAAGCCCCCTAGGAATTATGAGCACTTTCGTATTTTTTATCACTGCAGCGCCCTCTATTGGCCAGTTGGGGTGATATCGAGTCAATCTCTCCCCAAATTGAGACCTACCATCTGGCCAAGTTTCAAGTCTCTAGGCCTTACAGTATGGTTTGCACGATCAGTTTTACGGCGGAATAATTTAATAAAAAATTCGTACAATTACAATAGGGTTTTAGCGCTTTGTGCGTAAACCCTAGTAATAGTGACAATAAAAATGTATATATACATACAGTATACAGGGCCTGAAATTAACACCAAGTGCCAACTGTAAGAAAATAATCGGCGTTGGTGAGTATATGAAATGGTGTCAATCGCCAGTTGGCAAGCAACATTTTCATGAATGCGATCAATGCAATGTTGTGAGAACATGAATGTGAACAAACATGAACGACGCTGAGAACAGTTGATGGGCGAGTGCTGCATCGTCGTGAAAGTTTAAGCCTTGCCAATTTAAATATTCAAGCGCAAGAAGATGCGAAATGGATTTATTACTCGTGCGCTGTTGGAAGTTTTCAGCATGCAAACAAACGAAGCACGTGCCCAGAAAGTCACGTCTCAGACAGCGCGTGAATGCTGAATTGAGCTCTCTTCTTGCACTTGAACTCACAAATTCACACAAAGTATCCTAGCAAACATAGTCGGTTTTTATTATTGGATTTAACTCAATGGGTGAACACTGAATTTTTATGTTTTATATTTCTTAGAAATTCAGTTTGCATGTTACATCTAACTCATTCATGCATTAAAAATTTTGATTTGGAAGAATCCCACCTTCCATACTTATGCTCTCAGGACAAGAACTGGCAGACATGCGCAAGGTCTTTTTGAAACATTTTTGAATTCATAAAAAATGTCATGTGGTGTAACCATCAAGTAAAAATTAATAAACATTTTCTTACAATTTAAATACATGTGAGTGTGTATTATCACAATCATTTTAATTTAATAATTTTTCAACAAAGTAATTAAAAAGTAATTAATAATTCAAACTTTGATTTTTGGAGAGTCACACAACATGACATTTTACAATGTGAACTATCAATGCCTTTTCATAAAAGGTCAAAATATCTGATATTTGAATAGATTTATTGACTTTGGAACATGTGTGTTATTTGTACCACATGACTTTGATTCGGCAGACAACATTTTTCAAATATCAATAATGCAGTGAAGCTGTGTTGTTAAAATAATTTTGATTCTTAAGAAATAATAGTAAATTATTATAAAGAAAAGAAAAGCTAAACTATTTGAGGTTTGTATTTTATTCTGTCAATGAGGCATTTGTCTTAATTATGATTTCAGGACAATTGTCACTGATCTGTTTGACTTTATGCCCCTTTATACGTTAAAATGTGCCCATTATAGAATAGCTGTATTTAAGTGTTGCTTGTATGATTTTTTTTTAATTTTATTTTTTTATTAAAATAGTGTCACCTAGCCAAATGAGGTCCCAAAGCAAACCTGTGGAACAACAGTAGTACTTACAACCCATTTTAATTTAATGTAGACAAACACGTTTTATTTGCAAACCAACCTTTTTCTGTTCTCCTTGACTCCATGATCTGCAGTGATTTCATCATCGAGACAGAGGTTATACAGTGCCAGCTTTACACACCATATATTGAGGATATGTCTTGGTGTGCACAGCTGCTGTTTTGTGGCCAGTGTATATAAGAGTGGCACAGCTGCTTGTAATTCGCAGTGATCATGATTCGCAGACAGCAATAAAGACAGCTGAACCCATAGATATCATATATAAACGCTAGATGTCTTATGGCGCAGTCACTTCCGGCATCATTGTTCGGCCATCTTGTCACAGTGCTCTGTGCATTAAGGTGAATGATCAGCACGCACACAAATCCTCTTATCTCGCTGAAATCTTGACGGATTTACATACGGTTTGGTTTCTTACAAACATTATTAACGTGGCTATAATTCCGAATGCTTGAACATGTATGTTATAATTTTTCATATGTATGCAGTGTATGTATGCAGTGTCATAACTACATCTCTGACGTTTATAACAAACCAAACCGTTTGAAAATCGGTAGAAAAATTAGCAAGTTATGGTTATTTAAAAGTACATGCACCATTGAAGTAGTGAGCGAGTACACTGTGGCAAGATGGCCGCCACGTGCGGACGTCGACCTCCATTGGCCAGCAGTGCGCACGAGACATCTAGCCTTTATATATGATATCTATGGCTGAACCTGCTCTCATGTTACCTAGAGCTTAGAAAGAGTGGAGGATGACATAAGCATTTATATAGAGAGAGAGACACTGAATGTATACGTAAATTTGCAACAAAGGCAAATTTGGGAAAACGTGCCACTACATACTACTACACTACAACTCCATTTCAGTTTCCAGCTGAAATAAACACTTGTGGCAATAAAACACCAACAATTATTACTCATTTTCACACGAATTACGATTATAGGGGCAGATTATTGATTAATAAAGGCTTATATCCACATAATTCCTTCCACAATACTATGCGGTATTATGACTTCAAAACTATTTTAGTACGGTCACTGTGATTTTCCCAAGTAAAACATGTTGCTGGGTCAATATATGAAGAGCTCAGATGCAAAAGCCTCCAAGTGCCATCTGGAATTTTCTTCTAGAATGATCATTTTTATCAAGCTCGTATATTTAAGTTCAGTAATTTCACTTAAATGACAATTAATAGGTAATTTTCATCGCCATTTAAGTGAAATTACTGAACTTGAATATACGAGCTTGATAAAAATGATCATTCTAGAAGAAAATTTCAGATGGCACTTAGAGGCTTTTGCATCTGAACTCTTCATATTTAGTTAATCCTGGAACAACAATTCTCAATCTCTACCCCTAAACCAAACCCTACACATAATTTAACCCTAAAATAAATAGTAAATAATAGGTAAATTACACCAATGGTGGTGTCATAAGCCTGAACTTGACATAATCTGTAAACTTGTCCCTCAAATCTGATTGGTTGTTTTTCCAGGATCAACAAAGATGGTGATCCAGGAACATCAGTTTCGCCCTTTTAGCAGAGTGCATGATATGTAAACTAATAGATTTTTCATCACCAGCTCTATATGTATTCATGTTCTGGTGTAAACTTGCTAGATAGCTCAACTGGAACAGCACGGCACTCCTGGGAAACATGAGTCACGATAAAGACTTGTAGAAGCAGGCTAAAATGGCATTGGTTGATGTTGTTAACACTACCAGTTTAGAAGTCTATAGGCGGTACGTTACTTTCAAAAGCGATAGAGAATGAACCTTTTAGCGCTCTGGCATCTTTTGGCATCTTTCTCTTTTCTGACAATGGAAATCAATCTCTATATATTTTTTCTCTTGTCCTGAAAATGCTATTCTGGATTTTTTTCTCTTTTGCTATCGGAGGATAGTAGATTTTCTATAGTCTCCCGTCCACCACTGAAGTTCACCCATCTATGATGACTTTGTGGCTGGTGGTATTTAGCAGGAGGAACATTCTCATCTTAGATGCCATTTCTATTTGTATGTGCCCCTGAATGCAAGATGAGTTATTAATCATTTAGGCCATTTTCTCAGTGAATTGTTAAATCCATATTTGTGGTAAAAGTTAATGTTGTTAGCTATAGGAGTACTGTATACTAGAAGCCACAAAACCCGTTTGTGATTTCATGGGATCTTTAATAGGACGTTGCCATGGACACAGAATCCCACCATCTCATCATTCATACTGTGGCATACAACAACCAATCTTTCTCTGTTTAGGAACACACTGTTGACGATGTTCAAACCAACCAGATCTTAACCTGAATGCGATTTACATTCTCTGCATGACTTTGGCGTGCTAGACTGAATTCCGACGGGGTCTATCCATGTCTCTTGAGGATGTTTTCCAATTGTTTTCTAACAAAGACGCTCTACATGAGATGTAGACATGAGAGTGGTGAAAGAGAATCGCTCTTCGGCATCTCAAAGCCGCGCTCATCAGCAGGTGTCTTTGACAAAGTCAAGATGCTCGGCTTTCATTTTAGATTGAAATCGCTCAAAGCAGGAATAAAGTCACGTCTGTAGGCCTGATATGGATATGGAATTCAGATTTGGCAAATAAGATAAAATCCTCCTGCATAGAAATAAAAACACAGGAGGCCCTATTTTAACGATCTGAAACGCAAGTATCAAACGCGAAACGCAAGTAACTTTGTGGGCGGGTTCCGACACAAATCTAAAATGGGTTGGTCTGAAGTAGCTTCATTACTCATAGGTGTGGTTTGGGCGTAAACCAATCAGAGCATCATCCCACATTCCCTTTAAGAGCAGGCGCGCTTGTTCCATGGCGGATTGCTATTATAACGGCGGATTTGCCAGGCGCACGCCAGGAGCGGTTCACAGCTGAGGAGACCGACGTTCTCTTCAGGGCCGTAAAACACAGAGAAGTGACATTGTATGGGGATGGAGAAACACACCCAAATTAGCTTCGGTTAAACAGGCGTATAATAATTTGGGTAAATGTGTAAGCTATATTTATGCCTATTTTTTCACATCTTCATGGACACCACAATGATTTCCCACATGTGGAATATTTTCCTTGTAATTATGTATGGTTTGCAAAAATGTCAACTGCTGCGTCTGTGTAGATGAGAGAAGCAAAGTGTATGCGCGTTGTGCACACACTACATTATGGCCAAGCATGCGCCCTTAAAATAGCGTCTGAATAACGCGCCACTGACTTTAGACTAGGTTTTTCCTGGTCTGTGGAGGAATTGTTTTCTGAAACTGCAAAATAGCACCAGGGAACTTTTGCGCCGGAACACGCCTCCTCTTTTCGCTGAACCGCCCCCGGGAGCGCAAGTTCATTCCCTAATTTACTGACGTGCGTCTGTGGAGGAAAAAGTCCGCTGTGCGTCGGGTGCAAAATAGGAATGATACATGCGTCGGTGTACAAAGTCAATTGCGCTGGGTGCAAGGTAGGGCCCAGAGAGATTATGTGCCTTCATTTCGTGAAACAAGTTAAGTCTTTACGAGTGAGTCATTGAATCGTTCACTCAAACCATTTTTTATTTTTTAAAAATCATTTAAATGATTAAAAACAAATTTAATACAGAGATTATTTGCCTTTGTTTCATTACTGGATGAATCAGTGTTCTTGAATTTATCATTGAACAATTTATTCAAGAGATTCGTTCATTTTTTAACAGCCACCTTTCGCCACCTACTGGTGTAATGATGTAATCGATACAATATTGTACAAAAATGTCAAATTACTTTCAAAAGGTGATTTACTCTATTTCTAAAGCTACCGTTGACACTAGTGTTTATATCCCGTCTATAAACTTTCATCCCTGTACTCACGTAATAATTTGAATTATTGTAGCACAGAAATATGAATACGGTGTGTTGAAAAGACAGTTTGTGAAGATGTTTTATACGCAAACATTCCGCTATAATTTGGTCAAAGGTTTAATAGACAGAGGCAAATCGCTGTCCTTCAGGAATAAGATCGCTTTGAATTGAGATCACGAACTTTAAAGGAACCGTATGTAAGAAATGTATTTCAATTAATCATAAAATGGCCCTGATATGTCACTAGACATTAAGAAATCATGTTCATTTCAAATACTTATATCACTGACAACAGTAGTCCGGCCAGGATATTGTCATTTAAAAGTGAAGTTGCAGCCCTCAACTGATGTTGATGTTGTCATGTTGTGTTTTGGCTTGAAGCCCCACCCTCCACCTATCTACCAATCACGAAGTCAGTAGTGTTTCGGCATCGGGGTTGCCAGCTCTGCTCTAGTTACCACAGCTGCAGCTACAAACGTGTCGGATAAAAAATGTCTAACGTTACGAAACCTAAAAGACCTCGTTATGAATCCGAAATACGTCGTGACAAAGTCCGAAATAAAACAAGGATTTGTATAGGAGATGCCTTTGAAAGATGGAGACGGCTGAAAATGGAATTTTTGCGATACATAATTACTTCGCAAAACATCTCTCATGAAGCATAAACATAATTAACTTACTGTGTAGGACTCGTCACTTGCCATTGGAAGCTCCTTGTAGCAGCCCTACGTTTCTGCTGGATCCTGCAGCCTATCTGGCAACCTCGAGTCAGGGGGGAGGGCGAGGGGATACACCGCTCTACAGTAATTTGAAAGTGATTGCAGTACCAGTTTTGGCCACAATCTTACATACGGTTCCTTTAAACAATGAATCAGAATTTACTTCCACCAAATAGCCTAATGTAGTTTATTATTCATCAAATAACTGTAGGATTGCGTGTTGATCAATATATGGGCAGTAAAGGCTCGTTCACTATGTTTTTATCGTTCATCATCTGGGGAAAAAAATTTGTTTGAAAGTGATTCTAATTATATCGTTTCCCTGTGCCATTATGGCTATAGTTGTGGACTCATATTCTTCTAAATGTAGAATGTTTTTTTTAAACTATATTATGATTATAGTTCTCATCCCTATTGCGATCAATCAGAATCCATCCTGCTCTAAAAAGCTTGAGTATTTAATACAGCAGACGGCATAACTGCAGATAAACATAAAGCTATCGTACGTTGGTATGGTATGGACGCTAATATAGTTAGCCGATCTTTATCATTATCGTTCTTGGTGTGAACAGGTCTTAAAGAGATAGTGCATCCAAAAATGAAAACTCTGTCATCTTTTACTCGCCTTCAAGTTGTCCCAAACATGTATACATTTCTTTCTTCTGCTGAACACAAAGAAAGATATTTTGAAGAATGTACGTTAACAAACAGTTGATTGACTTTATTGACTTCCATATATTCACCTTATTCTGCCCCGCCCACTTTTACTTCTGTCCAGTACTTCCGTTGTAAACCAACTTCCGGTTTAGCGGACCCTCATTCAATTTCGAGGAGAACTGCAGAGAAGTCTCACTGATAAAATGTCACATAAGATAAGCTAATTTGTGCCAAATGTGCTATGTACGTGTGTACCAACAGCACAGCAATGCACTGTTTCTCGGGGTAATTTTTAAACGACTTTTAGGTGTTTATATGACCCGTCTGCCTGTCTGATCGCAGCCCGGCCGATGTGTAGTGTTTAGCCTACATTAGCCACAAACATCTAATGTTGTAATGGTCTCACTACAGGACACATACACATGCTATACCTTGTTTGAAAGCTATGGTCCTCTAGAATTCAGTCGCTGGATTTATTTTACAGCCATTACTTGTGTTAGAGATCAAAGCATAAGAAATTGCAGCTAGCAGTTAGCTAAGCTAACGTTACCCTCTTGTTCATCTAGTTGAGGCTCTACTTTCTTTCTACACCAGTTCGTGGCTATTTTTTTCTCATCTGTTGGCTATACACTGCAAATGTATCTGGTGATTAAGCAAACAAACTGTGGTGCAATAATGTTTCAAACTTTACATGTAGTTTGTGCACATCTTCATAACTAAGTAATAGCTATTAGAAAGACACAGCTATTAAATAATTTGATTGTGGCATTGTTTCAAAAGCTTCAAGTGAAATGTACTTTAGTACGTTGCAGCAGTTGTTAATAACCATAGGCCAACGCATCTGGCTATAATATTATAGTCTATCTACTACTTATATCAAGACAGATAACAGATTGGACCAGGGCAAACAAAGCGCTAAGTAGCTAAACCAGGAAGTGAGATTACGCGGATGGCGCCACCCAGTGCTACTTCCGGAATAAGGTGAATAGGCTATATATTTTTTCTATAATATATGGAAGTCAGTGGTGCCTCACAACTGCATATTCTTCAAAATAGCTTCCTTTGTGTTCAGCAGAACAAATACATTTATACAGGTTTGGATCAACTTTAGGGTGAGTAAATGATGACAGAGTTTTCATTTTTGGATGGGGGACTCTTCTATCAGGATCCTTCCTAACTGCAGGCGCTGGCTCCACCAACCCCTGTGACTGAGCCATGAGCCCGAACACTAGAGGGAGTCTCTCTCCTCTCTTTCTGTCAGCTGAGGATCATCCTCCTCTCCAGACTGCAGGCTCTTTACTCATTCAATTACACCATTAGGCTTTATGTAAAGTAATAAAGATGACGTAGACTGCGCTGGAAAACACTGAGTTAGGCAAGCATTAGATTAATCCTTTTCTGGGGGTTGTATATCAGAAAAAGGTACAATCTGCGTTCTTTGATGTTTTTATTTAGTCTTAACTATTATAAGCCATATGTTAGATAAACACTGTCCCTTAATGTTCTTTTCTTTCTGTTCCACATCAGAGGTTTCGATCTTAACTGTATTCAATCATTTAAATCTGTTGTACAGAGCCATACTTTTGAAAATCTGATGAACTGATGTTCAATTCATCATAAAAACTTTGTAATTATTTTAAAATAATTATATATTTTTATTTTTTTATTAATTTTAATTATAAAATTGTATTTATTAACTAATGAAAATGGCTTAAAATGTACTATTACTGTAAGTAAAACATTTTTTTCTAATTTCTTAAAATCTATAACATATATAATTTGCTTCTTCATTATGAAATCAAAAAACCTCTCATTCTCAATAGTTAGACAGATTAGTGTTGACTTCCTTCATCTTCTCTTCTGCACACTGGGTGAAAACAAATTATCAAACAAATACGTGTCCTTAATTCATGAAAAAGATAGGCCCAGTTTGCATCCTGTTACCCAGTATTTTATTTTATTTTATTTTTTTTTTTATTTTTTTTTATTTTATTTTATTTTATTTTATTTTATTTTATTTTATTTTATTTTATTTTATTTTATTTTATTTTATTTTATTTTATTTTATTTTATTTTATTTTATTTTATTTTATTTTATTTTAGAAAAGCACAATGCAGGGATATAAACTGTATTTAGACCTTTCCCAAATGTTGTGAAATAAATGTAATATGTAAAATATGTAGTATATAGCCTATGTATAATATGATATATTTTGCAAAAATGGCAACCTAATATCAAATGAATTGAAAATAGAACAGCTAATATAAACCAGTGGATTTACAAACCCTCATTATTAGGATGATTATAATTAAAGGGATTTTCTCTCTCCATGTGTTAGGTGTTTAATGTTTGTTTTGTACCTCATTTAAAATGCTCAATCTTTCAGATGGACAGTTTTGAAAATATATTGCTTGTGCTGTTCCTCTCTCTTCTATTCTTCCTCTCTCTCTCTCTCTCTCTCTCTCTCTCTCTCTCTCTCTCTCTCTCTCTCTCTCTCTCTCTCTCTCTCTCTCTCTCTCTCTCTCTCTCTCTCTTGCCTCCATTCCCTGTCTCACCTCTTTTATATATTCTTCTTTCACCCCTTTTCACGTGTTGTTGTGCCCATCAATCATATCCACGTGTTTCTCACCTTCTCTGTCTAACCTCGTTCTCAAGTTCTCCCTCCGTCAGTTTCAGCACCTTTTCTCCTATGCCTTCCTGCAGCTACTCTCTACAGCACGAGTGTGTGTGTGTGTGTGTGTGTTCCTTCAGATGGGAGTCTTTCTCTGCTCTTGGGAGGCTCTATAAATAGAGGCAAGAACAGTGCTGCACTATAGAGCGTAACGTGTCATACGGCCAATTCTAACATCAAATGTGCAAAATCGTTCTGCTGAAATGCAAGGAATTTTACATATACCATTTTATCTGGTTAATGACTATATATATATATAACATTAGTTAACTATATTAGTTAGTATGAACTAACAATGAACAATAATTCTACAGCATTTAATAATCTTTGTTATCTTTTAATAATCTTTTAAAATTAAAAGTTGAATCTGTTAGCATAAATGCACTGTGAACTAACATGGAGAGACAATGAACATTTTATTAACAGGTTAATAAATACTGTAAAACACATTTTTCATTGTTAGTTTATGTTTGTTCATGCATTAACCTATGGTAACATATTATACCTTACTGTAAAGTCTTACCCAATTGTTGTATAATAACTGCTACTGTCTAATTATATCAAATTAAATCATTGCACTGTATTTGTTCTTGTTCATCTTAAAAAAATGACATTTAATGAAGTGTGTGTTTATTACCCCATTGTTATTTTTATTTTTTTTCCCCGGTACAATAAGGTCCCATTAACGCTAATTAATGCATTATTTAACATTAACTAACAATAATCAATACATGGGTTACAGTTTTTAATATTATTTGGTTTATAATCTTTTTTAACCTAATAGTAGGCCTAAAGTGTCCCCATTTTTTCTTGTTTTAATCACAAAGTCACATTTTTGTATGTTTTCTATGTAAAATGTATCTTGACTTATGAATGTTTAGATATTTTTATTGGAATACAAAACAAAATACTAAAAAAAAAAAAACTAAATTTGAAAATCTTTTTTTTTTCTTTTGCAGCGATAGATAAAGCACATCTAATCTGCATTTAGTTTGCGCACATCTTCACGGCGTACACGAACACGAATAGCGTTTCGCTGCTGGCACAGAAGCATATGGAGTGTACGTGTGTGTGTAAGTGGAGCTCTTTGCTGCATGAGACGCAGAACTCTGCTTCATGAATCTTTAAACATGCAGGGCTGGAGGCTCGGCTTTCTCACGCTACACACCACTGAAGGAGAGAGAGAGAGAGAGAGAGAGAGAGAGAGAGAGAGTTTCTTCATCCTACACCCACACACCCTCTCTTGTCTCTCTTCACGAGGGTATTCCCTGACTCCTCAACGCCTCCCGCTCTACGTCACGCTCCCTCCATCCCTCCATCCCTCCATCCCTCCACCAACATCATCAGAGCAATTATATTCTCTCGGGAAAGGGAGGTGCGAGCGACTGCTTCTCTTCCCACTCCTTCTCTTCTGCTGTTTAGCTGTCCTTCGCTCTCCTCTTTGATATTTCTACCACTACTGCTACTAAAAGAAAGAAAGCTGATGAAATCCAATATTGTGATGGGATGGGAGGAGAGTGAGAGAGCAAGAGAAGAACAGGATCTTTGAGGGGAAAAAAGATGTGTGTGAGAGATGATGAAGACAGAGTGAAAGAGAAAGACGGCAATATAACACAGAACTGACTGTGGGAATAGCATACTACTCTACTATTTCTGCAGTACAGTATTTAATATATAGCAAATTGATGCATTTATTGAGGAATATTAGCTGCATACTATTTTTAAAAATAGCAAGAGAAGTAGTAAGTATTATTCCTTAACACATATTCAAACAGTAGTATACTCCATTGTTGCCAATTGTGAGTAAAGGCGTCATACATTTTGGCTATCCGTGAGTGCATTGCATTGTGGAATACGATATTCCACAAAGTATGCTCTGTTGTATACTACACATTTTGGCAAATAATAATAATGATAATGATTTTGCCAAGTTAGACTTGTTCTCGAGTCAACATATTTTGTTGATCCTGGAACAACATTCCTGTCTGAAAATTGTATGATAACCAAATCCCTACCCCTAAACCTAACCTTATACTATCCATCATTTATTCCTAAAATCAGAGGAAATGATAGATGAATAACACTGATGTAAAAGCACATAACCCTGGTTTTAAGCCTAAACTTGACATAAACTGTAAACGTGTCCCTCAAGTCTGATTGGTTGAATGGAATGTTGTACAAAGATGCCGATCCAGGAACATGTTGTACTTGGTCAAATTATATTCTGTAGAAATAGTAAGAAAAGTTAGATTTTTTTATCATTTACTAGTAGTGCTGTTTGATCTGACTGTGAAAAGACATTTTACAGAAACACAAATGATTTTAGAAATGTAAAATTGTATTTTTATTTTATTTTTTATTTTCTAGATGATATAACTGGATCACCACTTATTGAATAAAGCATTCAGCATGATGAGGTCATGTGTCATCAATGTAGTGTACTATTATTTGAACTGTTTATGATAGCATATCATGTATAGACCCCCACACATGAACATATTAGTAGAACATGGGCATGATTGAACTAAAACGAGGGAACAAAGTTGAAGGTTAATACTCTAATAATGTTTGAAAATAACTTATTACCTGCACTAAACCTTACCCTAAACAAAGGCAAACATGAGATAAATGCATTTGCAGAAGCAACCATATGATTTCAACCTGCTTTTACATGTCTTTACAATGTGCATGTATCAGGTGAGCTTCTGAGCAAGTTTACTAAATCAGAAAAGCCATATGGAGCTGATTATGTGATGCAAACATGAAAATGTATTAATTTCCTAATCAAGCACTATCCAAAAACAAACAAACAAACACATGCATGACATGATGAAAATCAGTGTATGACATCACCACAAGTGTAACCGGCCCTACCTGACAAACTCTGAGCGCCAATCACCACTCTGAACTCTAAACACCACAGCCACTAGCACACCTCTTGAGGCAAAGCGAGTGAGGTTTACACACACAGCTCTCACAGGCCTAGGTCCACTACACTCACCCCTCTAAAACTCACTCCCAATCCGGGTCACGGCACCAAATGTGACCGGTCTTCCTGAACCTGCTCCGGCATTTGAACCGGGGTCTCAGGCGTGGGAGGCGGGTGCGCTAACACAAATAACGACTTTATTCAACAATTTCTACTCTTCCCTGTCATTCTCTTACTCTGTTTCTGTTGCAGACACAGTGTTAGTGAGCCGGCGTTCTGACGTAGAAACTGGAAGCGCCGCACTGTGTTTACTATGTCAAAAGCATACGAGACTGACATTTCCGAGAAGAAATTCTTGAATAAAGTCGTTATTTTTGTTTTATTTTTGCGCACAAAAAGTATTCTCGTCGCTTCATAACATTAAGCTTGAACCACTGGAGTCACATGGACTATTTTAACGATTGTTACCTTTCTAGGCCTTGAAAGTGGCAGTTGTGTTGCTGTCTATGGAGGGGTCAGAATTTCATAAAAAATATCTTAATTTGTGTTCCGAAGATAAACGAAGGTCTTACAGGTTTGAAACGACATGAGGGTGAGTAATTAATGACAGAATTTTCATTTTTGGGTGAACTAACCCTTTAAATGCATGTTTCCCATGTCGGTGCAAAAGGGCTGCCTGGAAAAAAATACAACAATGTGCACTTCTGTTCTCCACCACTCACCTTTATTGACTCATATATGCAGATTTGCTCGATTTTTGCCCATTCCTGCCTGCTTCCCTCCTGTTTTTCCATTCTTCTTTTCCTCTCGACTTCTCCATATTAGCCAATAGTAGAGCAGAAATGTGTGCCTGCAGCTCCCAGCCTGAGAAAATCAATGAGAAGTGTTTGTTTGTGTGCTTGTGGGGTGGTGTAAAGTCTGTGAATAGTCTGAATATGATGTGACTGATTGTAAGAGTGTGTGTGTGGAAAGAGTCGCAGCTGGAGAGGGAATCGATAGTGGCTTTAAGTGATTGTCATAATGAGTGTAGACTTGGAATTAAGCCTTTTCCCCCGTTTTTTTATTTATTTGATTCACGTAACCGGAGCCAAGAAAAATCTAGAAGATGTTGTATTTGTGCCAGGTCTATGTGTTCCCGATGTTTCTCTGCCGTAGTACAGTAAGATTGAGCTTATATACACCACTGAGTGATTTTCAACTTCCTTGTAAGGTAGAAAAACTTGTTGCTTATGTTTAAAAATGGAACGTATACCTCATGCTTACACATGGTACTATCCACTTTCCATATTAAAAACTATTTCTCAGTGTTGTGATACATTTGCATCAGTTGAAAAACATTCCTTTCCTTGTAAAGAACATGCCAACTGTACACATTTGATGTATCATCAGTGAACGTTGCATTGCACACACACCTCTAAGCAAAATATATAACTCTCCCAGCTCTCCTCCCTGTGTCTAAAATATGATCCTTAAACACACGTGTCCATGCAATCTATAGTCTAACTCATGCATTTTAAACTTCATAAGATAATACAACTGATTATGAATGCTAATAAAGAATAATAATACAGATATATAATATTAAATAATGAAATTATATTAAAAGATAAAATTTTAGTCTTCAATGGGAGATGTTTACTAATGGGGTGGGACAGAGAGAAGTAGAAATGAAGGTAGAAAAATAAAGATAAAGTTAGCTATTCTGTCTTTCTTTCTTTAGGTGTGTGATACAGTATTTTAATTGTGAATGGCTTACTAAAGGCCCAACGATGCAGAAAAACTATATGTGGTAATACCAAACTAAATGCTGGTTTGATCATTCTGAAATGACTGTCATAAGAATGATTTGGGATTATGACTTCCCAGAAGCGTTTCGCATGATTGCATTTCCAAACACCAGGCATCCAAACTCATAGCATGGCAGCGTTTATTGCATTTCGTCTGTGTGATCTGAGACGCAAGTCATTTATGATGGAGAAAGAAAGAGCCACAGTGGCTCAACTTTCATTTTTATGTCGATATTTTTGCGCCAATTTTCCAGGAAGTGACAATTTTATTCTCTTAAACACATGGGATGGAAATTCTGCTTTATTCGCAAATGTTTTAAAAGTTAAATTCGTAACTTTGGACTATACTTAACTTTGCAACTGCATGTCAACTTAATCTACTAACCCAAACCCTGTTTAAAAGTCTACCAAGACTCTTATGAGAGTTAGCTGACATGTAGTTGCAAAGTTACTTATATTTAGTAGAATGTCTGAAGTGGACTATCAAAATAAAGTGTAATAAAGTGTACACTCTACTTATGCATAATTTACTTGACAGACAGCTGACATCCACTTAGCAACCATCCACAACACCCTAGCAATGCCTTAGTAACCGGCCACGATATGCAAATAACTCACAATACCTTAGAAACTGCATAGCAAGGCCTGGCAACCGGCCAGAACAACACTGCATTTTACCTGGGAACGCACAACTTTTATTCAGTAGGCTAAATATAAATATATAGACTTTTAATTTGTTCTCACATTAAGCTCATTATAATTACAATGCCTTAACCCAACTGGCACATTTTATAAACCACACTCAAGTTAATTTAGAGAGGTCTGATTATATTTGTGAGAATATTTGTATAAATGTGTCTCTCACAGGTATAGCGAAACAAGCGCACTTCTCAGCAGAGCAGAATGAGTTCATTCTCTCAGTTCACTGGGTCTCTACACTTTCCCACACTTAATAAATGAATCCAGGACTAATTAAGATCTCACAGTGTTAGCTCTCGCAGCGCCCCTGAAGGGAGGTCTGGATATATTAGGTGTGTGTGTTTGTGTGTGGATCTTGGCATGGGCATGTTCTTGGGGTGTTTCTGTTATATTTAATATGGTGTGAGGCTGCTAGTGTGTGTGTGCTTTAATAGACAGCCGTTTAGCAATGTTCAAACTTCATGCTGTGCTAGCAAACACACACAAAAGTGCTGTGCTGGTGTCATGGTACAGTCATATATTAATATATGCCATGATGTATGCATGAAACTAAGTAAATGATTATCATGTTATTGTACATACCCTTACATAATTTCTATTCTATTCTATTCTATTCTATTCTATTCTATTCTATTCTATTCTATTCTATTCTATTCTACTGATCAGTCAAATATATGAATACAACTTTTTTGTTAGTGCACTTGTAAAATTTCTGTTCTGCTCTATTTATTTTTATTTAAGACTTTGTCACTAAATACAAAAATTGTTGTTATTGTTTTTTATTATAATCTATTAGTTTTACCTCTTAAATATATAAACTTAAAATATTTTTAGTGTATCGATAGAATAAGTATAAATATATTCTGTTATTGACACAGTTTGTCACTTCGTTTTGCACTGTCTAATCAAAAAGACATATTTTATTATAGAATTTGTCTTAGTTGACATTCCATTCCGTTGTCTAAAATATTTTATAAGTCAAATATTTAAACACAACTTTATTTGTGAATTCACTTGTAGAATTTCTTCTATCCTATTCAATTTCTTAAATTCTAGAATTTGCCTGCCATATTTAAATACATTTTGTGGTGAAATGTACTTATACAGTTTATGTTCTATTTTATTTTAATTGTTTTCTTAAATATCTCACCAGTCAAATATTTAAATGTAACTTTTTTTGTTTGTATAGTTATATTCTATATTATATTCAAATTTTTCAATATTTATTATTATTTTATTTTATTTGAAATATTTTCAGTAAAATATTTAAGTTTATTTTTAAATAGAAATTATGTTTTACAATATGACTTTCAGTGCACTATTTCTATTCTATCCTATCCTATTCTATCCTATTTTATTTTAATTGTTTTCTTAAATATCTTACCAGTCAAATATTTAAATGTAACTTTTTTTGTTTGTATAGTTATATTCTATATTATATTCAAATTTTTCAATATTTTATTATTATTGTATTTTATTTGAAATATTTTCAGTAAAATATTTAAGTTTATTTTTAAATAGAAATGATGTTTTACAATTTGACTTTCAGTGCACTATTTCTATTCTATCCTATCCTATTCTATCCTATTTTATTTTTTTAAATGTGTCTTTTTACCACAAATATTCAAATGCTACGGATTTCCTGGAGTTATCATCACACGTTTTCTCCCACTGGCTCATTTCTGATACTCCTATTATTGTCCTGAGCTGCATGCGAGAGTTGGCACTTTATCTTTGCAGAAACATGCCTCCCTCTTTCTCCCCCTCGATCTCTCACACTCCCTCGCTCTTTCTTACAGTGATTAGAGCGGTATCTGCAACTTTCCTCTAGCTACACGTCATAATCTCATTCACACACACACACTTTTCATTTCACACCTCTCATTCAGTTGCTTCACGGTGAACATTGCGCTTTCTGTTGAAAGCAAGTAGTCTGGTATAATGACAGTGGTTATGTGCAAACTCTACTGACATACAGGCATATATGTATAGAGTTCAACAGCAGCTGGTAGGTTCGGTGGTTCTCACTTAATAATGCTGGGTTAAAATAACCCAACGAATAACCCAAATATGGGGTGGTATAGCACCTTTCACTGTAAAAAAATTCTAACCCTCCCAAATCAAAAATTTCAAGTGACCGATAACATCTACATTTTTCAATTGGCCCAAGTGAAATTCTGTAAATTTCAATTGGCCCAAGTGAAAATCTGTAAATTTAATTTTATAATTTACAGAATTTCACTTGGACCAATTGAAAAATTTCGATGTTATCGGTCACTTGAAATTTTTGATTTGGGAGGGTTAGAAATGTTTTACAGTGTTCCAACTGTGGGTTATTTTAACCCAATGCAGTGGGTACAAAGAGAGTTGGTTTAAAAGTAACCCAACACTTAAGTGAACAATTTATTTTTATTTATGACATTTTAATAAATCAAATACCCTTTGTTTCGAAATACAGATTGTTTATTTGTCTAAAACAATAAATGTCTCAACAAATATATATATTTTAAATTACAAACTAAATATTAGGTAGTCTAGTGTTTAATTTAAATATACATAATTGTGTACATAAATTAAAAATACACAAGTGTACATAAAACATATGTATTTAACCCAACAGCCGGGTTATTGCTAGAAATTACCCAACTATTTTAAAAATGGCCCAACATTTTTGGGGAAATAACCCAACACAGTGACTCAATATGTGTAACCCATTGGTTGGGTAAAAAAAAAATAACCCAATGTTTTTTTTATTGTGTATGACTTCATGGCTCTAGAGTCATTAGGTTCAGGAGGTTACTAGTGTGTTTGTGTATGAGAAGGAGAATGAAGGTTAAAAGCATTATCTTTACCGTATTGCTGAAATTCTCCTAAATTACCACACTCCATTTTCTAACCTTGAGTGTTTCAGCACACAAACACCCACACGAGCCATTCACAGTAACCTCTCTATGGACCAGCCAGTCTTTACCCATGATCATTTGCAAAAGCCTCTTGCATGTGCCGTCTCTGCTGTTGTTATAGGCATGCTGCTATTTATGGCAGCCGCATGTACGGCAGGCTTCCCATCAGGCCATAAACCTGCCAGGTGTAGCGTTTGCCACAGCAACAAGCCCAGCTGAACTGTAGCATTAAAGGGATAGTTCACTTTGAAATTAATTTTTGATATGTTTTAGCTTACCTCAAGGGCATCCAAGATGTAGGTGTCTTTGTTTCCGCAGTAGTTTCAATTTTGATATTTTTAGGTCAAACCGTTCTTGTCTGTCAGTCATATAATGCAGGTCGATGGTCACTGTCTCAAAACACAAGCACAGAGTCCAAATTAAAACAATTCCCCATCGTCCAAATGAAACAATTCCCCATCATAAGTACACATTGATGGCCTAAGACACGAAACGAGCGGTTTGTGTGAGAAAACGAACAGTATTTATATCGTTGTTATCTCTTGAAAACAGCACACGTCCAAATGATCTGACGGCGCGGGCGGGTATAGATATACATAGATGTCGCCTTGGCTACGGTTTCGTTCCAATGAACTGCAGTAGCCAAGGCGACATCTATGTATATATCTATACCCGCCCGCGCCGTCAGATCATTTGGACGTGTGCTGTTTTCAAGAGATAACAACGATATAAATACTGTTCGTTTTCTCACACAAACCGCTCGTTTCGTGTCTTAGGCCATCAATGTGTACTTATGATGGGGAATTGTTTCATTTGGACGATGGAGATTTATGGTCTGTAGTCCATATATGTCATGTTGCGTTCAAATCATGCTGGACGTAAATTGTATTTACAAGATGTGAGCACACAAGCCACTGCAGTAGTATCGCATTACCAGTTAGAAATCTGTGTATCTGTCTTCCACCTCAAATTTTCTGATTTGGGGACGTGTCTATTAAATAATCCTGGTGGAATCAAATTGATACTGATTATATAAGATACTACTCATTTAGCCAGTTTATGAGGCAACAACTCTGAGGTTGATAAAAAAATACAAACGTATAGCTAGTTGCAGTCTTTGTCCTCTTGATTTTGTTGTGCTTGCACACACAAAAAAAAGCTTCATCTCATTGTTGAAAAGAGAAAAAGAAGGATTTATTTCTGAAAAAAACATCACAAATGTACATCATGTCAGAACTCGTAAGAATACACTTTCCTGGAGGACTTAAGGATAGCATTAGCTTAGAAGCTAACATCATATGCTAGTGTAGTGTACTACTAAAAGTTGACAAAATAAACCTTTAAAATTAAATTTACAATCTTACTACTGATGAATAATGTTGGAGTAAACTAGTTTTGTTCAATTAAATGCCACACAGACTGAGAGAATGTCCTACTTATTAACTAATTAAAAAAAGTACAAGCCTTTCGATATGTCCCACCCCAACTTCCTGTTTCATTAGGAAATAGCTAAACAACACGGGATGGGCCTTTAAACATTCATGGGCTCTTTAGCTGAGAGCTTATTGTATAATAGATCTGAGTTCTAAGAGCTTTACATTAGAACTTACATTTTTCATATGAGGGGCAGCTAATTCGGCTTCAGTGGGAGAATCAAATCTATAAAGACATATCAGTGGCATTTTCAGAGTATTTTATATTGTCCCAGTTATTGACAATCTATTGCACATCTGAATGAATTTTGAACAGGAAGTTGGAGTGGATTCCAACAGCATGCTTTTACAAAACCAGTCAGGCAGAGAGATCTGTGCTGGAATGTGTGCTGAAAGAAGAATCAGCATTTCTGGGATATAAAGAGAGAGACTAGTGGGTGGAAGAGGGGTGAAAATGGCCAAATAGAGGACATTTGCCTCAGGCTGTCTATAGTTGACTGATCAGAGCACTGTAATTGTCTATAACCAACCAATCAGAGCAATGTTACTGTTTATAACCAACCAATCAGAACATTGTCTGTTACCATCTATAATGGATCAATCAGGGCACTCTCCATGTCTTTAACTGACCAATCAGAACACTGTTGCTGTTTATTATGAACTAATCAGAGCTCAGTTACTTTCGATAACCAACCAATCCGAGCACTGTTCCCATCTGAAGACCGTAGTCAGGTGGAAACAAAGCTGTGAAGGATAGACATAAAGGCTGAATCCGAAATCACCCCCTAAACCCTCATTCACTATTCCCTACGTTTGTCCACTAATACAGTTCACTTTAAGGTGTGAATGAAAGTGAGTGAGTGAATGGACTACTTCCGCGTTATCGTGAGTTTCCGGTTAGAGCGTTCAGCGCACCTCCATACATGAGAATGCAGATCATCACTATGTTTTATGGCTGCCAATTGATTAAAACAATGAATAATGATCTCTGTCTTAATTATCTTGAGCCTGCTGAAATGTTCCTATAAATATATTTTCTTTCCAGCTGTGCATTCTGCATAATAAATAGGCTAAATATATTTATCCACTAAGCAGTCCTGAATGCTCGTCTTCTCATTAACAGTGTTTTTCTCTTTCTGACATTTCATACCTGTTGGGTTTACATTTTTAAATGAAATTGACAATTAAAAGGATTGCTTGTGTGCGCTGGTGTTTATTCCAGTCTTTTAAAATAGTTGAATGAATGAATGTAACGATGTTAAATAGGCTAGGCTATTTAATCAGTAACGCACACAGCGTAGAGGAGAATGACAGTCAACTATTTTGAATCTTATAGCATTTTGGGCATAAACATGTAAATAGTGAAAAGACTGACATTGAAAAATGACACAGAATTATTAAAATATTTAATCCAAACAAATAAATGTTCGTGGTTCGTACTGATGTTATTCATCTGTTCTCACACACTTCAGTGTCGCGGTCACTAGTTTAGACGAACACCGACACCCTGAGGTGAAATAATGGCGTGTGTTTAACACCCGCTGCTTGGGTTGGATTAGTAAACATCAGAATATCCCTTCTCCTGTCAATAAAAATTGACAATTTTTTTTTTCTTATTGCGGACACTCATTTTAAGTGGCGTTTGTTCAACTCATTGACCACAGCACATTGAAAGTAAACATAACCGGAAATAAGGGAGACGTACTCTTTCCAAACGGAAGTGCGTCACGAAGCTCAGTGCAAGTGGTCCATTCGGACAGCCGTTGAGCGTATACGCCGGCTGTACACTCGTTTGCAGTGCATTGTGGGATTGAATGAGTGCACTCAATAACGTCCACTATGGTTTCAGACACCACTATAATGGCTGTCCCCTGAAATAACGCCCTATTTGAGGGTATAGGGGGTGATTTCGGATTCAGCCATAGTCTTTCTTTACAATCACAGACTGTATAAAGGTCCTAGATCACATCATTTTGGCAAACTCACAGCTTTCAAAACTGAGTTTTTGTCTACTACTAACGCACTGTACTTCTACCTCGCAGTCTTGTTTTCGTTCCTGTCAAAAATGTAATATGGCGTTTCCATGCATAAGGTCTTTAATGGATCAGTCAGGGCACTCTCCATGCCTGTAACTGACCCATCAGAACACTGTCTATTATGACCCAATCAGAGCACTGTTACTGCATATAACCAACCAATCAGAGAACTGTTACCCTCTATAATGGATCAATTAGAGCACTCTCCATGTCTTTGTCAGTCCAGTCAGAACACGGTTATGGTTTATAACTGATCAATCAAATCATTGCCATTCTCTATAACTTACCAATTAGAGCAGTGTTATGCTTTTAAACTGACCAATCAAAGCATTGTTGCTATCTATAACCAACCAATCAGAGCCCGGCCTCGCCCCAGCACATTATAGTTACTTGTTGCCAGCCTTGGGAAAAGTGATTTTAGTCATTGGAACGACTGCAAGTGATCTGTCTCAAACAATTTGAGCTTACAAGGAGGCTTGTGTTAACCACTAACCCTTCCACTTTCTCTAAACACACACACACACACACACACACACACACACACACCCTTTCCCTACACCTACCCATCACAGAATACTTTCTTTAAAAAGAAAGAAAACTTTCTTTCTTTAAAAAGTTTACTTTACATTTACTTTATACTTACATTTGGTCCTCCTCACAATGTAGGTTAAACAAGAACACACACACACACACACACACACACACACACACACACACACACACACACACACACACACACACACACACACACACACACACACACACACACACACACACACACACACACACACACACACACACACACACACACACACACACACACACACACACACACACACACACACACACACACACACACACACACACACACACACACACACACACACGCCCTCCTCTGTCTCAGCCAATCATAGATGTCAAACAGGAGGAGTGGATATTCACAATCCTCCAAACTATTGGGCCCCATTAGAGTAAACAGTTTTTTTATTCACTGTTTTTTTTTCTCTCTCTCTCTCTCATTTAAAATGCTCAATCTTTCAGATGGACAGTTTTGAAAATATTGCTTGTGCTGTTCCTCTCTCTTCTATTCTTCCCTCTCTCTCTCTCTCTCTCTCTCTCTCTCTCTTTGTGTGTGTGTGTGTAAGAGAGATAGAGAGAGCTTGTCCTCACACACCTAAGAACACAATACATACCAGCTCTATGCTGATAACACCTGCTTTTGTGGAAGTATTGCATACTTGGTTAGCCTTTGCCTCACTGATATTCAAAGAATGCTGTTTATGTACTCATAACAGTAAATGCAGAATTATATATTCACTCCACAACTACTGCATATAGCACTAATAAAATCCAATGTAGGCCTACTGCTTATGTAGTTATACAGCCATGGGGAGAAAAAAAACTGAACATAAATTAACACAAATTACAAGCTACTTTTTTTACACACAATGCACACAGTGACCAGGAGCAGTCAAGCACCAAAAAGATTATGAGAAATAATCTCATAATCTTTTTTTTTTTTTCATTCTCTGAAAATCTTCCCCTCCACAGTCATGCACATTTAAACCTTGTACTTTAAGATACATTGCGACAATTTTGAAATCAAGGTCAGTTACTTGTAATTATTCATAATATACTATTATTATTATTATTGTACATTCATATAGTAACCTGTAAATATGTCACCTTAAAATAAAGTGTTATCTTTTTCCATGAAGTGTTAAACTTAATCCAGTTGTTACACTTATTCAGTTGTGTTTGTTCTTAGTTTCGTTTTCATGGACATTTAGTTTGTTTTCATTAGTCACATTTAGTGACACTGCGTCATGCGCATGCGTCAAGGCTGAGCATATCGGGAGAACGCCGATCTCAGACAAAATGTCTATCAACATGCTATAAGAAAGGGCACTCTACAACGACAGCCTTAGTTCAGATGACGGATGATTGGTTGCATGAATTGACGATAGAAAATGAGTTGGTACTGTAATGTTAGATCTGAGTGCAGCATTTGATTTAATTGATTATGATCTATTATTGGAAAAATTAAGTTATGGATTTGAAAAGTGTGCAATCTTACTAATAGGGAGTTTAATGTACAGGGCCTGGTTCCCCGATAACGCTCACTCTTAGCGCGCTAAGAAGACTCGAAAGATATATCTTACCAAAGTTGTTTATGTTGCTAAGTGTGTTCCCTGAACCATACCTTAGGAAGCTGCTTAAGATATTCCTTCTTAAGTGCGATGTTACCCGGTGCTGTCCGTGGCGATGCTGCTGAATTGGTTGATATCGATGGCTCGAGAATCAATTATTCTCTCGTCTATGGGCTGTTTATGTGAGAAAGTGGTGTTCTTTATAAAAGAAGCACTTCAGAAATAGTTGAAATCGCATTTATTAGAACTCATGGGATAATTATAAAAAATTATCCAAACTATAATAGCCTAGCCTACATATTTTTAAATTGTATCATATATGGCTGCCATAATAACTATTTCAAATTTGTATGTGCTTTCTTCTCTTTCCCATTTTTGTTCGCTGAGGTGGAGCTGCGATGAAATATTGTTCTTGGAAATACTTTCCAGCATTTCAGCAATAAAAGTGTAGGCCTACATCTCGGTGCTCGGCAGTGATCAAAAAGGGTTTAAACAGTGGATTTTGAATCTCTTCTTGTAAACTCAGAGATGTGGATTCAGACGGCAATTAAATTACCACACGACCTGTTTGTCAAAAAACAATAGGTACTAATTTGGCCAGGGATTTTTACGCGAGTTGGGTGAGAAAAAACACTGATATTATGGATTCGGACGGCACTAAAATCACCGACTCACCCCTATAAATGTTTAAAATACCATACAAGCCCATGAGAAACAATATTAGCGTCCGAATAGGACTTAACTGACAGTAGCCTATGCTTTCACTGGCCTTTAAAAGCGCTTTTTAATTAAATGGGGGGGGTGGGCATCCTGGAGTCTGTGACCGCAGGGTGGACAGGGAGATGACAGACAGGAGACTCCAGGATGGTATCGCTGACCGTGGCGGAGCAGGCTGAGGAGAAGACCACGGCGGAGCAGGCTGAGGAGAAGACCACGGCGGAGCAGGCTGAGGAGAAGACCACGGCGGAGCAGGCTGAGGAGAAGACCACGGCGGAGCAGGCTGAGGAGAAGACCACGGCGGAGGAGGCTGAGGAGAAGACCACGGCGGAGGAGGCTGAGGAGGTGGCCATGGCGGAGCAGGCTGAGGAGGTTTACGAATCCCCAACAGAGCCGAACGGACCCAGAGCCGAGGCGACACCACAGGTCCGGAGGGCCAAGGCGGATCTGAAGGCACATGGGACCGAGGCGGAGAAGGGACTCTGGCAGGCCGCGGTGGAGCCAGTGCGAATGAGGATGACAGTGGAGCAGGAGGGAAGACGGAGCCCAGTGGAGCTGAAGGGACGAAGGGCAGAGGCGCAGCTGGCAGCTCGGAGTCCCGTGGTGGAACTAGGGTGACGGCTGACCAGTGCGGAGATGGAAGGACGAGGGAGCCTGGCGTAGCTAGAGGGCTGACAGGACACGGCGGAGAGGAGGGCACTATGGGCTGAGGAGAAGCTGAAGGGTCGGAGGAGCAAGGTGGAGTCCGAGGTTCAGGGGACAGAGGCGAAGACAGGGGATCCAGGGGCCAGGGCGATGTTGAGGCCTGGACACCCTGAGGCGGATGAACAGAGACATGTGCGTATAGCTGTGGATGAGCCGAAGGGTTGACAGGGCTCAGCAGAGGCAGGGCAGGAGAACAGGATGACTCAAACAGAGGAGGTGGGAAAGGGAGGCTGGGTGGGAGAGGGAGGCTGTGTGGGAACAGCCTCTTGGAGAATACTGGGCTGGACAGGATCAGCGGTGAAGGCTCTGTGCTGGACGGGACCAGCGGCGAAGAGGGCTCTGAGCTGGGCGGAACCAGTGGAGAAGAGGGCTCTGAGCTGGGCGGAACCAGCGATGAAGACGGCTTTGAGCTGGGCAGGACCAGTGGCGAAGAGGGCTCTGAGCTGGGCGGAACCAGCGGCGAAGAGGGCTCTGAGCTGGGCGGAACCAGTGGAGAAGAGGGCTCTGAGCTGGGCGGAACCAGCGATGAAGACGGCTTTGAGCTGGGCAGGACCAGTGGTGAAGAGGGCTCTGAGCTGGACGGGACCAGCGATGAAGAGGGCTCTGAGCTGGGCGGAACCAGCGATGAAGAGGGCTTTGAGCTGGGCAGGACCAGTGGTGAAGAGGGCTTTGAGCTGGACGGGACCAGCGATGAAGAGGGCTCTGAGCTGGGCGGAACCAGCGATGAAGAGGGCTTTGAGCTGGGCAGGACCAGTGGTGAAGAGGGCTTTGAGCTGGGCGGAACCAGCAGCGAAGAGGGCTCTGAGCTGGACAGGACCAGCGATGAAGAGGGCTTTGAGCTGGGCGGAACCAGCGGCGAAGGGAGCTTCAAGCTCGGCGGGATAAAAGAAAACAAAAGCTCTGCGGGCATGACGCTGTCAGTCTCTAGCTCGGCTCACTGTCACAGGCGCGGCGGGCATGACGCATAATGCCTTGGGCTCGGCAGATCTGCCGTGAAGTGCAGGCTCGGCTGGACTGGCTTGAAGTGCAGGCTCGGCTGGATTGGCGTGAAGTGCAGGCTCGGCTGGACTGGCATCTGAATTCCGGATGATGATGGTTGGCGTGGTGAAGATGGCTGGTGACGGTGGCGTTCTGGACCCGAACTGGAATGCCGGCTCGGCAGGAACCAACCGGATGATGAACGGCGCTGCGTCGAATAGGGACAACAGGTTAGCTCTGGAATCCAAAAGATTCTGCATTTTAGGTCTGGTTTTCTGTCACGATTCACACAGGGAACAGACGAGATGGTAAGTTTAATGTGTTTATTTAGCAGAATGGATCGGATCCAGAGATGAATGGTGAGTAAACCAAAATTAGATAAACAATGGAAGCTTAGCTGAATGATAATCAAGTCTCTCTTGCTCTTTGCAGATGATGAAGATGAAGGCTCAGAAGATGGATGGTAGACAGGCTGATGAGGATCATCTCAGGTAGGTTTTCAGGTAAGTCTTGTAGGAAGGGAGTCTGTGTGTCTTGTATTGACATGTATAGACAAGACCAGACGAGGAGTGAAGGGAGAGTGCTGAATATATAGGGCTTGTTAACGAGGGAGTGCAGGTGATGATGATGGCTGATAGAGTGCAGGTGTGCAGGTGTGCCAAGGAGGATGATGGGAAGTGTAGTGCACACACAGATGAGGAAGAAGACGGTGAATGTGACAAATGGTAGTTACTCTGAGACAAAGGTTTTGCGTTGTGGGGTGCTTCAAGGGAGTTGCCTTGGACCACTGTTATTTTCTATTTTTACTAATGATTTGTCTTTTATTTTGGGGTGTGCCACTATTGCCCTATATGGAGATGACTTGACTATTTTTGTGTCTGATTTTGACTCTACCAGACTTAATACTGTATTAAATAATGAACTAAAATTAATTGAAAACTGGAACAAAGTTAATTATTAATGTTGCGAAGAGTAAATGTATGATGTTGGGATCTAATCATCTTTTAAAAGATTCCCCTGCTCTGAACTTGTCAGTTGGTGGTTTGATCATTGAACAAGTGGCTGAGGCCAAATTGCTCAGCGTGATCGTGGACAGTAGGCTGACCTGGAACGCTCAGATAAAACAAATATTGAATAAAATGGGCAGGAATATGGCTGCAGTTCGCCATTGCAGAAAATGCATACCGATTCGTATACGGAAAACTTTGGTGGAATCAGTAGTTTTGTGTCATCTGGACTATTGTTCCATCCTTTGGGCTACAACTACAGAGAATAATTGAAACAGATTGCACAAAATAAAGCATCTCGGCTTGTTCTAAACTGTTCTTTCAGAACAAGTATTAGGGACATTCACAATCAGTTAGCATGGCTTCATGTAAGAAGCAGAATTAATTATTCTCTTATTAAATTCTTAAAAAATATAATTATTGCAAAAGCACCTGAAATTATTTATAAAAGATTGACTTTCTTCAGTGACGTGCATACTTATTCCACTCGCCAATCGAGTGAAGGGCGTTTCTTGTTACCTGCCTGTCGAACAAATCAACTTCAAAGAACATCGTGTTATAGAGCAATGATGGCATGGATCTCGCTCCTGATATTCTTGGTCTCAGAGATTCACAATGTTAGTTTTTCCAAAAGACTGAGACTGTATTTATTTACTTTGGAGTAACTGTAATTATGTAATTAATAATGACCGTATAATGAGCTATGGCAATTGAAATGTGATTTTTATATTTTATATTATACCCAGAGAGTGGTACTATTTTGTACATAGAAGAGCTTATATTGTTATGTTGTTATGTTGTCATGTTTAGTGTATATGTGTTGCGTTGTGTTGTGTGTGTGCGCGTGTGTGTGTGTGAGTTAAACGACTTAGACGATGTTGTGTGCACTTCTGTATTTGTCTTCATTGTTGTACAGCTTTGATGTTAATATTTTGGTTAAAATTGTTAAGACCCCAGGAAGAATAGCTACTGCTTAATGGAGTAGCTAATGGAGATCTAAATAAATAAACTAAATAAACATGTGTTCCTTTGTTTGAGTTTCCCGCCACTCATCAGTTCCCATGGACACTCATAATCATCACAGCTGTTCGTTCATCACCATGTGTGTTTAAGTTCCTCACCTTCACTCAGTGTTTGTCCGGTCTTGTTTGCATAAGTTTTTGTGTATGTATTTCCTGTTGGATTGTAATTAAACTCTGCTTTTTAATTGATTCCTGATCATCATCATCTGTATGTCTGCACCTGGCTAACAGAAGACTGGACCAAGAAATGGATTATGCAGCAAAATTCGCTGTGATTGCCCAAAACATAGATTTTTCTTGTTATACAGAACTATTCTGAACTACCTGTTCCTCCTTCCCTCTGTTCTCCATCACACCGGCTCCGCCTCAGTCGCCTCTTCGTCACCATCGGCTCTCCGTCTGCACACTTGGATCCATCGGCCTCGTCTCCGTCTTTCGTCCCCCAGATGTTGACAGTCCCGTCAACATCTAGGCTTCTTCCTCCCTCGACTCCGCCATTGGCTGTCGTCACTGCCGGGCTCTGGGTCCATAGATGTCTGGGTCGGTGCCATCGGCCTATCACCCTCGCCCAGGGATCGTCGTCATCCACGTGTCACCATCCCTTCGCTGGGGCCTCGTCCACCTCCACACCCCCCACTGTCCCTCACTCTTCTTATTTTCTGTTACGGTGCGCCTTCACGGCAGATGTAGGCCTACTGTCAGTTATGTTAGACTCTTAGTGTGTATTCATTAGTTTCTGTTGTCCTTTGTTCTAAATTTTGTTTAGCTGTGTGCACCTTAATATCTTTGGTATATAAGTTTATGTGGTTGCCCTTTGAATTTGTCGGATAACGTTTGCGTTTAATGTGTGTTTGCTGCTTCCTGTTTGAATTATTCTGTGTATTATTATTAAACTTTGTGTTGGATCGTCATCTGTCTGCTACACACGCCTGAGACAGTAGTAACGTCTAAATATCTTCTTCGTCCTAGCGTTTGTCCCGCGCAGGTGCAGGGTCCGCTTTTTGGCAGGCCGCTCTCGTCCGTAGTGTCCTCCGAGGCGACTTGCACGTCCTTCATATCTTGCTTGATCCGGTCCATCCATCTCATCTTTGGGCGGCCACGTGGCCGGTTACCGGGTGGGTCAAGGCGCATAGCTGTCTTTGCCACGACAGCTTAACCTTAACATAAAATGTTACCCAAACTTCTTCCAGTAATGTTAACCCAACATTCTTTAAAAGTTATCTGGTATTTAATAATGTTCTCAAAAAATACCTATAATAATGTTCTCAAAAAAGCTCAAAAACATTATTTATTATTTATCGTTCATGGAATGTTTTTTTTTATTTATTTTTTTTATTTTTTTTAATGTTATACACTGAAACCTGATGTTTCCATAATGTTTGAAAAATGCTAAAATGTTTCCTTAATGCTTGCATAACCCAAAGAAAGAAAACGTTATTAAAACATTTAAAAGAACATTTAAAAAAAAAAAAATTTTTATAACTTAATGGCAACAATAATAAACATTATTATAAAACATTTTTGTTAGCTGGGTATTTGCATATTTTGGGGGCATTGTAAGGAAAAGAGCAGCTTGGACATTCCTCTAAACGGCTCCTTTGTGTTCCACTATAAAAAGAAAGTTACACAGGTACGAGACGACATGAGGGTGAGTGAGTGACTGATTTGTTTTCCTTGCGTCATATTGTTGAATCATTTGAAATTGATGAAGATAAACAAGCTTTGTTTACTATTCATAATGTCGGGTAAAACAATTAGATGATGTTTCTCATCTCAGAATTAATTAATTGTTAGCTGAGCAATGCCGGATGAATTGTGACAGGACTGACGTAAGCAGTTGTTTGTATATGCTAGTGTTATGAGGATTGGCTTGATTACACGAACATGCCCTTTTTGTACTTTCAGAACTCCATGCAATGTAAAAAACATGACATTTCCCAATATTTTTGTCTAATTATTGTACCATAGGAGGGCAGTAACCTGAGTAGGACAAGGCTTTACATTCACACAAACGTATAGCCATGGGGTGTGATCCTAATTCCACGGCCATGTGACAGAGAGAAAAACACATCAGCCCTGAGAATCACACGCATGCTGATCATGTGATGAAGCTAAGTATGATTACGGTGAGCATGACTGCGCACACACACACGTCGTGTTTTCATGTTTTACAGGGACTTTCCATAGACATGATGTTTTTTATACTGTACAAACTGTATATCCTATCCCCTTACACTAAACCTAACCCTAAACCTACCAATCTCAGAAAACTTTTATGCATTTTCTTAATAAAACATAGGTCAGTATGTTTTTAAGCCATTTTAATTACGAGGACTAAGGAAATATCCTCATAAACCATGGTTACGTTGTAATACCAGTGTAATATCCATGTCATTATACAAATTTGTGTCCTCATAAATAATTTAAACACACACACACACACTCTTCTCTCATATAAACAGACACGAGACAAACGCTTTTATTTAGATCACTATACCTAATATTAACAAGAGAAGATCAGAAAAGATCTGATTTTTCTGATCAGAAAACATACTGCAAAAAATTTCTCATAGATAAAAAAAAAAAAAAGTGCACTCTGATGTGGATTTTTCCAATACTTGTTTAAAACAAGACTTCCTGCAGCGCACTGGTGCTACTGTCACACTTTTGATGAATACAAGCTTGCAAAGTAGAGTATATCAATCTTTTATATTAAATTACCGTTCTCTTTACGCATCTAGACCATCTGAAATACCAAAACAAACATTAACTCAGCTGAGAAATGATCCCATAAATGTGTTATAAAGTATCAGCTTCCTCTAAATCTGATGGGTTTATAAGCAAGCTCATACATTTACCTTTGCAATTTGAATCAAACAATGACTTGGACTTCCTCTGCGGTGCTCTTATCCAATCACTGTCCCGAAACCTCTGAAACCTGATCCTGATGACATATCTCACCAGCCAAACCCCATGTGTTTGTATAAAGGGAAATACATCTCTAAGCAGGTCCTGGTTAGTGACTTCATGGGTGTGGGATTCCACGACTGTGTGCGAACAGGTTTGACAGACATGCTGAAGTCCATCGTCACAGTTCAACAGCCGGGTGCGACTGATTGTGAGACATTCCAACTGCAAAGTGAATTAAATCAGGAGGGTTTGAAGTTGTTTTGTTGATAAGCAAGGGTGCACGTGAAGCCGAGGGCTGGTGATGCAATAGAATGAAATCACGAGTGCTGGATAAACTTCATTATAAAATTCAGCTCATTTTAGCTTAAAATTGTTTTGGTAGTCGACGAAATTGTTCGTATGTGTTGTGCTTTTTCAAATATTGGTGCTAGTTTAATTTTATTGCTCATCAGCAAGATATATGGCACAGGCTGTTTCTAAACCAAGTGAGCTGCCTCCGTAGGCATCATATGTGCGCAAAGGCCATATTCTAAGGCAGTATTGCATGTATTCTTAATGGAAAAGGCACTCCCATGATGCATTGCGGCATCTATTCAAGAAGGTGGATGAATTTCATTCAATGACATTTTTTTTTTCTTTTTACCCAACATTTGTGTGTGCCATACTAATGCTAAACACTATTGAAATCAACTGCGAATCATGTCTCCAGTGCACTTTATCACTGTTTGTATGCCTATGTTGAGCGTTTCAAACACATTACTCTCGAGGTTTCATTTCAGTTAGGATGCTCTTTATGGTAGTTGACAGCAAGGCACTTGCTAGGTTTTGTAAGAGAGTCACATGCCTTTCACATACATGTGTTTATGCAAAAGCAATTTCTATATGGATATTGTGTGTGACTGCGCATAGTCATATGCAGTGCTGTAAACATAGCAGAAACAGTTCAAATTAAAGTTAGTTAAAAGAGCCTTCTACTTTATTATATATTGGTGGAAGTCACTGATTGTGAAAGCAAGCTAGAATACACAACCTCAAATGCAAAACATTTATTTGAATACATACAGACAGGGTCCAAAATCGACTTTTTGCCACAACGTCAAACGGCGGGTGAATTGAGAAAATTGAATGGTCACAAATATTTCTGCATGATTTTGCATGTTTCTTTTGCATTTTGTGAAAATATTGTTTGCCGTTTTGTGCCATTTTTTTAATTGAACTATTTCAAAATAAAAATGTATTTTTGTCCCTATGACAAAAAGTGGTTTGTGTGTGTGAGTCATGACAGATTTATGGTTTGTATCACTTTAGATGCGTTCCATTCGACCATAAGTGCTCCGCTCTTCAAATCTGAAGGGAGCGAACATGTTCAGTTCGAAGGGGGGAATAAGAGAACATTTACTCACTAGTCATTGCACATCACAACAGCAAGCCTACAGCAAATGTTTGATTAAAATAAACGCAGTAAAAATGATTTGAGGCTTCAACGTTTTTTATTGAGTTTTATCAGTCCCATGTGTGGTTTGTAAGCGATTGTTCTCGGGTATAAAGGGCACAAGATGTGACAGTTACAGTGTAACTCGTGATCATGGTTAAATAAGATAACACACACATATAATATGACAAAATTACATTTATTTTATGTTATATTAATCATTGTAACAGACATTTAACACTTAGGAGCCGTTTACACAAACACCGTTTAAACATTTTAAAAACGTAAAGCTTTTTATGTGTTAGTAATTTTTTTTTTTTAAGTGCAAGTTCTTGAACTTGATACCGTAAACTACACCCCCGTAAACTACAAAAATGTGAATTTGTGATAACGGTGACTTCATGCGTATAAGTATTACGTATTACGTGTTCAGTCTATAGTTTTTCTTTACAAAGTCACATCGCCAACTACTGGCCTGGCAGCAGAATACAGCATTTTTAGTCGTTTTCGCAGATTTTTGTGAACGGGGATCGTTTTGACCATGTTGTCGCCTGTATGCGAAAAACGCAGAGGAAGGGAGTAGTGAACACTGCGTAGGGACCCTGTCAACTGGAATGCAGTGTTTGACTTGAAAGGTCAGATTTCCAGTTCCTAAAAAGGCAACACACTGGCTAGGAACTCACCAAAGCCAAACTTACCAAATTTGTCCACAACCCTTTCCAAAAAAACTCACAATAACTCAATATTTATTTATTTATTTTGAGGAGTCTTGCATAACTCCACCACTACCGTTTCCACACCACTCAAATTTTCCAATTTAATAAAGCGGGCTGCAGCCGGGAACACGGTGTTCCCTCGTAGAGGTCAGCAGTGGTGATAAAACAGGCTAGTGCTGCCCTCATGTTATATCCTTTCCTCTGCCTGGCATGGATGAACATATTAGCAACTGACTGTAGTCGGTGTTGTGCAACTCTGGCACAGGAAAGGAAGACACAAGACGTGGAGAGTGTTTACTCCAGAAAAGAAGGAATAAGTCAACCTGATCTCATAAGAAAATGTAGCTTTTTATGAGGTGGTGTTTTTGTAAGAATTCTACGATTTCTAGAAAAAAAAAGGGTAACACTTTACCTAAAGCTTTTATATATAAGGCATTATAAAAATATTTTAATGCATTAATTATGCTTTGTAATGCACCTTATAATGCATTATTTGATCTCATCAATAACTGTAAACAGTTATAATACTTGTCTTGAACCAATCAAAACTCAAACTGAAAGTCCAAACATACACTGACACGTGACAGTAACAAGGAATTTGCTGATATTATAATGCATTTTAACTTTGGTTATAATTATTTATGAAAAGATAATCGTAAATTATAAATACCTTTATAATGCATTATAAACAAAGGCTTTAAAGGGTTAGTTATATTAAAATGATCCCATAATTCTAAGATCTAAGATCCCATTCACTCCCATTATAAAGCTTGGAAGATAATTTTTTAATATAGCTCTGATTGTGTTTGTCTGAAAGAATAAAGTCATATACACCTAGGATGACTTGAGGTTGAGTAATTTATGGGATAATTTTCATTTTTGGGCGAACTAACCTTTTAAGTAAAGTGTTACCAAAAAAAAGTCACCAAATGAAGGTCCTAAACCTATTCGTCAGTGAGCGTGAGCAGATACGAATGAAACGGTACAAATTCATGCACTGTAATGTAAAAATGTATTGGTAATTTTCAGCCAGGACATTATCTGATTATTTATGGACTTTTCCTTTAACCCTAAACCACAACACAAGGCCCCACTTTTCATAGAGTGTATGAATTAGCCATTAGCTATTAGCCACTATATCTGCCATAAGAGCGTGCTGAATATGTCACATCTTCGTGAGTACTGATCCGTTATGCGTGACATGATGCAGACAGAGGTTGAAAGAGACTCACATGGCCTGAGAGTATATGGTCACATGGGTTTAACATGTGCAGCTGTGAGTCTGTGTGTTTAACTGAGCCTCTTTACCTTAAACATCAACAGTCGTCTGTATTACAGCAGTCAGTATAGGTAAATAGCGACTGTAGTTCAAACACTGACGACAGAAAGACATAATTTATGGATATTCAGTAAAACAGATTACATATCTTTCATCCTTGGTTACGTAACATGCATCATGGGTTAATATATAATGTTGTTATTAAAATGTGAGACACTACTCTGCATAATATGATTAAGTTACATTTTCTGAAGTAAATATGTGTGTTAGCGCAGTGTTATGCAGTTACTAGGGTGTGGCTGCTAGTCCGTAGCCCCTATTATGCTATTTTAAAGGTTCCTCATTTTATTTAATAAGGTCTCCTACAATAGGTTTACATGCATCCAAGATCAAAAAACACAAGTTTCTCATAATATCCATTGCACATCTTTTCTCACAGTGTCTGAAACGGCTCAATAAAAGATTCCCGCCTTTCTGAGAGCTGACTCTGCTTCGAAACGCACATTTCCATAACTGAATATCAGCTCCAGATCTTCCTCAGCTCTTGATACACCGTGATACCAACAGAAACAATGGTGTTGGTTTTACCGCATTCATTCCAGTGCTAGTCCTCATCCTTTGGAAATGCATGCAAAGTGCATTTGCTTTCACAACACAGTAAACAGCGTCTGTTGACAACACTAACCACTCTTCAAGGCCTCAGCTACAACTACAGTGTTTGAGGCTGGGTCAAAGTGAAAGGTAATATTCAAAAAAAGCATAATGGGGCACTTTAAAGGTAGGGTAGACAATTTTCGGAGTGCAAAATAGCAAGCTATAGCTTTGAAAAGCAATTTATTAATATGCTAAAAATACTGAAACCCAGTGAAACAATGAGTAAAAAGGGAAAAATACTAAAGGCCCTGATATACTTCCAATAAAATGGAAGAACAAACTGGTGTGACAAAGGGTTAGTTCACCCAAAAATGAAAATTCTGTCAGTAATTACTCACCCTCATGTTGTTCCAACCCCGTAAGACATTCGTTCATCTTCGGAACACAAATTAAGATATTTTTGATTAAATCTGAGAGCTGGATCACTCCTCCATAGGCTTCTAAGGCATTATAACTTGCTGGCCCAGAAAATGTATTAAAGACATCGTTAATATAGTCCAAGTGACTCCAGTGGCTCAATCTTAAGTTTATAAAGCGACGAGAATACTTTTTGTGCGCAAAAACAACGACTTTATTCCACTATTCATTTCGTTCTCTCTGGGCCTCGAGTTTTTTCATAATATATATATATTATGAAAATATAGTATAACTGCGCAGCGCATCTGTGTTGTATGTCACACGCATCACACACATGACCAGCGTCGGCCAATAGTGAGCCTACGTGTGACGTACAACACAGACGCGCTGCGCAGTTATACTACGTGAAAAAACTCGAGGCCCAGAGAGAACGAAATGAATAGTGGAATAAAGTCGTTATTTTTGTTTGTTTTTTGCACACAAAAAGTATTCTCGTCGCTCAGATTTAATCAAAAATATCTTAATTTGTGTTCCGAAGATGAACGAAGGTCTTACGGGGTTGGAACAACATGAGGGTGAGTAATTACTGACATAATTTTGGGGAGTCCGTAACAGCTTGCCGAAGTGAACTTTAATAAGTTTGCTCCGGCTAGTAACCACGATCAAACTCTTATTGGTCTGTGGGGATCATGTAGCAGGTGTGGCTCTGAAGCTCCGCCTCCAGAAAATCTTCTCTGGTATGTTTCTTCTGTCCATCTTATTGAGGTCAGACATCCGTGAGTAAAAACATGAAAACATTGGAGGGCTACACTTTAAAGTAGAAACTGAAGTTGTAATTCTAATTGAAAGAGACACTGTTTTTTCATGTATAATACTGAAAATCTGCTCTCTTTATTGTAAAGTGCTATATAAATAATTGTGACGTGACTTGATTTGACTGGAGTGCTGAATTGCAGAGCTATTGTAGTGTGTTTATTTTTGTTATTGAAAGGGAAGTGCGCGCCACATATTTACATGTTCAACTAAACATCACTCTCAGCAGTGTGGACGGCATCAGGATGTTCGTTAACAGTATTTTACTGCTCAAGTATTTTAAACATCTTTTTACCCCTACGCAAAGAATGAAAATAACTTTGCCGTGAGTTTATTGGGGCCTATACTGTAAAGTACAAGCTCTTAGAGGAAATCTGTCTGTGTGTTTCCTTTTCAGGGAAAAGGTGTTGGCCTTCTAAGTTACTTCTGTTTTGTAAGTGTGTGTGTGTGTGTGTGTGTGTGTGTGTGTCCATAAAAATGCAAGGCGGATACTGTGAAATGGAAAATAAACAACATAAGCGACTGTAAACAGCATCTGTCAAAGGGCTTTTCTTTAAGTGCTGAGAGCTGATGCTGTAGCGTCGTCCGTCTTAAGAAGGTGTGTCCTAACTTACAAAACCTGTATTGATCAGTTATACGGATACACTTGTGTTCACTCTAAAACCCAGATCCTGTTGCAAGTATATGGTGTTCATGTGTCTGTATATGGTATATTACATTGTTGCAACTAAAAAACATTTAGATTTTGTAGAAGTTGTAACTCACATTTTCTTATCGAACTTATCGAATTCAAACACAATGTATTACCTTCAAGTGCGCACGGTGTAATTTTTTTCAGAAAACAAATGGCTTTCAGTAAATTACAGTTATTGACCATTAATGAGTGTGCTAAGTTTGTATATAGACCAAATAAATTCACTGATTTTTTTTTTTTTTTTTACATCTGAAAAATCATGAACGAAATAACACTTCAAACTTGAAAATGACCTATAATACATATATATACTGTATATATGCAAGTCTTTTTGTGATACTTGGTTGCATAGTTTTCACTAAGGAGCATTTTCATTTATACACACTTACAGAGATGCATGCATATATATATATATATACACACACATAGGCATATACACATGCAGGCATACATATGCACACACACATATACACATGGATGCATATACCCATGCACGCACATACACATATACACACCACACGCTAAGATGTGTAAAAGAGTCCCACTCAACCCCCTCCCAAGTCTCATCAAACTTCATTCCAATTGCCTCTTCTGCTGTGGACTCGTCTTCGCCGTATTTCATGCAATCCAAAACTCTCTAACCTGCCATGATCTGTATCTCTCCGTTCAAATCCTTCCTTCCCGCTCTCCCCGAAACCTGCTGTCAGTTACTGACGGAAAGCATGAACTTACTGTAATAAGTCATATATTGCCGAAAAGTGCATGCTATCTACTGTCTGGAGCAATTTGAATTTGACAATGAATACAAATTGGTTGGATGTGTCAGTGACGAAACACAGAGTTTAAAAGGTAAACTTCACGAGAGAATGCAGGACAGTCTTGTAACATACAGGGTAGAACGCAGAGGTAACAAGGATAAAAAAGAGAACGATTATCTTCTTAGGAATACTCGTTGGAATAAACTGGAACAACGGAAATGTCACAATGTCTGGAGTCCAAAATTTCATAAATGTGTTGGAACTGGAGCACTGCAGTTTCCTAGACAGTAGGAAGTTGTTTCAGGGGGACAAGGCAACATGCTTTAAAGAAACTGTCTACAGCATCCAGAATACAGGTATGTCCTCCTGAGTCAGGTAGGTCTGTGATGAAATCCACTCCCAGGAGTGACCACGGTTGTCTAGGTACGGGCAGCGGGAGGAGTTTGCCTGCTGGTAAGTGGAGTGTAAACTTGGCTATGGCACACTCAGGACATCTTTGGACGAAGTGACGTACTTCCTGGGACATAAAAGGCCACCAGTACTTGGCTTGGAGGAGTGATATAGTCTGTTGATTGCCAGGGTGGCCAGTGCCCACTGAAGAATGAACAGATTGGAGGAGAGTTGAACGTAGAGTGGCTGGGATGTAAAGTTAATCATCTGGACATCCTGGCGTAGTTGGATCAGCGGCAGTAGCTTGACTGATCTGTTCGTCGGGCTGGCAATGAGGTTAGGAGGGATTATGGGTTCTGATCCCTGGGTTGAGGATTTGGGGAAATACATACAAGAGAGGGCATCTGCTTTCACTTTCTTGGATCCTGGACAGAACGAGATAGTGAATTCGGGTGAAATCGGGTTAAGAATAGAGACCACAAGGGCTGGCAAGGGTCCAGACCAGACATAAATGAGTCAGATAAGGGAGACATCCAAAATGTGCACTGTTAGTGTGCCTCCAGGAGCAGGGTTTGGAAACACGGCTCTAAGGGTATCCAAGGTTTCTTTGGTCCTTCTTGGCCGCGAAGATGAAGATCGAAGCGGCAGGGGATGTAGACGGGTGGATGTAAACTTGCGCAAGGGCCTTGCCAGCATACTCTATGGCCGTCTGTTCTGGGATGGAGAGCGGATATATCCTCTGGGCAATGGCGCACCCGACAGAAGGTCGATGGCACAATCCTATGGTCAGTGAGGGCATAATTGAGAGGCTATTTTGGGGCAGAAAACATGCAGGTATTGATGGTAGCAAGACAGGATTCCCATGGGGCTCTCTCTGGCTGGGCTGTCAATAGAAATTGAACCGATGATAATATGATGATCATTGGACTGAGACTGTTTCTCCACAGATTTGCAGCGTAGAACTGGACAAAGACCGTTTTGAAAGCAACCCTTACTCCACTTTAAAACTTCACCAGACTTCCATGAGATGATGTTCACACAGCCAGGGATGCCCCTGGATAATATCAGCTGTCGAAACCCTCCAGAACCATTAATGGAATATCCTTATAAATAGGTATAAATAACAGCAATGAGATTGAGTGGTTAGTTACAGTACTGATATGCACTTTCTCTTATAAATTGATAACATTCTTAAACCTAATCTAATTGATGTTTATTAAAAAACAAACAATTATATTGATGCATATTATGCCAACAACCCAGCCTTATTAAGGAGAAAAGAACGAGAGAGTGAAAAACAAGACGGGCCCGAGACAGAACCCTGATGAACGCCCTTGTATGCGACCATGATGTTGAAACGAAACGTACCTCAGGGGCGAGTGAGTGACGCCTCTGTATGGAGCTCATTGTTCGTACTCCAGTCATGAGAGCCGCCGAATCACATGGAGCAGCGGGATTCTCTCACAGATACCAGCACTACACCACTAAACAGTGTTTCCAGACACTGTGGAACACTGCCGTTGCAGAAATATACTTATTAGCCAAATGCAGATGACCCATATGAACATACGTACATTAAAAGAGCTTTTCAGGGTACAATCTCAAACCATTATCATATCACATCCATATGTGTTTTAAAATCTGATTTAAAATAATATACCGGTATTAAAATTATACCAATATTGAGCAAGTTACACACAAATTTAGCTTGCTAAGTTATTAATTACTCTAAAGAAAAAATCGCTATGTGGCTACTTATGCAACAAGCTAAATGGCAAAAGTATGCTACATTTAAGGTAGATGCAAATAACATGGTACTTCGACAATTTTAAATTAGTACCATATTAAAGTATGGTAATTTTATGGGTAAAAATCATGTTTCATGGTCATGTTTTTAAATATTCCCCTTTATCCAGCACTCTTTACGCATCCTGTGTTGTAAAGTATACTGTTATTGTAACGATCACCAGCTGGAGTGCCCTTGAGAGCCACCAGAGGGCACTCCACATAAGACTCTCCTATTCACTCACAAACTACAATTCCCATAACTCACTGCCTGGACTCATCATCACTTATCACTGATCACATTCACCTGTACCTCATTCACTGATTGTATTCACCTGTCTCATCCTGTTAGTCTGTCTATTTATACCATGTTCATTCATTCACTCACTGCGAAGTCTTGTTGTACTGTCAGTCTGCATTTCCGAGCGTTTATTCCGTGTTTGTTTTCTGTTTTGACCCTGGACTGTTGATTGGACTCTGTTTATTGCCGCCTGCCTTGACCACTGCCTGTTTACTGGTTTACGAATTTGGATTACCCTTATTTAATAAAGCTGCATTTGGATCGATCTTCTTGTCTCTGAGCATTCATGACAGAAGACTTCGCCACACCCAGATCCAGCAGCTATGACCTCCAGGAATCCAGCAGTACAGATCTCGCCTGATCTTCCCAGCATGAGCCGGGAGTTCGCTGGACAGATCGCAGCTTTGGCCCTGGATAGCCTCGATCTGTTCCAGTACACCTGGGGGTTTGTTCCTCTCGCTGCCTCTTGCTCTCTGGGTGACGAGGCAATTAAGTTGTGTTACAGGCTGGGGGCTAAGGAGGTTGACCCGAGGGAGCTCCCCGATCTCTCCGGTCTGGATTGGAGAGAGGCACTCTCCAGATGTCTGGAGAGCTTCCTTCCGTGGCACACCATGTCACCGTCTGCACTTCACGCCAGTCCAGCCGAGCCTGCACTTCACGCCAGTCCAGCCGAGCCCGCAACTCACGCCAAATCTGCCGAAGCCAAGGCAGTATGCGTCATGCCCGCCGCCCCTGAGACTGAGAGCGTCATGTCCGCCGCGCCTGAGACAGCAAGCGACATGCCCGCCAAGCTAGAGCCTTCACCGCTGGTCCCGTCCAGCACAGAGCTCTCTTCACCGCTGGTCCCGTCCAGCACAGAGCCCTCTTCACCGCTGGTCCCGTCCAGCACAGAGCCCTCTTCACCGCTGGTCCCGTCCAGCACAGAGCCCTCTTCACCGCTGGTCTCGTCCAGCCCAGAGCCCTCTTCGCCGTTGGTCCTGTCCAGTTCAGAGTCCTCTTCGCCGCTGGTCCTACCCAGCTCAAAGCCCTCGCTGACGCTGGTCGCGTCAAGCTCAGAGCGCGCTGATCCTGATCCAGAGACTGAGCTTCACGTCGCTTCTGCCGATCCAGAGACTGAGCTTCACGTCGCTTCTGCCGATCCAGAGACTGAGCTTCACGTCACGTCCGCCCGTCAAGAGTCTCGTCCCGCCGAGACTGAAACTGTTCCTGAGCCTGAATCTGTTCCTTTTTCTACACCTGTGTCTTCGGACAAGATGGCCGAATCCACGCCTGTGTCTTCGGACAAGATGGCCGAATCCACGCCTGTGTCTTCGGACAAGATGGCCGAATCCACGCCTGTGTCTTCGGACAAGATGGCCGACTCCACGCCTGTGTCTTTGGACAAGATGGCCGACTCCACGCCTGTGTCTTCGGACAAGATGGCCGACTCCACGCCTGTGTCTTCGGACAAGATGGCCGACTCCACGCCTGTGTCTTCGGACAAGATGGCCACCGCCGAGCCAGTGTCTCAGGACAAGATGGTCTCCGCCGAACCAGTGTCTCGGGACAAGATGGTCTCCGCCGAGCCAGTGTCCTCAGCAGAGTTACCCTCAGCAGAGATGGCTGCCGACATGCCTTTCCCTGAGCCGGTGTCTGTTCCAGATCCAGAGCCGGAGCCAGTGTCTGTGTCTGTTCCAGTTCCTGAGCCGGAGCCAGTGTCTGTGTCTGTGTCTGTTCCTGTTCCTGAGCCAGTGGTGCCAGTTCCAGTGCCAGTTCCGGTGGTACCAGTTCCAGTGCCAGTTCCGGTGGTGCCAGTTCCAGTTCCTGAGCCGTTGGTGTCTGTTCCTGAGCCAGTGGTGCCAGTGGTGCCAGTTCCAGTGCCAGTTCCGGTGGTACCAGTTCCAGTGCCAGTTCCGGTGGTGCCAGTTCCAGTTCCCGAGCCGTTGGTGTCTGTTCCAGTTCCTCCGCCGTGGCCGCCCGAGGGGTCTTCACCGCCGTGGCCGCCCGAGGGGTCTTCACCGCCGTGGCCGCCCGAGGGGTCTTCACCGCCGTGGCCGCCCGAGGGAAAGTCTCCGCCCAGGCCGCCTGAATGGTCGTCTCCTCCCTGGCCGCCTGAAGGGTTGTCTCCGCCCTGGTCGCCTGCACAGCCTGCTCCGCCCTGGTCGCCTGCCCAGCCTGCGCCGCCCTGGTCGCCTGCACACCCTGCTCCACCCTGGTCACCTGCACACCCTGCTCCACCCTGGTCACCTGCACAGCCTGATCCGCCCTGGCCTCCCATCCTGCTGCAGTATCCAGGTCCTCTGCCGCTCCACGGGCCTGGCCCTCCATCCCGCCCCCGGGTCCGCCTCCGCTCCACCTCCCTCCTGGACAGTTTAGGAGCGTCTGGAATCCGCTCCTTAAAGGGGGGGCTATGTAACGATCACCAGCTGGAGTGCCCTTGAGAGCCACCAGAGGGCACTCCACATAAGACTCTCCTATTCACTCACAAACTACAATTCCCATAACTCACTGCCTGGACTCATCATCACTTATCACTGATCACATTCACCTGTACCTCATTCACTGATTGTATTCACCTGTCTCATCCTGTTAGTCTGTCTATTTATACCATGTTCATTCATTCACTCACTGCGAAGTCTTGTTGTACTGTCAGTCTGCATTTCCGAGCGTTTATTCCGTGTTTGTTTTCTGTTTTGACCCTGGACTGTTGATTGGACTCTGTTTATTGCCGCCTGCCTTGACCACTGCCTGTTTACTGGTTTACGAATTTGGATTACCCTTATTTAATAAAGCTGCATTTGGATCGATCTTCTTGTCTCTGAGCATTCATGACAGTTATTATTGTACAGAGAATATGCTCCAAACATTTTAGAGAATAAGCAATGTAATAATTCACACTGTGTGAAGATAATGCTTCAAGACAGCTAAGAGAACATGTTGAAAACAACTTGAATGCTTTTAATATTATCAGGAAAACTCAACCTGCTTGACATGTGGACATATATAATTTGTCCCTATGACTTAGCTAACAAATTATTAAGTCATGGGAACAAATTCTTAATTCTTGGCCACAATATATATTTTTCCTCCACATGCCATGTGAAGGGTTCTGTACTTTTCCCCAAACCAAATGGCATTCATTATTAGGTATGTGGCAATACAATTATTTATTGTGATTTTTTTTCCTCACGATATTGCACCAAATTGATGTACATTAAAGTACATTATGCAAACTAGTGATGATGTGGTATTACCAGAGAAAAATCTGCCTGCACTGCACCTTCTCACATCCGGCTCAGCGCAGGTCACTAGAAAGACTCTGTCTCTTTTCCTTCATCCTCCCCCACTGCCAGATGTGACCTATCACATGCCCCATCTGCTCAGAAAATCTGCATCATCGCTGCCATCTCTACAGCACAATCCAGAATACTGCTCTCTGAAGACTTACACTTCACAGACTACAGACACACATGCTCACCAAAGTGGAGATGTTTAGAGGTATTCTGATCTGCATATGTTTATGATGCCTCTTTGGATTAAAATGTATCTAATAAATGATTTTGAGTCATCCATTAATCAATAATAGGATATTCCACATGGTACCCAATGCTATATCCTGCAAATATATACAAATATGCTTTACATTGCACACACATTTATAAAAATATATATAAATCCTATAATAATATATAAGTGATTTAAAATGGAAGTTTAAATAAGAACAAATTCATTTCTGCAGAAATTCACCCATTTTCATAATGATCAATTGTATCTTTCCTGTAATGATAAAGGACTACTCTTTATTTTTCAGTAATGCATTTAAAGTTACTGCTCACATAAAATATTTTTTTATGAAATCGACGATAGAGATTTAATAATTAAATGTAACTGGCAACTCCCCGTGCGGAGACGGAGAGACGACGGAACCCCACAACATTAAAGGTTGCCGAAGGACTAAGACGGATCCGGTGGGACTGAGGTCCAAGGCGGAGCCCGTTGCCGGAGGACTAAGACGGATCCGGTGGGACTGAGGACCAAGGCGGAGCCCGTTGCCGGAGGACTAAGACGGATCCGGTGGGACTGAGGTCCAAGGCGGAGCCCGTTGCCGGAGGACTAAGACGGATCCGGTGGGACTGAGGTCCAAGGCGGAGCCCGTTGCCGGAGGACTAAGACGGATCCGGTGGGACTGAGGTCCAAGGCGGAGCCCGTTGCCGAAGGACTAAGACGGATCCGGTGGGACTGAGGACCAAGGCGGAGCCCGTTGCCGGAGGACTAAGACGGATCCGGTGGGACTGAGGTCCAAGGCGGAGCCCGTTGCCGGAGGACTAAGACGGATCCGGTGAGACTGAGGACCAAGGCGGAGCCCGACGGAGCCGTAGGGGTGGAGGGTCGAGGCACAGCTGGAGATCCGGAAGTCCATGGTGTAGGAGAGCGACGTCTGACCAAGGTGGAGCCGGACGGACGAGAGAGCCCGTTGTGGACGTAGGGACGATGGTCCCATGTGGAGCCGAGGGATGGAGGAGGCACGGTGAAGCCGACTGGTCGGCGAGCCAAGGTGGAGTGATGGGCTCTGTGACTGGAGCCAGGGGATCGGGTTTCAGGAAATAGTCTTTAATTATTAAATCCAACAGGAAAACTCAGGGGAAAGATTATACAACCACGAACAACTCAAATATAAACAATACCGGACAAAGGAACAAAGGAAACTGAGGGCTTAAATATAAGGGAGAGGAATCAACGGAAACAGAAACAGGTGTAGAGCTAATTAATAACCAAGGAAACTAACTAGGGAACAGAACTCAAGCAAAGCAGAAACAGAACAGGGAACAGAATGAAAACACAATGAAACCAAACAGACATCTACACGTTACACAAATATTGATTTGATCAAAAATACTTGCTCCCTTTCTGTTGCACTCTGTTAGTTTGAAGTGCAAGTGTAAAGTCAATGAAGAATTTGAAGTATTGAAGTAGGTGTTTCAAACTGTCAAGCTAAACATTTTGGGAACTGAACCCATGTTGTTAGCTTCAGGCTTTGCCATTTGATCTACAGGGGACTTGCAGCCGACAAAACATTAAAAATACATTTCCCACATTTTCCATTAGAGAAATACTCTTTATTTTCAATATTTGTTGGGTGAATGATCTATATCCTGATATTCATCATATCAAATGGACAGTTCTTCTGTTCCTCGCACCTCATTTTATTTTGCATTAAATTAAAAAAAGGCATCTACTAAAGTCTAGTCTAGAAGATATAACCGCTCTAACCTTAGCTCTAGTTTAAAATGGACTGTCACATAAGAAGCGTATTGATGTTTTGTCTTTCTGCTTACATCTCAGCTACCCCCTGAAGTCTGTATGCTGCTGCCATGCCACGTTTCTGTTGCCATGGCAAGCAAATGGGGACGACACTCGAACACACTCCCAGTGATCTGACCTTGTGGAGCGAGCAACCAGCTGTGGAACAATGTTTCTGAATGTGACGCCATTGGATGATGAATCACATGGAGGTCATCGCCATAAACACACACCATGTTGTCATTGTAATTATTGCTTTAGTAGTAACCTTAAGCACATCTAATGCATTATTGATGAATCAGAATAAAGGAAGAACAGCTAATGGGTCAATGATGTATAAGAGTGTCCTGTCCAGGATAAAAACGTTTTTTCACGAATTTCATAATGAGGCTTATTTATTCATTAGTTGTGTTGATAAAACTAAGGTACTGACCTTTTCCAGGGATAAAAAAGTAGTCATATTTTGATGGTCAGCTGATCCTGCCTATAAAAATAAAACTGCTATCCTCCTGTTAGGGTAATGTTCCTACAATCTTGACATATTACCCCAGCAGGGATGGTTGCCAGAGACAAAACTGGCCTGTTGTTGAGGACGACGGCAATCTTTTGAGTGCTGTTTTCAAACTGGGTTTGGGGAGTGTTGAATGTGATAAGTTTCTGAATTTTATAGTTCTTTTTTTATCAGGAGAAGTGTTTCAGGGTCTATTGGGATCTACAACTTTGAAACATAGCCTTCAGGAAAGAGGTGCTTTGTATTTCTAAGATGTGAAGAGTTCTCAGGGTTTCTAGGACAGAATTGGGGACAGGGCTTTAAGGATGATTACTTTTGCAGGAAGTGGCTATAGGGCCTTAACACTGTTCCTGTTGGATGGCTATTTAGGGCAGGCCCCCATGGTGCATCTTGGGTGATGACTTTCTCCTGGTGTGGTGCAAGCAGTCACATTTCTTGTCTGAGACACCAGTGATTTCAGAAATATTGACTGTAATAGAGTGCCGGAGCAATTTTCCACAAGTATAGAATAATGTACCGTTATCAACCTGAAAAACACCACAGCAGTAGTAAGTGAAAAAAAAAAAAAATGCTATTCCAGTAAACACTCCATCTCTAATGTACTAGCATTGGGCTTAGGTTTAGCATTCTATGCTAGCACCACACACACACAGTGGCTGCATCCAAAATCACATACTCTTTAGTAGTAAGTACTTAGTTGAAATATACATTTATGTATTTGGCATACGCTTTTATCCAAAGCGATTTACATTGCATTTCAGGGTATACATTCTTATCAGTTCTTGCTTTCCCTGGGAATCGAACCCATGACCTTGGCGTTGCAAGCGCCAACGCTCTACTGTTTAAGCTACGTACTACGCAACCATGTCTGTGTCCAAAAACCTAAAAATGTTCCCTTCGGAGGAAGGTAGGAAGGCATCAAGGCACGTCTAAATCCAATTTTAGCTTCACTTCATATCTCCTGATGTCCCTTCATCTGATCCATTTTTGAAGGCAGCATTGATATATCTTTCACTGCCTTTGATATCCCACAATCCTGTGCTTTCCATTTTGTGACAGTTGAGCCAAAAAATAAAGATGGCGTCTGAAAGTTGCGGCTGATGGTCAACGTTTTCCACTTCTCTAGCGAGAAATTATATTGTATAAATTAAATATTCGCTTAGTTATCACCAAAGCTCACTCTGTTCTACTGTACATACTACTTCCGCCATGTCACGTGACCTACCAGTGTCAGTTGCGTTGCTTTACTACCATTCACAAATCCACTCCCTTATCCTTGGCCTTATCCATGCTGGGAGATGAGCCAAGTCCAGGAAACCATCTTAGGCTGGTTTAAGCAGGTTTTTCAGCATGCATTTGAAATGGCTCGATTATACTTAATGAGTGGAAACAATATTTTGATGCTGGCTAGCTGGTCTTTGATGGTTTTAGATGGATTTTGGGAACATTTCAGCTGGTCAAGCTGGGAAAACATATGGCTGGCAGACCAGCAAACAACCTTAGGTTGTTTTATGCTGTTTTGTTTTTCAGCAGGGAAGATACTCCTCATAAAATCTGAAGTATATAGCATAACACTCCTCTTTCCTACTAACTGCCTACACAATTACATTGGCACTGTGATTCGTCGACTCTTTAGAAACTTTTTCATGACCTGATCTAGCACTTGCACCGTTTTGGTACTGTTTGCCATTGTGTTCTTCTTCATTGTGTATTTTTAGCTATCTGTTCTGGTAATTGCCACTTATGCAATATGTGCAAAGCCACTTTGGTTAAAAAGCATCTGCTAAGAGCGTAAATGATTTCTGCAGGTCTTTGAGCCAAATATTTTAGAGAAAATAACACACTTAACAGAAGATTTATTTGACTATATTTAGAGCTTTTTTCATGAAGTGAACTGGATTTGGATATCAGCACTAATTCGAGACACTAGTACAGAGAGAACACAACACTTTTTTCTTTTTGTGTGGATGTGGCATTGAGCAGCATTAGCCATGTTAGCATAACATATGACAACAATGTGGAGGACTTTTTTGACTGTAGCTGGACTGGCCGTGTGCCGGTTGCCGTTGCTTTGAGCACAGGAGCTGAACTAATTACCCTCTGTCAGGAATTTGATTACGGTGCATTTGCCGGGCATCCGTTTGACGTGATAAGAGCCGTACTTTGGAAAAAACCAGTAACCCTTGGTAACGCAAGCCTTTTGTCATAGAAATGGATCCCTGAAGCTCACGTTTCTCCTCATCCATTTTTCCTCTGTGCAATGTCAATGAGCATAGTTTTATAAAAGGTCACAAGATAGATTATGTTTAAAATAACATTTCATGTTCCTGAAAATGATTCAGATCTGCACTTCCTGCCTTTTGTAACTGCGTGTTAATCAGATGTTTGGTGATTCATAATGATTATATTCACAGAATGCAACTGGGTCAATCTTGTATGCAGTAACTTTAAAACCTAATATGTTTGTTGTAATTTAAAGAAGCACATGAATACCAGAATTTCAGAAATATGCTCAAGCACTTACTAAATAAAAAGGCTAATGTTAGCCATTGCTCAATGTGATTGAAAGTTAGCTTACATGAGGGTGTCAACATGCAATTTATTTAATATATTTTTAACAGTCGTTTGAAATGTGTGATATCACACTGATTGCTGTCTTTCTATCAAACAAAATGGAATGATTTAGAGTCAGACAAACCAACTGATATCACAAAACATCACACACTTAATAAATCCCATTGCTAATAGTCATGATATATTGGATTTTATATTTTAGCATTTTATATTTTAAGCTATATAGAGACATATGATGGGAAATGAATGCAGTTATACTGCATGTGATTTAGATTTTATCTAACAGAATGGAAAATGAGCGACACAAACAAACACATTCATTACAGATTTTATGAATCCCATGGGAGCAATGTCACTTCCTGGAGGATGGTGTTAAAAAAAAACTAATAGTCTAAATGAATCGGAAGCTGCAATATAGTCTTTTCTTCCCTATATTGTGACGTATATCTGAGTAAAACAGCTTCTCAAACAGGAAAAAAATGTAGGGCGGTATTTGATTTTGTCTATGGCGAATTGATTGGTTGTGGTTTGCAATTGGTCGATCTCATGTGAGTGACAGGTTGCCCCGCCCTCACGCCAGTAAACACATCATCGGGGAAGTGAAAGATTATGAGGGAACATGAATACAAAAAACGGTGGTGATTTTAAGGAACCAGTAGCAACAATCCTAAGTTAAGTTAAGAAAACCCATAGTGATAATTGATTGTAACTAGTGTTTTCATAGCTTAGGGGGTTTATTGCATCTGGGCCCTGGCTTTTGTTAATGGTACGGTATATTACCGCATTACGTACTGAAAATGTAGGAATGACATGATGATTGTGTTTAAATCTGAAGGTGCAGTGTGGAAATAAATACAATACAAAACATGGCAATAAGAAAAGGGTAAAAAAAATACAATACAATGTGTATGAGACAGCACTTTTCTACAACAGGGCAACGGTTACATATAATGCTGGGTCACCCAGTCCCGAAAATGTTTTATGTAAGAATAACGTTAGTAGGCTAGCAATTGTACCTGCAAACTTTTGCGTGGTGTTTTTCGCTGTCAGTTTGCACTACTGTATTTAGATTTACAGTAACTGATAATTTCCCAGAATGCACTGAAAATCTACATACTGTCAACTGTGTGCACAGTACATAACTGTTGAGAATACAATATAATACTGTGAAAACAACAAAATCTACAGTAACATACTGTACATAGGTTATACAGCAAGAAACTGTTGAGAAAAACAGTATAATACTGTGAAAACAACAAAATCTACAGTAACATACTGTACATAGGTTATAAAGCAAGAAACTGTTGAGAAAAACAGTATAATACTGTGAAAACAACAAAATCTACAGTAACATACTGTACATAGGTTATACAGCAAGAAACTGTTGAAAACAGTATAATACTGTGAAAACATCAAAATCTACAGTAACATACTGTACATGGGTTATAAAGCAAGAAACTGTTGAGAAAAACAGTATAATACTGTGCAAACAACAAAATCTACAGTAACATACTGTACATAGGTTATACAGCAAGAAACTGTTGAGAAAAACAGTATAATACTGTGAAAACAACAAAATCTACAGTAACATACTGTACATAGGTTATACAGCAAGAAACTGTTGAGAAAAACAGTATAATACTGTGAAAACAACAAAATCTACAGTAACATACTGTACATAGGTTATAAAGCAAGAAACTGTTGAGAAAAACAGTATAATACTGTGAAAACAACAAAATCTACAGTAACATACTGTACATAGGTTATACAGCAAGAAAATGTTGAAAACAGTATAATACTGTGAAAACATCAAAATCTACAGTAACATACTGTACATGGGTTATAAAGCAAGAAACTGTTGAGAAAAACAGTATAATACTGTGCAAACAACAAAATCTACAGTAACATACTGTACATAGGTTATACAGCAAGAAACTGTTGAGAAAAACAGTATAATACTGTGAAAACAACAAAATCTACAGTAACATACTGTACATGGGTTATAAAGCAAGAAACTGTTGAGAAAAACAGTATAATACTGTGCAAACAACAAAATCTACAGTAACATACTGTACATAGGTTATACAGCAAGAAACTGTTGAGAAAAACAGTATAATACTGTGAAAACAACATAAATCATTTACAGTGTAGCTATAGCATAATTATCTAGATTCTGTCGAGTCACTCATCCACAAGCAGTCGGACTGGCCTTATTTCAGATCAGCGTCGTGTGTGTCTGCAGAAGGCCCAGGGGACGAGGCCGTGTGTTCACGCTGCGGCTCTGGGCTGTGTGTGTGAACGGCGAACGACACACACACGGACCGCGGACCTCGCTGCATCCCACGCCTCACTCCCACTGGAGACAGCATGCTTAACCAACACGGGCATTTATCACTATAGTCGTTCCCTTATTCTGAATGGAATGCATTCGCATATTAATAAAACGATTCAGAAAAGACGACATTTTAAGCATACTAATGAATGGATTACAATGTATGACCATTGTAATGTGGAAATGTCACTGCATTAGTATGCGGTTGGAAATTATGCAGTCTGATAATTAATGCTTTAAAATTTAGGCAGGGTGTAGATATGGTTTTACTATCTTGAAAAGAAAGTGATGGACCTTTATATATTGGCTGATATTTGACCATTTTGAGATTATTGGCATCAGCTAATTGATTGTTGCTCTTAGAAAAAACTAAAACTATTAAAAATCATTTTTTGTCATTAAAATAAAGCAAAAAAAAAAAAAAACTTAAACATTAAAAAGACTACTAAAACTACAAAAATTACAAAAAATTATTTTTTTTTATGCTTTTGAAAAGGCTGCATTTATTTAATCAAAAATACAGTAAAAACAGTTATAATGTAAACTATTATTACAATTTAAAAGAACCATTTTCTATTTGAATATATTTTAAGGCGTAGTTTATTCCTGTGATCAAAGCTGACTTTTCAGCATCTTTACTCCAGTCTTCAGTGTCACATGATCCTTCAGAAATCATTCTAATATGATGGTTTGATGAAGAAACATTTATTATTATTATTATTATTATCAATGGTGAAAAAATTCTTGCCTTGTTGATGAATAGAGCATGTTTTATTTGCAGACATTTTTTGTGAATTTTATATTAATATTGTTTAAATCAAATAAATATAAAAACGTGGTTGTGTACAAGAGGTAAAACCGATATAAATACTGTTTGTTTTCTCACACAAACCGCTCGTTTCGTGTCTTAGGCCATCAATGTGTACTTACGATGGGGAATTGTTTAATTTGGACTTCTCTGTGCATGCTCTTTGAGGTGGTGACCATAGACCTGCATTATATGACTGACAGACAAGAACGGTTTGACCTAAAAATATCAAAATTGAAACTACTGCGGAAACAAAGACACCTGCATCTTGGATGCCCTTGAGGTAAGCTAAAACATACCAACATTATATTTCAAAGTGAACTATCCCTTTAAGGAGTCAATTAAAGATTTTAGGAAATGACACCAAGAGAAGCTCAGTCGTTTCTCTTAGCATCACAAATATCTTGACAAGCGCAAATTCGACTGTAGATCATATAGACCGGCTGATCCATACAATCTATCTATTGACTCATGACTATATCCGTTAATTTGATTGGACCACGTGTTGTCGGATTGCTAGACGGCCTCTGAATGACCCATTCAGGACAGATCCCACATGGGGGAGTCTTGAAACACTGCACCACTGAGCTTCCCGGGAGCTTTTTCAGGAGCTGAGGCTGGGGGAGGGGAGAATCCACTGAAATCCAGAGGACTGGGATAAACAGTGCACTTTACTAGGATAAATGTGAGTAAATGTCCCCATAAAGATGGCAATATCCGAAATCCTAGTCGGGATGCTTTTGGTCCCCATGAGGAAACCGGCTTATAAATCATATGTTTTGAAAATGTAAAAATGCAGAAAGTTATACAGTTTGTACAGTATAAAAACCATTATGTCTATGGAAAGTGCCCATAAAACATGAAACCCCAACGCATGTGTGTGTGTGTGTTCTGCTAAGGGAGGTGAAGATGTGTAAATGTTTGATGGGAGTGCAGATTGCTTCTCTGATATATGGCGTCACACCATCTGTCTGTTGCCGAGGCCTACAATTTATAGAGAGAAAAATGGTGTGTAAGGTGGAATGAGAATAGCATTGAACACAACACTTATTTTACTGTGTGGACATGTATTAAAGCACAGAATATTTTAGTAGTCATTTTCTTTTCTTTCAGTGTTGCACTAATGCCTGTTCTCCCAAACCTTTTTAAATAATTGTGCCTCTATAATAAACTGAATACATTTACATTTAGAAACGGAAAAAGAAAGCATATCAATAAATATGTACCTAAAAGCACCATTAAGTTTTGGACATATGCAATGGTAATACCATGGTTCCATTGTATTATTTTACATACCTCTGAACACCATGTAAATACAAGAATATGATAATCTGACCATCACTATTAAACAGCCACAGTTCTTTCTTGTAAGGGCATATTTTGAGATGATTAACTACTAGTGAGTTATGGTTAGATCCCTGCAAAAAGCAGAACATAAAATCATTTTTAAAAACAATAGATTGGTTTAAAGTGTTTAGGAGAGATAAAGCTCTTCATTCTTTCTGTAAACAAACACACAAGAATGGCCAACAAGGTAGCATTGCAAAAATCCATTTTCATGGCAAAGCCTCCAAATGTGAGTCTTGTTGAGTTCCTCTAGCATGCTAGTCTCTCAGATATATTATGGCGCTGAATGCACTACTAAAGCTGATTCATGACCCGTGTCCCATATCTGAGCCAGTCCAGCTAACCATCATGTCCTCATCGTGAACCCTGTGAACTGAGGCCTATTTGAACATAGCCGGGTGGAAAATCAATCTCGTAACCCAAGCCCTGATGACAATGAAAAGGTCACACTCGATGATCAATAAATTGGAATGGGGATATGAAAAATACATTATATAGGATTAATACATTTATCAAAATCAATGACATTTATCAAAAGTGAAAGCACAAAGATTTACATTGTAACAAAGAAATATCTTTTTCTTTTTGGCATCGATGGTTTCATGAAGAACCTTTAACACCGATGGAACGTTTCCAGTCCACAAAGGGTTCTTTATAGTGGAAAAAGGTTCCTTAGAGTTTTAAAATGTTCTTCACGCTAAGAATAAAAGGTTATTTTAAGAACTGATCACTGAAACGTTCTTTAGGGAGTCAAAAATGGTTCTTCAAAAAAAAAAAAAAAACTTTTATTTTTATAGTGCATGGAATGTTTCCAGTCCACAAAAGGTTTTTATAGTGAAAAAAATTGTATTTTAGAGTTTTAAAATGTTCTTTACACTAAGAATAAAAGGTTATTTTAAGAACTGATCGCTGAAAGGTACTTTAGAAGCAAAGAACCATGGCATCGCCGTGAAAACCCCCTCTTGAAACCTTCATTTTTAAAGGGTTAGTTCACCCAAAAATTGTTAATTCTGTCATTCATTTCTCAGCCTCATGCCGTTCCAAACCTGTAAGACTTCCTTTCACCTTCGGACCACAAATGAAGATCTTTTTGATGAAATCTGAGAGATTTCTGTCCCTCCGTTGACAGCTACGCAACTACCACTTTGACGCTTTAAAAAAAAAAAGAGATCGTAAAACTAATCCAAATGAATTGAACGATTCAGTCCAAATTTTCTAAAGAGACTTGATCGCCGCCATTACAATAAAATACATTAAAAAATAAACAATTTAACAGTAAATTGCAATCAGGTATGGTAGTTATTGTAGATGAACATCTCACCATCTCGACGGTATTTAATGCTATTTACTGCATTCAAAGCAGACACAGTCAGGAACACCCATGTTTAAGTAGGGCAGCAACAAACTTGTGAAGGAAATTAGGCTGTATTAAGCCCGGGGAAACCACCTTGTTTTGCAGCTTTTATACGACAACGTCGAGGTGGGAACATCTGGAGCAACACTAACTTACATGATAGGAGTTTATTGATATTACGTGGCTGAATAACAGTTTTAATTATTCCAATCCCAAAATGGCCAACAGCGCACATCAGCCGTCTGTTGAAGCCCACATGCGTTATTTCACCTTCGCTGACACCCGGCTGATACTGAAGCTACTGCAGTGTGTGGTGAGCTTCACGACCTGAGCTCCGGCTGAGCGAACGGTTCATTATTGATGAGCATCTCTGCTGTGGAGGAGGATGGTGCAGGCCAGGCTGACTCAGCATTTTACAGCCGTCACTCAGATGATCAGCCGTGTCAGCGTTTCACGGGGTTGGGAGCGCTTTAGAGGGAGGGAAAGAATGAGTTATCTCAGTTCGGAGGCCAGCCCCTGTAATTGCTATTGTGTTTTTTTGACATGCAGACACATGCACGTTTGTGTGTTGAACGTGCATTTTAATGGATTAGATCACTCAGAAATGACATTTCTTCCAGTATTATTTGGTCAACGTCACATCATGCTTTTGTGAAACACAAAAGTAAACATTTTGAAGATTTTACAGGTCGCTCTTTTCCATATGATTGAAGAATGAGGCTTTTTGAGCACAGAAAAGGACTCCAAAGCACCATAAAAGTAGCATAAGTTGTCTGTATGACTATGACTTATTGCAATATTTCAAGTCTTCTTGACAGGGTTATTACCGTTAACTAAAACTAAAACTAAAGCATTCATTAAAAAATTCATTACTTGAAAATAAAATAATGCATAAAAAAAAATAAAGATTTTATTTCAGCTAGTTGCCAAGGCCTGATTTTTGTTTAGTTCAAGTTGAAGTACTAACATTTGACTTATTGTCAAGTGTTTCCTATTTTGACCCATTTCTCATACAAAGCTATCGTATGATTTCAGAAGACTTGGAAAATAGCGCACAAGTTGTGTGGAGAACTTTTGTGACTCTTTTATTGCGCTTTTTGATCCTTTTTGAATCATAAAATCCTCAATCCCATTCACTGTAACTGCACTGAAAACAGTGACCAGCTTTAGGGGCCGTTCACACGACACCGTATATTACCAAAAACTGAGAACTTTTCATGAGTTTTAGCAATTATTTTTACAAAAAAAAAAAAAAAACGGGTTTCAAAGTGCACGTTTTTGAAAACAATACCGCTATCGCCTCTGTGCAAACTACAAAAACGTTAACTTGTGAAAACGGTGACGGCATGCGCATCCACAATATGTGTTTAGTCTACAGCCACGTCGTTTTTCTTTACAAAGTGACATCGCCAACTACTGGTCCTGCAGCAGAATACAGCGTTTTTAGTCATTTTCAAGGATCCGTGTGAACGGGGATCGGTTTGACAATGTTGTCGTCTGTATGCGTGAAGGGTTTTGTATATCGTTCACATAAACGTACCCTTCGAATTTCTTCTTTGGTGTTCCATTAAGAAATAAAGTCATACAGGTTTGGATGATATCTGGGATGTCTGAGGTGAGTTTACATCATAATCACATGACAATGCATAAATGCAAATCTGTCAGTCAATGCACACTTTTTTTTTGTCTCCCTCTCGTACATATGCACACACTCATATATGCTGAGCTTCTCGTCTATAATTTATTCCTCTCAGGACCCAGAGGAGTAATGAAATGGCAAATGCTTTTCTGACGTGAACGCCCACCTAGCCGCATTCCTTCCCACAAGCAGGGCTGATGTGCTACTGACTGCTTCAGCCTCTTCAGCTTAATTAGGATTTTATCCCTCAGGGATCCCAGCAAGAACAAATAGATGGCGAGCAATATGCACAAGCTCTTTTTTTGCACAAGCTCTCTGTCTGTTTTAATACAGTTGGATCATTCCTGTTAAAATCTGTATAGTTCTGTAGCAGACATTCAGAAACATGCCCTAGTCAAGCTCAGGCACTTAAACTATAAATGATAACTTGATTATCTGATGAATACATACACAATTTTAACTTACACAAGGCAGTTCATTTGTATACTAAATTTACAAATTTTTATGCATACATTTAATACATTTTCTTTTTATATAACAGGTATGGTTATATAAAATAACAGATATATAACATGTATCTCTGTGTGGACTCTTATGTTGTTTTTCCTTTGGTTCCCTTGTTTTCTTCCTGTGTTTATTTCCAATTCCATTTGATCCTGTTGCTAGTTGGTTTCTATGGTTACTCATTGATTATGTTCACCTGAGTCTGTTTTGATCCCTCATTTAGCCATGTATTTAAGCATTTTGGTTCTTCTCTTTGTCCTATTATTATCTTTACATAAGTGAAGTGGTTGCGCTGATTCTTTTTTGGACACAGCCAATGACTGTGTTCGCTCTATATTCTGTTTTCGTACATTGCTGTCATGTAGAATCTCCCGCTCCTCTTCCCTTGCCTGCACTTTGACAACAATATTTTAATATGAGATAGACAAACTTATATGACAAAACATTAGGGGTGTAACGCTACATGTATTCATCCCGAACCGTCATGGTATGGACGTCACAGTTCAGTGCATACAGTCAAACGACGAATACAGTAAGTTACAGGCGATCCACACTCGAATCCAGAAGGGGACGCGCTTGGTAATGCAACGCTGTTTGCTAACCGCCACTATAGGAAAAAGAGTAGAAGAAGAAGAGACGATCTATGCACTATCCCAAAACAAGAATGGCGACTCGTCATTGGCGAGATGGCACACAACAGCTTGCTAGTCGCCTATACGCTGAGTTTCGATAAATTTTTGTGACGCACTACACTAATTCACGGAAAGGAAACCGGGACTGCAGAAAGCGGCATCCTGTTTGTTTTCTTTATTTTACAATAGCACAATGCTTTGTTTTTATTGTGAGTGTACAGTATACACTATATACAATACACTGTATGCAATATTGTTTCTCTTATCTGTATGACCATAAATAATATAAGTATTGTAAGTTGTTTCCGCTGTTATAATGAGACAAAATCATTTGGCATTGTGCCGATTTGTGTCATGGAAGTCTCACTACTGTCCAGTGATGAAATATGAAATGTTCTCCTTCTCGCTACATCTTTCAGTGATTTCTTGAAAAAGCTTAATAATGAACTTTGTGCATTTTGTACTTTTATAACACAAGAGATTCTTTTCAGTTTTGTAGCGGATTGTAACCAAATAGTCTACCTTTTGTTTTTTATCAGCCTACAAAAAAATGTGATGCAAGAGTGCATTTTTTACTGCTTAGTGCTTAATACTCTATAGGAGGCTGTACTGTACCAACTACCTCAGGGGGACTAAATACCTCGAGGTGGAACAACTTGTACTTTCCACTACTGTCTGTTCAAAATAAATAAAAAGAAACCTAGCATTGGGGATTCGTTGATTTTTCCTTTTGTACCGAAATTCCCATCGAATCCTGACCCCAAAACCGAGGTACGTCCAGAACCGTGACTTCTGTGCACCGTTACACCCCTACAAAACATCATCAAATTCTTCAAATCTCTGGCTAATACTTTCCCACAAAAATAAGTCACTTCCTAGAGGACGATGCCATTCAGGAACTCGCAAGTGATATTGCGAACATGGAAAGAAACTACAAATTGATTACAAATTTATCCGATTTCCCGATATTGTAATAAAAGAAAACTAAATGATATGAGTTCCATCTTGTGAGTTCATCCATATTTTATAATAGTATATATATATATATATATATATATATATAATTTATTATATACATATTTATTTTTAATACATGATGATATATACTGCATAACCAGGATGATCCAGTCGCTTGCTGCTCCGACTGAGAATACGATCCCAGTTGCGTGTTCAGCTTACAACGCTTTGTTTAGGCATGTGTACACTAGCTAAATATTTCATGGCACACAAAATAAGCAGTATTACACAATACAATGCATCTTCGTTACAACTTCATTCTCCTCTCCTGAAGAACGTATTGTGCCAATTATGCCTTAGGTAGGGGTGATAAATTTTTTAATGGATTCAATGTTTTATTCATAGTCGAGCTGGCTCTTTGGCGAATGAAACCGGAGACCGAACCAGGGTCGCGTTTGCAGTGGCTGAATCTTAACAGCGAGACGCAAGAGCACATCTGCTTGTTCAAATGCACCAACCTCATTCAAATTGCCTTTATACACGTAAATTCGCTTGACTGCCTGCATCATTTTGCATGGAGGTCATTTGAGCTGTGCTGCAAAGGTGTGTTTCCATTAAAGCCAGTCTGACTGGTTTTGTCTCTGCCTTCTAATCTGTCTACCAACATGCTGGCATCTCCATTCCACATTAAGAGAGAAGTGTCATCACACTGAACTACTGAACATCTGAGACTGTGTTGGCAGACACTGTAATGGAGAGGAAATCGGAGATTTAGGGATTAGGTGTACAGCAACGATTTGGCAAATGAACAATTTCACTGGGGTTACTATTAAACTTTCGGAATTAATGTTAGATGAGTGAGTAAAGGTGCTGTAAGTTATTTTTTAATCTGTACTAAAGCACAAAAATACCATATAGCAGAGATTTAAGAAACATGCTAAGTTCACATACTTGTTTCTCTGAAAAACAATGCCACAGCCAGTTATTCTACTTTGAAATGTGTGATCCGGGTCGTAATGTCTGTTTTTGTTTTGGTCTGTGTGACTCTGCCAGTTCACCCAATAGTATTTTGACCTCAGGATCGCCACTTGGCGGAAAACAGCGAATCGTAGCCACGGAAGCTAACAATAAACTAGGTCAGAGATTGCAGATTCAACCCGACTATCCTTCTAAAAAGCTCTATGTCCAGAGGCATATTAAAGCAGCATTATGCAACTTTGCCGATTTCTTCGCTGTTTTCTCGCTTTTTGCTTGCGGGTTTCTCTATAGAGCTCCCCCTGCAGCTTCGGAATAGATATTTGACAACACTGTTGTCAAAACTCGTTGGCGACTCGCCCCCCTCCCATCTTCTCCCGCTGGTCATGTGCATTTGTTTTCAAAGAAGCCGGCGAACGCACAGAGCCATGTCCACTGAGGTGTGTATGATACACAGAAGGCTAGCATATAAATGTTTAGATAGTGTATGTGTGCAGTGCCGTAAAGCAATTTGTTACATCGCGAGCCGAGACCTGATATCACGCGATACTTCCTGGCGACCCGCCGGCCCAAAGTTGCAAGGGTGGTTTTTCGTCTCACAGGCGCTCGAGGGGTGCGAGACGACCACCATTGAACCCAAAAACAGTCATATAACCATTCCAATGACTCCGAAGCTGTTCGGTTAAGATAAAAAAGTTACTTAGTTCACCCTTTAAAACAAGCATAAATCAACTCATCAACTTACAGTGTAAGGCTCGTCGCCTTCAATTGTCAGTTGCGCTCGCTCCTGTTGCGTGTCCTCAATCTGGAAACCCGCGTGAGCGTCGAGTCTGAGGAGGAGGGGGAGGGGGAAACAACTCGCTCCGATATTTTGAATTTGGACTGCAGTACCCATTTCAACCGCTAGTTGTCAATATTACATACTCCACCTTTAATGAATTAGTTTAATTAGATGCCCTAATCACCTGCGCTATATAGAGTGCACACACTCCCTCAGTCATTGGCTGTGTCCAAAAGCTTAAAGGCCCCCTGAAATAAAAATGTACGTTTTTTAAGCTGGTGTGTTACAAAACAATTATTCACATTTAGTAGATATAAGCATTCAAAAGTTACAGTCTCTCACTTCTGCTAAAATGGATCACAGATTTTTATGACCTCACCGCAGACTTCAGCTTCTCATCCAATCAAATGCTCTCTAGAATTTAAAGCTCCGCCCCCTATGCTATAAATACCACCTGGCCAAAGCGACCGTTGACACGTCACGAAACAATATGGGTTGGAGACATGTGTTCAGTTGCTCAAACGCTCCAGTTTTATTCCCTTTTCCAACTGTACATTGGTTAAGAATGAAATGGCTAGAATGTATTCCGAGCTCTACTATTTAATCCATTGTATCATCAGCGCTCGGATTCGCTTCCACGGTGCTGTCAAGTACGACTAGCAGTCTGTGAGGTAAACTAAATGCTATTGGCTTGTTGATAAGGGGGAGGGGCCATTCAATATGTCCCGCCTCAGTTGATGTAAGTGGAAATTACATCAACGCATCATACAAAGCTGCGTGTACAAAGGCACTTCAGAACGCTGCCTTCAGAGGACGCATTCAAAGGTATGAAAGCATCAAGGCACGTCCGAATCCAATGTTAGCTTCACTTCCCGTCTTCTGAGATTCCTTAATCTGATCGATTTTTGAAGGCAGCATAGATGTATCCTTCACTGCCTTTGATGTCCCACAATCCTGCGCTTTCCATTCTGTGACAGTTGAGCTGAAAAATAAAGATGCCGTCTGAAAGTTGCGGTTGATGGTCCGTCTTTTGACCAACGTTTTCCACTTATGATGTAATTTCTAGTGATAAATTACTATTATAGTAATTATTAAATATTCACTTAGTTTTCACCAAAGCTCGCTCTATTTTGCTGTAGATCATTAAACCGTTACGCTGCCTCAGAAGTCTGAAATCGGTGTTGTGAGGTGCCATCGAGCGCAAACTAAGTTTATGTTCCTGACTACCTTGCTAGCTACTGCGGTTTACCTCAACCAAGTCGATCACCAGTCATTCAAGTCGTCTTCCAGTCATCCCTCATCTCAGTGTGGATTCTCGTGTGTGTGTGTGTGTGTGTGTGTTCTCCAACGATTCTGTAAGACAAAGAAGTCCATCTTATCTGCTAGCGGTGTCAAGTACAGTATCGTCACTTACCTGTTTGTGCACTGTGTTCCTGCCATACAGTATCTGTAAATAAACCTGTTTAAGCTTTACCCTAATTCTGGTTCAAGCCTGAGTGTGACAGTAGAAATAGAAGAAACAATCAGAAGTTTTGTGCCTTTCGTTCATAATATCAGAGGACTGCTAGCTAAGGCAAAGACTATAAATAGTTATAGAGCACTGCAATGATGACGTATTTTTGTAGGTCAACCCGGAAGTTTGCATCACCCTGGTTCCCTCGACAAAAACCCAATAGGATTTTCCATTGGCTTTTGGATTACTGCAGAAAATAAGCTCTGCGACCGACAAAAGTTTATGATTCTTATGTGTTTTGTTCATCATGATCATCTTGAAGCTTACACTCAATCATCAGAAGTAAAAAGCTAAATGTACGATTGATTAATGAGCTACACCACGGTTGAATAACTTCACCACAACTAAGCTTCCAACAACTCTTTCTTTAAAAACAAAAACTTTTTTAAACCCAGTGAGGCTGTAAAAGCAAAGTAGTGTATAGATATATGAGTTTACCTGTTCGGCATGATGACGCTCAAAGTCCCATTTAGCAACTTATTAGCAACAACAGCTTTGGTCAAGACAAGGAAAATCTTTAAAAAACAAAAAAACAGAAGGGGCATTACTGATGTATTTTATGTCCGAATAAAATGTGAAATTATCTTCAGCTTGTATTCACCACAGACCTTATTTCAGGCGTTTAACCAAAAAACAATAAAAAAAAAAACTATTGACTTCAGGACGATGGAACCGGACATGCTAAAATGCTAACTCGTTTCCAGGTTTTGGCCGACTAAAAGCAGAACGATTTTGGCCAATTGGATTTTAGTGTGGGCGGAGCTTCCCAATGTGGCTCCATAGAAAAAAAACACTAGGCTTGTTCGACTTGAACCGGCGCTGCACAGACCGATCGCTGAATGACATCAAAGTACCGCGAGAGCCATTAGAGAGCAGACGGCTCTCATGCTTTTGAATCACTCTCGCGGTACTTTGATGTCATAAACACCAAAGCCGTTTGAAATGGCTGCCGTTTCTGACGTCACAAACCTTGTTACCAATCAGATCAACGTGTGATCGTCAACGAGTGGATCTCTGAGCTGCTGTGAGTGAGTGGAGGCGGGGCTCATTTGCATATTCATAGAACTGCATATACTAAATGAGGCAAGGGTGTAGAGTTACATTCAAGCTATTTTAAGGCATGACAGTTTTTTTCAAGAAAAAAAAGTTTAAATGTAATTTTGGTGATTAAAGATGAGTTTTAAGGGATACAATTATTGACTACAGGGGGACTTTAAAATAGGCCTGATATTTCTTGTCGATCCCTTCACTGTCTCCTTCTTCTAACATGATAAAATAATTTCAGTTAATCAATCAATATTTCATGTCTATTTGTTGTAGTTGTAAGCAGAATAATTGTACAGCTAGTCGGTCGTTATTGCAAGATTAGTAATGCAACCTCCTGATTATTCTGTCTAGGTTTAGAAAAATCTGGTTTACTATGTGTGTGGCGACTTTCTACAGACGTAATGGTTTTTATACAGTACAAACTGTATACTCTCTTCCCTTACACTAACCCTAACCCCTAAACCTACCCATCACACAAAACTTTCTGCATTTTTTTATAAAAAACAAAACAAAAAACTCTGAATGATTTATAAACTTGTTTCCTCATGAGGACCTTAATTTAGTCTCATAATGAGTCGGTGTGCATTCAGGTTGAAGAATCCACCGGGATGTACACACACACACTGTGTTGTCTCGTACCTAAGATCTCATTGTTCTGCATTGTTGGTCCAAATGTGAAAGTGAAAACAGCAGCAGATCTTAATGAGACCTCTGTCTAAGGGCACAGATGACATATTCAGACCCTCTCTCTCCTCCCTGCTCTCTGACCCATCCGTTTGCCGGAACACGGGTAATGAGATTGATCCGGGTCACTTAAAACAGGGAAGAAGGGTGCAAGCAGGTGTCATCGCAGCAGAGAAAAGCTCACCCCTGCTGATTCAATTCCTACCAGTGACTTAAGAAAGGGGACACACACATTTGCACAAGCTACAGTATTCTGACACCAGGGGGACAGGAGAAATCATGAGGATACTTGCATTTAAACATATTGCAGATGGTGATGCAAATACATACAAATACACAAAATAATCCCTAATAGGCTTATTGACCTTATAGGGCGGAGATTTCGAGGCATAGGCTATGACCTTAAAGGGAAGACACATATTTATGAATCGCATTCAAATGAGGAAAAAGTGGGCGGGAATAACTTGCGTTCTGACCAATTAAATTCCTTGTTCTCAACCGGCGTGGGCGGAACAGACGGCTTGTGAGGTTCCCGTGGGCGTGGTCTGACGCAATGGAGGCGGGGCTTTAGCCGGAAGTGTGTGTGGACTGGGTCTCCTTGTCATTTGGCTTCAGTAGATTGGAGAGGAAAAGGACAGCAGCGGCAGCACAGCGAAGGGAATAGAAGTGCGCTGGTGGAAAAAAAAAAAAATTACAAAAAATAATACAGAGAAACAAAAATCCAACAATGAAAAGGACGCATGAACGCTTTGTAGTTCACCAGTAACTAAACTAGTCTTTGTATATTGAAGTCAATGACGTAGAATCGTCTACGCAAGTGATTTAAAGGTTAGCAGCTGGCTAAAGCGAGACAGGGATGTGTCATTGAGAAGGCAGGACACGTCAAGACGAGGAAGGGAGAAAACACATAGACACTCTTGACGGATTATAAATATCATAATATCAGGTCACCGGTGTATTCGAGCTTCTGCGTTAAGTTTGCGTTGTGATATCTGGAACGAGTCCTCAGTCATCGCTCGGATCAGCCACCAAGGTGAAAAATGAATTTATTTATTGTCTTTGTGAACGTATTTATGATCAATCCCTAATATTACATGTGTGTTGTGGCTTTATATGTGTTAAATCGTGCAGTATTGTGCGTATTGTAGCTCGCGAGCAGAAGACGTCATCATTTTTCTGATCGAGCGTTCGTTCGTTAAAAAGGGAAGAACCTTTTTTTCCCTCAGATGATATTTAATTTATAATAACAGATGAGGTGATTTGTCGTGTAAGCTACCTGACTGTGTTATTTTTGCGTCAGAAAAACACGGTCGAGTCGGCCTTTCGCTTGATATGAAGCCTTTTAGCAGTTCCTGTTGAATAAGCCGGTAGCCTGTTAGCTGTTAGCTGAAGATGAGACGTCACGAATCTATAATTAGAGCCCGAGAGACCTTTATAACTTGTGTTATAGCCAGTATGGCATACACCGTCAACATCGTCGAGGAATTAATGATATGACACGATCATCAAATATACCTTTACTGTCAGTACTTGTGGCAGAGTGCCACATAGTCTCTCACCAAAGGGTGTCCTCAGTGTTTCCACACTATTATAAATAAAGACCCTTTAACATCCATGCAACGTTTCCATCCATTCCACAAAAAGGTTCTTTATAGTGGACAAAGGTTCTTAAGATTATATAAAGTGTTCTTCACACTAAGAAAATGATGGTTAATAACTGTTCTCTGAATGGTTCTTTTGGGAACCAAATATGGTTCTTCAATGGCATCACTGTGAAAACCCCCTTTGGAGACTTTGGGTGTGTTCACACTTCTTGGCATGTTTGTTTCGGTTAAAACACGAACCCTGATGCAATAGTGCGGTTCATTTGAATCAGTGTGCCATCCGAACCCCGGTGCGCACCAAACAAGTGGACCGAGACCCCTGAAAAGATGGGTCTCCCAAACGAACTCTGGTGCGGTTCGAATGATATATGAATGCAACATGGACCAAAGACATGTAAACGAACCAATAAGGGACGTGATGCCACAAGATGCGACCCTAAACCGGTGTGTTCTCATCATATTCATGATGTTGCCCATCACAGTTGGGTTCAGGCATCAGAACCCCGTCTCCTCGCAGCAGATCTTCGTTTGGGTGTGACGGAGGGATTCCTCCCACTATTTTGACTACTTTACACATTTTATAAGCTGTTCACGAGTTAACCGAGCTGGTTAAAATACCACCATATGTAGGCTACACATACTACACTTACAACGAGTGCACACAAAACATTGTTTTGGACGTTCGGTAAGTTCAGTCGCGAAATATAGGCTATGTCATAAAAGCCGGCCAATTAGGTTGTAAACGTATCCATATGCCTTTAGGCTCAGTATCTTTAGCTTCGGTGTTAAAAATGCCGCCAAAAATGAACGCTAAGCGGACCAGAACTACATTTTTTTTTTTGGTCCGGACCAAACGTACCAAGTGAAGTGTGAACACACCCTTTATTTTTGCCAATAAACACACCCTTTATTAGTGTGTCATGAATTATGTTGTACAACTTGCGTCATGGAGTATTTTAACCATGGATATGCATTTTTTTTTTTAGGGCATAGGAAGCAAGAATAACTGTTGGAGCCAGGTTGAACTGGAGAACATAAATGGGGGATTACGGGTTTGGAGTCTTAGTGCAGAACAACACTGGCAACAAGTCTGCTTTCCCAGTACGAATCCACCCTCACCTGCAACCCCCACACCACCACCAAAATGCGACCGCCAGCCCTGCCGCTTTCATAAACAGCACCCCGGCTGGGAACGGCACCAACACCGGTTCGACATGGCTATTCCCGGCAGCCGGCGCTCACAGCAACATGCAAGATGAAATCCTGGGCTCGGAAAAGCCCAAAGTCCAGCAGCAGGAGCTGCAAGAGACCCAAGAGAAACAACAACAGCTCTCGCCCGGACACCAGGAGAGTGGCATCATCTCCGAGCTGGAAAAGGCTCGCGCTGAAGAGATTAAGGTGGAGAGTGGGTCATCCGACGGGACCAACGGCAAGGAGAAGCTTCGTTTGGATTCCCCCGTGTTGACGCCCTTTGACTATCAGGAGCCTTCGGGACTGGGAACGGCTGCCCAATCCAGCACCTCCTCCTCCCTGACCAGTTTCAACAACTGGTCAGCTGCTATCCCCCCCACTCCTTCCACCATCATCAATGAGGACATCAGCTTCTTCAACCCGGCGGCCTCCGCCAACAACGGCCCGCTGCTGTTCCAGAATTTCTCCCACCATGTTAGCCCGGGCTTCGGAGGCAACTTCTCCCCTCAGATCGGTCCAATCTCCCAGCACCACCCCCCCCACCCCCACTTCCAGCACCCCCACAGCCAGCACCAGCAGCATCGGCGTTCCCCGGCCAGTCCTCACCAGCCCCCGTTCCCGCACCGCAACGCCCCCTTCGGCCAGCTGCCGCATCTCTCCAACAGCCTGAGCAAGCCTCCCTCCCCGTGGGGCAGCTACCAGAGCCCCTCGCCCTCTCCCTCCTCCACCTCCTGGAGCCCGGGTGGGGGTTACGGCGGGTGGGGGGGGTCCCAGGGACGCGAGTATCGCAGAGGCCTGAATGGAGGCATGACGCCTCTCAACTCCATCTCCCCGCTGAAGAAGACCTTCCCCAACAACCACATGCCCCAGCAGAAGTACTCCCGCACCAGTCCTGGATTCAACCCTAAGTCCTGGATGGATGACAGCAGGAGCGAGAACATCTTCCCTTTCCAGGTGTGTGTAATATTGACATGATAATGATGATGATGATGATGATGATATGCCTCAAAAATAGGTATATAACCGATATATTGGCCTGGCTGATAAAGGCCCCGTTCAGCAGTCAACATTTGAAGTGGATCAAAAAAGGTCATCAAAGTTGTCCTAAGACAAGAAGTCATGTATAACTTTGAAAGATTTTGATCCACTTCAAATGTTGACCGCTGTATAACAATACATTATTCTTCATTCAGTTCTGTGCATTAGACTCGTTATATTTTGACTAGTTATCAATGGCCGATCGTTTTCGGCGGCCGATATTTCGGTGCTTCCCTATCAAAAAGGTAGGGAAACTCCAACATGATGAACTGTACTCGATCTGTCTATCTGTGAGCTGGATACAAGAACGTGCAAGTACAACCTGTAGTTTTCAGGAAAGCCCTAGAGCTGACAAAATACCACCTTTTCTGACAAACTCAAGATGTCTTGGTTCAGGTAACGTAAAGACAGAGTACACATTGTTCATTTACATGCACTACTGACATTGCAACAATACAAAGCTGGTTGTACATCGGAAATTTCAGCAAAATTTTACATGCGAAAATAGGTCATTTGTCAATAGCATCACGGCACTTTCAAACCGAGCAGCTGTTTGTTGGTCAAAGCGGCGAATTTGCATGACCAGCTTGAACATGAGCGAAACGTCACGTTCACGTGGATTCTGGCTGTATTTTGCATTGTATCGAGCAACATTAAATGTGACCAGGGAAATCCACACCACAACTATACCGATAATAACGACAAAGAGGAACGACGTAGTTCAGATCGCTTTCAGAAGGATTTTTTTTTTTTTCAATAAAAACACTGACAGCCAATCAGAATCCACACGACTTTAAAGAGCTCGAACATTTAAAGTGGCAGACCGCACACATTTAAATTAAGCAGTGTTATCATCCGTTGGGTGTGGACACTAATAAAGTTATCGTTCTTGGTGTGAACAGGCCTTAACTGTGCCATAATACTTAATTACAGCTATATAATGCGGATAACTCGTGTATATATAAGATGTTTATATCAAGCTTTACTCTCTATATGAAAGGTGTTGTATGTCTCTGCACTCCCGTTTTGCACACAACGTGTCGCAACTGCTCATTTGCACAAGCTCAGCTCAACTCTCTCACGTTGCCAACAGTCTCTGTTGCTCTTGTTGTCAGAAATCGGCAGTTTACATTGAAAATGAATGATGCCTGGTGGCTTCAAAGCTGCGGTGTCTGTCAGCGCGAACCCCACAAACACATGGATCGTTTTGTGCATTTGCACAGCTCTAATTTGCCTGTTTCTGCTCTCTCATGGCACATTGTGACAAATTCTGCTTGAGTTGGGCCCAAAGCAATATGTGCCAGAGGCTTGGATGACTAACTTTGCTCTGCCTGTTTTGTTTTCCAAACAGCTCTGTGAGATTTTAGTTGCTGACAACAGCTCGAAAATGAAGCGCTGCCTACCGTGACACTGTCTGGGTTAGATTATCATCTTACAAAACGAATAATTGTAATGTACACATTGTCTTTTTGACCCGTTTGATTACATTTGCATAAGCCATTACGTTAATCATAGCACTACGGATTTTAAAATGTCGGCCGACCTGTTTTATTCCTGGTAGTATATTTTTGGCCTTGTGTCATACTTAACTGGAGCTAGATACACGGATGCTATCTCAACAGATCTTAAGATGGGTCAAGGTGGCATACAATACATTAAATATAAAGTTCAATTAATTTATGCTGCAGCAGCTGTAGTACGACGTACTCGTAAGTGTCTATAAGCTGTACTAGAACCACTCCTGTTTATTTAGTGTGTGTGTGTGAAAAGATCCTGGATTTCTATAATTATTTTTTTGTTTCAAACAGAGATTCTCCCACAGTTCTCAACAGACAACTAAACGAAATAACATGTAATTTACTAGAGCTTCTGACAAAATATTAATTGCTGCAGTCTGTTTAAAATGTTTAATTAATCAGAATTAATTATTTTATTTGAGTCAATGAATGACTTGCTCGTTAATACTTCACTTGTTTCAGTACTGGATGAATCAGCGTTTTTGATCAAATCTCTTGAGCGATTCAATGACAAATACATCTAAGAGTCACTTGTCGCCACCTACTGGCGTAACGATGCAATCGCTACAATCGTTATTCGAAGCACTAAGTTACTCTCAAAAGGTGATTTTGATCTACTTTGATCACTTCCATTGACGTGTTTATATCTGAACTATAAACTTTTATTCTAGTACTTCTGTGATTATGAATATTTGTAACAGAGAAATAAGACATAGATAATAGACGGAGAATGAGGGGAATGAGATTGTGTGGGTGTTTGAATCAAGATTGCAATCTTTTAACGATTAATCATGCAGCTCTAATACTTTGGCATAGAGCTGGCTTATATGGTTAACTATATTTGAAACCATTTTTTAGTTTACCTAGGTGTTAACAATAAGATTTTGTGGTTTGTACAATCAATTAACACTGTTTTTTGTCATTTTTTACAAGATGGACAAAATTTGTCACCAAAAAAGTCATTGGGTTTAACCACTGGTTTGAAAGTTAAAAACTGATTTGACATTAATGTTGAGATAGTATATAGTGTGTACCACAGAAGAAATATTAAATACAATTATCACTGATCTCATAAATGTAATCATTTATTGGACTACTCCAACATATTCAAGTAAAACATTGCACAGGGAAAGGAGAAAAAGAGCCTTATCTGCTTTATATTTGTATTATTGTAGTTCCTTTTAGTTATTAAAAACAATATTATTCCATTTAAATATTTACTATATCGGTTTTACCGAATGACCTTTTGACACTTCAAAATCTTTAAAATACCTTTATATGTAGTAAAATATAATTAAAACCTTTTGGATTCAGTAAAAGAGATCAAGTTGTACTATCTTACATACTTTGGATGTTATATATTTGTTTTTTTTATTATTATTAAGGCCTTTGGACAAAAAAAATGTCACGTCACGTCATTGACCCATATATATGTATGTGTACATACATACATACATACATACATACATATAAATAAACATACATACATGCATACATATAAACATACATGCATATAAATATAGTCATTGCTAAAGGGTGTTGTTAGGCATTGCCTTTATTAAAAGGTAAATTCTCAATTGTCTGAAAGTATACATATCTTTTTTTTTCCTTTTCTTTTTTTAAAGCATAATTATATCAAGCAAATTAATAGTGTCATCCTTCCCCTAAAAGATATAGTCCCTGTGGATTGAGTCCTGAGCCTGTTCCCCTCTCTGCTGTCTTGTCACTTTCTGTCTCTATTGAACAAAAATAAATGAATAATAAAAAATTAAAAAGATATAACAAATTTGCTATGCAAAAAAATATAAGCAAAACTTGTTAATTGGTTTAAAATGGCAAGTTCCCTTACTATATCCGGTGACAAACTGTAATGGATCTAATGGGACATTAAGTCATTTTACAGTAGAATACTGTTAAACGCACAGACTTTGGAAGTAAAAATGAAGTCATCTTCTAATTTACAGTGAAAAAATGTAAACTGATTTTCCCAAAGATTTCTTAAGTGAGACTTTCCATATGATGCCATTTTGTTAAAACAAATATGTTTCTTGTTATTTTTTGTTTATCATTTATTTACATTATCTTATGTTGTTTAATTAATGTGCATTGCATTATTTTAGTGAATAACTACAGAGCGGTTATTAATGTAGCCTATTATACAGAATACTAGTGTGTAATGATGTTACAATATCAGTGAATGAAACATTTTTTTTTTTTACCGTGAAAGTGAGTTAAAACCTAAAATGTTGTAGTGGTGAAAATGATTGAAGATATCAGAATTCTGTTAAATTTGAGCATGTTGTTGTAATTTTCACGTGACCTGGGCTAGTCCTTGTATCTTCTGCTGCATTCACGTCCTCCTGGGAAGCTCTTAATTATGAGAGGGGAAGCTGTAATTACGACATTGTGCGTTCAAATCACTTTGGTCTGAACTATGCACCTTTTCTACAATAAATACAGCAAGATTTTTAACTCTACTTTCTAACAAAATGATTTCTAAAGAATGCACATCAAGAGTGTCTGCATTTAATTTATGAATCCATTTACTTTGTGGTGGCATTCATGTGCATTCAACTCGTAAATTCGATCTTTCTTGAGCGCATCAGTGCCTCTTGAGTTTCATTTCATATTTAGTGTTATAGTAAGCAGTAGCTATGTTTCCATAAACCTATTTTTATGTGCATTTTGGGATATTGCATAAAAACCTCTGGATGAAAACACCAAGATGCGCATAAATAAATAAAAAAACTCTCGAAAAACTGCTGGGTTGTTTCAACCCATGTTTGGGTCACATATGGACAACCAACCATTTATTTAATTTTAAGTAAATTTTTAAACCCAATGCTTGGCAATTATATATATATATTTTTTTACATTTTTAAATCCAACGGTTGGTTTATTTATTTATTTATTTATTTAATTTTTTAAACCCAATGGTTTGTTTAATTTAGCAAAATTTTAAAACCCAATGGTTGGGTTTGTCCATATGTGACCCAAACATATGTGGTTGAAACAACCCAGCATTTTTCTATAGTGCATACGTTAAATTGAGTCTGATAATTATTTTTATTTTTTTCTATTTGTCCAATAAGAAAACATGCTCATAAACTATGATGGAAACACATGCCAGAACTGTCTTACATGACGGCGTTCCCAAACAGCAGGCATTCGAATGCAAGATAACATGATCGTGTTTCGTGTCATTTATTATACGAAAATGAATATATTAGGGCCGTCACTTTACATTCAAAAATCGATTGCACAATCAACCAACACAAGTTTCGAAAACGAAAATAGGGAATCGATTTTAACGGCTTCTCTCGGAGCGCGTCCAGCTCGTCACGATACGCCCACAGCGAACGCGCGTCACACAGCGACTGCAGGCTCTGACAAACACACACTCGAGAATGTTGCACTCCTGTTTGTCATTGTGCACGAAACTTCACGCCAATAAATCATCAGAAATATTGCTGACTTGTGCGCGTCTCAAGCGCCGTCTTCACGTTCGTCCTAATGCCTGTTAGTTGTCCGTGGATTTGCCTATATTTGGCATTTAAAATGGAAACGTCTTTAGACATGGAAAATCAATTTACAATCGATTCAATGAACACTTATGTCTCAAAAATCGAACAGGATTTTTTCACAAAAGTGACGGCCCTAGAATATATACAATGGCTTCTCCTACTGCAACTTCCATTTTTCGAATTGATATGCAACAAATTATCAGGAAGTGACGATTTTGTTCTCTTCGGCTCGCTGGATGGTGCTTTATTCGCAAATGTTTTATGCGATATTCCCATTTTGCGCGTTAATTGATGATGTTGCGAGTTAAAGGAGCCGTATGTAAGATTGTGGCCAAAACTGGTAATGCAATCACTTTCAAATGACTATAGAGCGGTGTATCAACCCCCCCCCTGACTCGAGGTTGCCAGATAGGCTGCAGGATCCAGCAGGAACGTAGGCTGCTACGTAGCTGTGGTAACTAGAGCAGAGCTGGCAACCCCGATGCCGAAACACTACTGACTTCGTGATTGGTAGATAGGTGGAGGGTGGGACTTCAGGCCAAAACACAAGATATCAACATCAGTTGAGGGCTGCAACTTCACTTTTTAAATGACAATATCCTGGCCGGACTACCGTTGTCAGTGATGTAAGTATTTGAAATGAACATGATTTCTTAATGTCTAGTGACATATCAGGGCCATTTTATGATTAATTGAAATACATTTCTTACATACAGCTCCTTTAAATTCGCAAATTTGGATGGAAACATGGCCACTGTCAATTCTCTGGGCCATCAGTCCTCATTTGTGTCAGTGCATCCTCATTTTCGCTTGATTCCCGGGAACAGGTGCCTTCCAGATCCTCTTATCGAGGTGTTTGTGCGCAGAGCTCATCCTCTGGTGTAGAGACTCGGGTCAGGCTGCAGTTTGGTGATCTAGATGTGTTCTGTTCTTTGTAAAACCAACAAACTAAAGGTATTCGATAGCACTTGGAACCTGTGGCTTCCACCGCTGAGAACAGGCAGCTCTTATTCGCAGCTATTTGCTCCAGCTGGTTGAGGACGTGATGTGATTCCCAGCACTGCATAATGTCGCTGGAAGTTTCCACAGGCACTGTGTACTCTCAGCCAAGAATATCTGATGTTTGGTGTGAAAGCAAAGGCTGTCTCCGGAGGGGGGTCAGGACACACACACACACACACACACACACACACTGACAGACTCACACATGAACAGGCGCTGCCGAGATGTGTAATTAAGCAGTTACTCTGAGAGAAAATGAGAAATGGGACATGCAATGCATGATGGTGGAGATGGATATTGTGACAAGGTTAGATGATTGAAGACACTGTAAAGAAAACAGAAAAACAAATATGGCTGTTCGTTGGAAAGTGTGTCTTTTTTTTTTTAATCCAATTGGGCTGTTATATTCCCAAGGCTCAATTAGCGATCAAGCTGACATGGAGACATTCTAAAGCTGTTTGTTTTATTTGCAAGGCCAGCTTCTGATTGGCTATTGTCATGGGGCGCAGGTGCCCACGGCAAATACTCATCTGTCGCTCGGCTAGGGTTAGTCAAGGATTTGACTGTGCGGTCGCCTAATGTGACACACTTTACATTTTACACTCCATGCAAATCATTCTCACATAGCCTACTTTTTTATCGCGTTTTTGCCTTTCTAGCTTAATTCTGTCACATTAGATGCAGATTTGTGTTACAGTAATACGTATGGTGTGTTTGTTAGGGCACTATGCAATGGGTCAGCCAGGTCTTTTGCTTTGTGTGTTCTAGCCATCATCTTAACTCTCTGTAATCTTCTTTAAAGTCTCCTATGATTGTGTTGGGCTTCAGGCTAGCCTCAGCACGGACATCCGCTCCACAGTTCATGAAACCGCCTCTGTTCTTGGTGGTCTTTGTGGTGTGATACTAAGAAAGTGTTTTTTGGTTTTAGACGCGGTTAAATGGTTAGCTCACCCAAAAATTTAAATTCTGTCATTCAGAATCTGTTCAACCAGAACTCGTTTTTGCATTGCTTTTCCATTGTTTTTCTATGTAAACCTGCACAAGATGGACGCCATATGATTGGAGTGCTATATTCCCTGGTCAATGTATGTGCTTTCGTTGAAGGATCAATACCAGCGGGACGTTTTATTTTGCATTGAACTGGAAAAAAAGTAGTGCATTTGAAATTTTTTATAAATTGGAAGAGTAACCTTAAAACAGAGTTAATTTGATCAGTCAAGCAATATGTTACATGGCATATGTATTATTATTATTTTTCTCAGTTCAACAGGGCTCTAGACTTACGTTTGAGAGCAGTAGCACCAGTGCCACCAAGTTATACAGATGGTGGCACCAGCACCTGACTTGGTAGCACCAAAAATAATTATTAATTATTAATTATATAAAATGTAAGTATTACATGTTTGTTTGTTTGTTGGAAATGCACATTTGACAGTTGCAGTATCTTGAGCTTGAGATGCGGATGTACATTTATTTTTATTAACAAAAACCTTAAAAATTAATAGCCTAAATTGTTTAGGATAAAATCGAAATATTCTTTTAGAATTCTACTCTTATTAAAATTGGTCTTCCATCATATCATGCATTTGTAGATCATAACCACACATAGCATCTCACTACCATGATAGCTTAAACACATTTAGTATGATTTATATATCTTATATACAAAAAACTGTGATTACATTCCATTGCTACTTAAATACATGTCTATGTTATCATTTTGATATTATACAATTAATTATGGTTATCCCACATTTCTGCCACAAAACCATGGTTACAGTTAGTGTTACTACAGTAAATTCATGGTAAATGTTGGTGATTTGTGGATTTTGTTCAATACGATACACTTGTGTCACGGTTCGGTACGTTTTCGATACAGCAAAAAGAAAGAAATGCCAGAGAATTTTTCTTTTTTCTTTTTTTTTTATTAAAACTAACATAATAAAGTGTGATTTTGTTTATTTATTTTTTACTTTGAGCAATGATGGAGCTATAATAGACTCTTCTTAGGAGCATATAAAACAGCTCCTTGGAAAAAATGAAATTTAGCCTAATATTGTAGTAGTTATAAACAAAGGTCTATTTTTAGTTCAGATTAACATTTGAGGGCAGCAATTTTATTCATAATGTCAAAATAAAACCAAAGTAATGTTACTTGAAAGCATTATAGCCTACTATTCCTGCCAAACTTCCATGGTTGCAGTTAGTGTTACTACAGTAAATCCATGGTAAATGTTGCAGATCTGTGGACACTGGATAGTTCATTCATGGCACAATGTTTCTTCCTCGCTTCCACGCGCTGTTTGATCCGTTACTAACTGAGAAATGTGAATGTTTCTCACTAGATCTCGCAGCGATGTTATTACTTAAGTGGCGAATTCAAATGATTTCTTTACTGGATCTCTTAGCGCTGTGATCAAGATCGGCTCGCGCTGCTTTGGTCCAAACTGATAAACGGTCCGTCAACCACACAATAACGAGTAGCTCAGTTTCGTTCCGCTTACATTACGTTTGCCATTTGATGTTGGACAATGTTGTGGTCGCGCCAGCGTCTCTTACTTTATGAGCGCGCTTGCCACGCGCGACCCGCCTACATTTGAAATAACTAAATTTTGGTCGGCAGGAAAAATAGTCCAACGAACCGTTCGGTTTGAAAATGCGTACCGAACACCGAACCGAAAGCCTCGTACCGAACGGTTCAATACGAATACGTGTACCATTACACCCCTAGTCTTGACACAATGTTTCCCCTGTTTTCAGCATCCGTGTTGTTAAAGTCAGCAGTGTTTCATCTGGCTTTAGTGGAGCAGAGACATTACTGGTGTGATTAGGAGAACTCGAATGCTTCTCACTGGATCTCACAGCACTGTTCAGTGATCGAGACCGGTCAGCAAGTGAACGCATTCGCTCTAGCTCATCTAGTCTTTTGAGCCGAGCTGATGAACGGTCCGTGTGGCACGGTTCAATTCGTGTAGCGCTGTTTCGTTTGGTGAAAAAAGGTCACAAATGAGACCATTTAGTCGCAGTCTAGAGCCCTGTACAAATAAATAGGCTTCTGTTGATGGCCTATGGTTTTAGACTAAACTGCTTTAAAGGACAACTAACAATTACATCTGTCATCGTTTACTCAGTCACGTTGTTCCAAAACCAATAATGTTTTCTTAATTTTCAAAACTCAAACCTGAGAGATTTCTGTCCTTTCAATGAAATTCCAGGTAAACCAACCTGGGATTTCTTTGCTTTATATGATGAACAGATTTAATTTAGGCTTATATATATATAGCCTATATGTCGATCATGGTTTAGATCTTAATAAAAGCTTAGCCTAAATTTAATCTGCTAATCTTAAGTGATCGAATGTCTTCACAAGACTTGGATGAAGCTGCTTGATTCATATGGATTTGTTATACGACACGTTTTATGACCTTTTTGGATCTTCTAAGTTTTGGTTACCTGGACTTTAGGTGGAGGGAAATAAACCTCGGGTTTCATTAAAATATCTTAATTTATGTTTTGTGGGTTTAGAACAACATGAGGGCGGGTAAATGACTGAATTTTCATTCTTGGCTGAACTATCCCTTTAATTTTTCATATTTACCTTCAACTCTGAGTTCTGAAATTGTATGTATTTATTTATTTATTTATTGGAATGCTGCTGTAGTCATTTCTCCAAAGTTCTCCAATGGGAAAAGGTCTACGATTGGGATATGACCATGACGCTCATGGTTATATGACCATCTATCTGACCGAGAGCTCTTTCTACACTTTAATTACTTTATCAGCGGAGTCAGTTGCGCTCCCCTGTGGAAAGTTTCCATACCCCCTGCCTTCCCAACCGTGCGGAAAGGCCGGATTAATAGGCTTTAGAGTGATTTGATGTGGAAGGCTTTGAAATACCTTTTGCTGCAACATAAAAAACAATGTCAAGCCTTTGCCGCTCACTCTCCCCGTCTCCCCTTTTCATTAGTTTAGCCGTGACATTTCAGATTAATGTCGTTCCTAAAATCACCCGTAACATGCCACACTTAATCACTCACATCAGGGCGTTCCATCAAGGTCCCTTTCTGAAAAGCTCACAGCAGACTTTTTCCATATCGCTTGAACTATGATGACCTGAAAACATGCCCCTGGTGGGTAAAGGCCTTTGAGTCAGCAAGCCCTGTGCACAGTCTAATTATAGTTAAACCCGAAATAGCTCTCGCGTTAAGGAGTGGGACGTGCTTATTAACACCCTTTTAATAAGACATGGTGTATAGAATGCAGTTTTTTTTTTTTTTTTTTTCAATGGCGGCTTCAATGGGGTTGGTTCTTCATCAAAGGGCTCTCAGCAGAATGCACTGTGCAGTTATTCTGAATTCGGCCTTTGGCCCGCTCTCGTGTTCAGCATCAGCGCGTTAGTGGCATAAGTGCCCTGCGTGAGCACACGGGCTCTCTAAGCTGAGGGGGATGAGTGGTGCTCTGAAGGTCCCAGCGGTTGCCAGATCTGACTGAGCACGAGCAGATTGTGCCGTTAATCACGGCACCAGCCAGTTCAGATGGAAGCTGCGTTATGTTGGAGATCAGGTACAACACGTTGGCTATTTATATAAATAGCCGGCTGAACCCGGTGGCATTGTATATGTAGCAGTGAGCAGGTTTCTTGTGTTTAAAACGTTGATAAAGGTGTTAAAGCCAACAACAGCAGTTTTGAAAACCTTACTGTATTATTATTTTACAGTAAAATACCGTTAAATTTACAGTTTTTGGATGCCAAAAAGAACAAATCATTGAATAATTTACAGTGAAAAAACGTAAATTGACATTCCCACAATTCCCTGCTTCACAGGGAAGATTTTGCTTCACATTTGATGTATTTTTGTTGAAATAACTATTTTTCTTCATAGTTTTTTTTTTATCTGTTATGTACATTACTGTTTTATGTTACACTTAATTTTGTTAAATTAATGTTTATTGCATTTCATGCGTGTTACCATGATGGTGTTTAGTGTTTGTATGAATGACACTGCAGTTTCTATATATTATCATTAACTTTCTCGGCTCGTGGAAAAGCTGCTTGTGATGAGCTTTGATTCATCATGTGACTCTAATCACCACTGTGGTTGTCAGTGTATTACAATGGTACAAAACCGATATTAGTACTTCAATACGTCGGTAAATTAACATTATATCAGATTATGAAATTGTTTTTTTTTACTGTAAATTTAAGTTGAGTCTGTAAAACCTAAAATGTTGCTACCGTATTTTTTACGGTAAATTTATGACAACCACAGCTGCCGTTATTTTACTGTAAATTTAGCAGATTTTTTTTTTTTTTTTTTTTTTACAGTGTTGAATTCTAAATGGGCTATGGGTTGTTTTAGACCTGAATCACACTATGCAAGAATGGGAATACAAAGCATGATTCCACATATAATGCTGGCATTCATAGCAACTGCAGCTTCCGTTGTGGACATTAACATGTAGTGGACTTTGTGGAGAATAACATCGAAAGGCTGGAATAGGCTTTTAAAATCTGGACTGGTTTTAAAGCACTATGCGTCATATACTCGCCGACTTTGTTAATGGTTATAGAGGAAAAACTTGACATCATACACTAAACGACTGAGGATTACTCACTACCAGACCTTCAAGTCATCACGAACACAACAAACTCGCGTAGAAACATGTACCTCTTTGCATGACAATGTGATTTTAAAATTGAAATCAAAATATATATCTTTTTTTGTTGTCCTCCAACTGAATAAAATCATAGTCTGAAGCAAAACAAATTTTGAAAGTTTGTGGCGTGCCCATTATAGACTTTTGGCAACTATAGTCGACACGTCCAGACTGCAGATCGGGGCAAAAACCTGGGCTAAAGTGAAGTCATAGAGTGTTGTGTATAGGAGCTTTAAGGGACCCTTCACACAGAAAAGGTTTCTGCATTCAACTATGCTTTTTTTAAATAGTTTTTCTATATTTACATTGAAGGATGTGTCAGAGTCTCGTGTGTGACACAGTGATCTAAAAATGCAGCGCTCCCATTAAAGTAGTTCCATCTTTTTCTAAAAACACGTCTAGACCTTGTTTTTTTCCCCATTCCACTGCCCTGCCCTGGGGAACTTCTCGTTCAAATGGATAGTTCACAAAAACTGAAGATTCTGTCATTTTACCCTCATGTCATGTGAAACCGGTTTGGAAAAGTCTGTTTTTGAAGCCCCGTTTGACTTTCATTGAAAGGACAAAATTGTCTTTAACAGCAGAAAGTGAGTCATGCAGATTTTGAACCATATGAGTGTGAGTAATTGATGACAGAATCTTCAGTTTTGAGTGATTTATTCCATTATTGGCGCTAGGGATGCTAACGATTAATCGAGCGTAATCAACGTAATAATTGAATCAATAAAACTTCTCAATCGTCGATTAAGCAAGGTCATGCACGTGTGTGCTGCTCAACCACGAAACACGAAAAACGTGTGTTTGGGACCATTAGAGTTGCACCTTTATTGACTAGGCCTATATGTTTGCGTACATTCACAACCTTTTGTTTTGTGCAAATGTAAGTTGTAATATGGTGTTAATTTTGTGTAGGCCTATATTTATCTGATTTACTTCCTATAGGATGCATTTGGTTAAGAATTAACGAGGCATAAAGCATGTCAATAACTATGATTGGGAGTGTCGTATTACATAACATTTATAAAGAAAACAATATTGTAAAAATTCGTTGTGAATCCTTTTCAGCGTGTTGCTCCAGGAAGAGCACGCAACTAGTTCAAGTTCACTTGTGCATTCGCGTCATTTTGTGCTGTAACCATTTTTAATATTATGTTTATTTTGTATATGTCTGATAAATCTCATATAGAATGCGTTTCGTTGAGTTAAATAACCCGCTAGCAAAGGGCTTCAGTTTACCGGTGTACATTCAGCGCTTCAGCATTCGCAGCTCGAACAGCAATGCATGACCAATAATAACTAAGATTGGGACTGTCATATTACATATCATTATAAAGAGAGCACTATTGCAATAAATCGTTGTGAATTCATTGGGTTTAGTTGCAGTGTTTCTGCGTGTTGCTCCAGGAAAAGCACGTCCACAACAAGGGTTACACATTCTGACTAGCACGCATTTGAGGCGGCATTGGTGACACGTATTAGTCGTTATATTTGATTATTAAATAATGAAATGATCAAACACATCGAATCATTTTACAATCGTACTAGCCCTTTATTTAGACTTTCAACCCTTTTTGCTTGCTTAAATCATGCTGTTGGCTATATGCCACTGCAGTGTTAAGGCTAACGATTAATTGATTAATGGGAATTTGTGTAAATTGGCATCCCTAATTGGCCGTAGACATTTGAAGGGAACTCTGTCACCCCTTTACGTGCGGAGGTTTGTTACTCTAATGCTTTGGTCATGCGTTTGCGTCTGTGTTGACGTAGTTGCATAGAATTGTCTTTCTGACCTTCAAAAAACAGGAAGACCTAGATTCTGTTATTGTTTGCTTTTGGTGGACAATAGAAAGACAAATCTTGAGTCTGAGGTGTGTTTAATATAAGTCTCGGTTTTGAGACCTCTGATCCCAGTTTAAGACGCATGATTGTGCTGAATCATGAGGTAAATCCATTTAAAGTCATCGTTGATTTACCTTGTTCAACAGGCTAATGTCAGATGCAACTGGCTATTTTGATCTAGGTAAGAATATTCCTGAACCTGTGTTTTTTTTTTTTTAGGTTCTGTATGAGCCATTTGTCATGTAAATAGCTAATCCCAGGCTTTATCTCTTTGTTAAAGATGGCTTTCTCCCTTTTAAATATGATTGTGCGCATGGTTTGAGTTGTTAACATTGTCTGTCGGTCATTGTAACCCAACCTTATAAACCCAGAGGAACCGTCAAGTGGAATCTTCTTTGCTAGTGTTTTTTTTTTTTATCAAGCCGCTGTGCTTTCTCAGCCAGTTTTTCAACCTTTGTGTTTATAAGTCATGTCAATCATTAGACTTGCCGTACAGACATTAGCCACATGATCTAGGGGTCAAGTGAGTAGTGAGCACCAAATTGGATTTATACTTTGGTCTAGAGCCTCTGTTGAGCCTTTTTCTTTGTGACTTGCTTTCAACAGGATATAGTTCTTTGAGAGGAACAAAAGCACAACAGCTTGAACTCTATTGTAGATGAAAGGGATACTCCCGCAGAGCTGAGGGATATGAGAAATGCCATCGTAGTTGTGTGTGTGTTTTTCTTGATACCCATCCTCCTTTTCTCCCCTCACAGGATCGTCCCCGTTCATTCGATGGCTTTAACATGCATTCTCTGGAGAACTCTCTGATTGACATCATGAGGGCTGAGCAAGACACTCTGAAAGGTAAGATAAGAGTCCACGAAAGGAGATTGTGTGTCAAAGTACCGTATTGATGTCCAAAAACCTTTGTCCTGCTCACGTGGTTTAAGTTGCATTGCTCTCTCTGTACTCAAATGGAAGCTGTAGCTGGCTTGTCCTCCAGTGAGGGGTCGTTCACACAGTTGGGTTTCTGCTTTTCTTTTTCTATGCAAACATGCACTAAACAAATGTTTGCCCCATTGTGGTCGCATAGTACTTCTTTTGAAGACTTGCGCAAAATGACATAGCTTTCAAGAAACGTTCAACTTTTTACTCAGTAAAAAGTTGTAGTCGGGCGTAGTCAGTCTTCCAGCGGGAAAGTTGCGCCGGCGCATCGAAACCGGAAGCTGACGAAACCATTGTCTAGTGTGAATAGGTGTTCGTGTGTGTATTTAAATGCAAAGATTATGTGTTAAGTGAATGGATTATCTGTTTATTATTAATAGATATGTATATATATGGGAATGGATTATTATTGATTATCAAATAGATGAAGTATTTGTAGTAAATGTTATATGTTCCGGAAAATGGTGTGGCCCAAAAAGGGGGCGGGTTTAAGACGAGGCCAAACCTGAAGTCAGGACTTGTTTACCAAGTCGATGCAAAAGTGCTACGGTAGTGCCTCGAGCAAATACCAAACCCTTTAGTGTACTGTGGATACCTGTTTTTGCCTGTATATCGTTTTGTTGGAGTATTTTCTGGTTTATTTTTCCCTTTTGTTGTTTCTTTGGTACTTTGTGATTTTTTTTTGTTGTTGTTGTTGTTTTGTTATTTTTGTGGGCACTTGTGTATATATATATTCTCCACTGTGGACAAACCTCTCTGACACTGCTTATAAATTCCACCTTGTGCGAGTGCGCCATCATTTCTACATCCATTTCTCCCCGAAGGCAAGCTGGTGGGCTCGTCTTCATCACAATCCGCAAACGTTCAGCCGCATATAGATCAAAACTGCCGAACGTCACAGAGAAATACGTCAAAACGGTGGAAGCTTTAGGGGTTTTGAAGGATCATCGTTCTGAATCCGATTCTGGCAAAGTCTTTGACGAAAACATTATTTTCTCAGCTTTTTGTTGGAAATCATATGTTGATTTGATGGAGCTCCAGTTCTGTGACCAGTGTTCCATTTTATTTATTTATTCATTTGGTTATTGCATCATTTATTCATTTGGTTATTGCATCACTTTCATATTCTTCTTTTACGGCAGCGGAAAACGGATCGCAAAGCAGTCCTGGAGGCTTCACCTTTGATATCAGTTGTAAATGCATTCAAACAGCAGTTAATGAGCCCATGACGTTATTCCAAGCGTGTATTAGAGCATGTTCTGGAGCAGACAGTGGATCTAATCTTTTTTTATGGTCACTGCTGGCTTCAGCCGCTTGTTATTTCCCAATTGAGCAGAATGGGATTACAATGAAAAAAAATAATAAGCGAACGGGCATTAAAACGTTTCCTTTTTGTCTTTGGAGACTTGTTACCTTTGTGCTCTGCAGTGGCATTTTCTACCCTGTGTTTTCTTGCGTACTTAGGTAGATTTCTTTACCAACAGATGTGGTGATAAATTTTTTGGTGTGAAGAGTGAGCAGCTGTAAAAAGCAGCCCATTAGTGCTGAATCATTGCACGCCCACATACGCACGCACATACACACAAACAGAGCAAAAAGAGAGATAAAGCTCTGTGTTGACCTGCAAACAGTGTGTGTGTGTAACGCTGAAGCTGCACTGTTCTTCATAAACACATCAGCCTGCTTTCAGGACATGGGGAGTTTGTGAATTGTAAACTTGTACATCGTTGGCGGTATTTTGAAGGGAACTGTTACATTTTGGTTTATTTTTACGTGCAGTTTTTTTCCTTTTTTTTCTTTTCATAAATGGTAATAAGAACACCTGCAATAACGTGAAATCAAATGTGACCCCATTTTCTTTCTTATTTAACATCACTGGTCTGATTGTGTATGTGCACGCTATTCTGTAAATGAAAATATGAAAAACAAGGACTATTTTAAGTCTTTATATTTAACTGCACATTGTCATATGAACCGTCAGTCTGTAATTTTCCTAATTAAAGTTTCGCAGCTCTGAGAGTTCAGTAAGTGAGTCAGATGTTGATTCAGAAACTGCTCTGACGGGTTCAGCGAGTTCATTCAGTGAACAATTCATCAGGCTGATTTAACACATGATGAGTTTGTGGGTGCCGTCGAATGATTCACCGTAGAAATCGACTCATAAAAATCATTTGATTGTGAATCAGATTGTTCTTTTTGCTTGTTTTTGCCTACAGCCTTCAAGGACAACTTGGTTCGGTTGTTTTCTTCCCATTTCAGTCAGTCTCTTTTGTCTCATCACATTCGGCTCAGACTGTAAGCTCGCAGCTCAGGTCAAATATAATTTAGTTTGTTGTGGCACTGCAGATTCATGGTGTTTCAGGATTGACCTCCACAATCAACTTGAATTCAGGCCTGCTTCTGTTCTGGTGGTTTCCATCAAATTCTTGATGCATAAAGTCCTCTGCCATTTTTATTTTTCTCATTGAAGATCACAACAAATCATGTTACTGAAGTAAAAATTGGATGCAAATGCCATTTCATGACTTTAAACGGGAGCATTTGATGTCATATTTTGTATTTTTACACTTTTTGACCATGCTTAATGCTACCCCCCCCCAAATGCAGTTAACACACTGTGGATAGGGTGACCACCATCAAACACACCAAATGTGGGACGATTACTAAGTTTGTGTGGGACAATGTGGGACATGTTACCAACACCAAAACATTACCTGAAACGGTTATATAATGTCTATCTAACTTAATAAAAACATTTATATTCTGCCTTTCAGCTGATAAAAGTTCTTTGTTCTTTAGTCCCTTCCAGAAAACACCATCACATCACATGTCTTTATTTTACATGTCATTTAAATTCAACATCACCGAGCCCAAAGGCAGCGGCATCATGCAGATAACTGTTTTTGAAACCGTTCTGACCTTCAAAATAAACAATGAACAAATAAAATATAAAACAACATGAAATTAGATCATTGACAGTCTTATATATTAAGAATATATTAAACCAAAAACTCATATTTTTAGAAAGGATGTGAATTAAAACAACCAGAGCAGGCAACAAGTTGATCAATTCTGTTAAATTACAATTTTTAATTGACTGAATTATCCATTTATTGTTTTCTGACAGGGAACCTCCACATTTTGATTGACAGCCGTCACAACCTACTAGTGTCTGTGTTTACTCCTTTCTTATCAACCATTGGATAGGATTTAAAAAACGGCTGTTGTACTTGTACTTCTGACGAAGCGCTGTTAAATATAGGTGAAAAACTACGCTGCAAAAATAAATAAATAAAATGCTTTCTTAAAAAGGCAAAAGAACACATGCACGTTTTCTTAATATGATAATTACAAACCAACAGACTGATGAAAATGCGGGACATTTTCTCAATATGCGACGTGCGGTACAGCGCAAAGCGGGACGGGTGGTCACCCTAACTGTGGATTTTTTTTAACACACACAATGAAATCTCTGTTGGATGGTTTCTTGAATCAAAACTGCTCTCTCTCTCATAAATTGTAATTTAATAACCAAATGAGTACAAGCCTCAGGGTCAGCGTCTCTCTAGAAGAGCGTAACTGCCCCCTCAGACCCAGAAGAGTGACCCCGCAGACACCAGCCCAGTGTGGCAGAGATGACAAACAAGAGACGGGGGAACAGAAGTAGTCCAGTGTACAAGTTGCTTTGAATGGCTTCCAGCATTGTCCTTTGCTTGTAAAAGAGCTCTCTGTTCTTGCTAAAGCAACAAAATGGTGTGCTGGCCCTGTCCACCAGACTGCTCTCGCAGTGAACAACAGGAGGAGGGGGCGGCCAGAGCCATGTTAACACCACTGAGAGACGCAAACCGTGATGTTTCCTCTCATTCTTCTGCGAGAGGCGGTTCGCCATGAGAATGAAAGTGATCTCGATCCAGGAAGAGAATTGTGAGACACCCGGAATACGTTCTGACTTGTAGTGATGAACGGTCATACCAAAAAAAAGAAAAAAAGGCGCTTTGGATGATGAAATGTAACACCCGAAAGCCTATAAACACACCTTCTGATGACCGTTTTCATCAGTTATTCCTGTGAGGAGTAGAATGGCGTTTTTAGGGATGTGCACCTTCAACACTGTGAACTCTTCACGTTCAGATGAGTCCTGTGAACCATGTCAGTGAGTTAGTACCTCAACCCTGCTTGTAAATTTGCGTATGAATCAGTCGTCGTTAATGAGTTCACAAGTGAGACTCACTGAACCACATACACACCTGCAAACCCGAGGTTTTTCGGCGAGGTTTGCTGTTTTGACATTGAAATAGGAAATAGGCACTTGATTTGTGCAAATCTGGGTCAAGCCGGAGTGTATTTATTTGAGGGTTTGGGTGGGTTCATAAGCCTTCCTATTTTTGTCAAAGCTTGTATTACTGTAAAGTTGTTTGAATCATATTTTTTGTGGTCATTTTTATGGCTAGGGGTGTTACTTTAGACATTGGTGTTGTTTCAACACAGCGTTGCTACCTAAATATGTTGTTCTATTCTGATATCAGAATTTTCTGAAACGATTTCAACATCTGAATCCAAGAAACTTTTTACATTTTTCTTTTGTATAGCATGTGGATTGTGGACTGTAGATTAATGAGACTTACATCAGTCTAATTACTGGACGGGTGTTTTTATGACAGTGTGTAAATCAGTTTTGTTGTGCAAACTAAATTTTAAGCATTTCAATTTTGAAGAAAAATATTATTAGTTATGGTGTAACACAAAGTCCAGTTGTGTGGTTGGATCAACTTTGTTTAGGTGACGTTTCACTTTTGCTTCTGAACAGCCACCTTTACCAAGTGACAAATAACGCACATTCAAGTGTGAAACTAGAGACCTGTTACTCTCATGTGTATTAATACAAATGTGCTGTGTGTCATTTCAAACATGCGGCTTATCTATACCCTCCTCTCTCTCGAAGGTCGCCTCGGATTCACCCATCCCGGAGGAGACAGCCCCTTGCCCATAAATGGTATGTACATGTATTATACTGGTTTAGTGTGCTTGTGGCTCAAGCTGAAGGGTGGGCTGGACAGACCCAACAAGCTGTTGTTAAAATAGTCTGCATGTTTCTGTCAAGGAAGCACTAAAATACGTTTAGTTTGGAGCACTTTGTCTTACTAGTTCACTGGTCGTTTGATTTGCTGATAGGACTTGCCCTTTTAGCAGTAATGCAAATATTTATAGTTTGCCATTTTCAGCCCAATTGAGACAAATGAAGGATATTGGTATGTATCATATTATATAAGAGTGTATTATCTTGTATAGTTGTGCAAAAATCTCAATCAAGCCTGTTTTGGGGATTTATGAACATATCTTGATTTAATTAATATGAGATACCATCATTTCAACTAGGCCAAGTAAATTCGAATTGTTTCTCTTAATGAAACTGAAGGAGGTATTATATTATTTAAATATTACATTTATATGCACCAATATAATATATTAAGTAGCAATAAATGTCAGTATCTACAATATGTTTTTTACAATAATATAAAATGGCATGCAGAGATTTCTATCAACATTTGTGGATTGTTTGACCCGTTTCGCTTGAGTATTACTTCCCACTGAAGTTTAAATCAGAAATGCTAATAAACGTGCCAATACTCACTAAATTGTGTCTCTGGTGAATAGCCATTTGGTTATCGGCAGGAGATGGGCTGAACCACACGTGCTTCCTTAAAACAATACATGCAGCCAGTCTTCTGAGTCACTGGGCCAAGACAATCTAGACAGTTTAGTTTGAGTCTTGTTTGAGCACTTGGCCAACAAACTGTGTAAATTGATTTATAATCCTCCAGATTAGTCGGCTAACTGAGCTAAACTGGCACATACTTTTCAACACAATAGTTTAAAACGTCAAATTGATTCAGTCAGGTTTGGTATAACCACATAGTTCCACTGTTCATTTTTCTGGTTTAGTCAGAAAGTTCACTTTTTTTGATTGGGGATGTGTTACTTCACGTGTGATCATTTTATTTTACATGCAGCAAGGAATTATGGGAGGCGACGAGGTAAAGAAAACTTTTAACAACTCCAAAATGAGCAAAAGACTTTGAAACTATCATAATTATCGGTGGAATAATCCAGCATCTGCATGACATGTTTTTGGGGCGTTGTTAATTGTTTGCATGAACACTTGCAACCTTCATTTCCATTTGTGTATCGATTGTGTGCCTCTTTCCTGCTGTACTCAGAAGATTTTTTTATTTTTATTTTTGGTGAAGAGTTAATTTGATTGGCTTTTCTGTGTTCTGTACAACCAACACACACCCATCCAGGCCACAGTTGTGACTAAGTCCCTTACATAAGTCTTGTAAAGCAGCTCAGGCCGCTGTTGTGTCACGTCAGGAGGAAATCTGCTGGAGTGGCTTGAGCCAGTGAACTAATACTACATCCTCCAGCACTCGGCCTGTTACTGACGGCTCATTCTGTGTCCACTCAACCAGAGGTCCCCGGATAAAAAAAAATACTTAATTTTAGATGGATCTTTTTTTTTTATGGCACTCAGACGGGTATATTCTACGCAATTGTGTCGATAGAAATAAAAACAAGATACATTTCTAGGTTCAACATTATTTGTGGTTTAGAAATTCCTCTTTAAAAGAAAAAAAAACAGTATCAGCTGTACGCAAAGTGACGCATATTTGGTTTTTAAATTTACCAGTTTACTCATGGAACTGCATTAAGATCTCCATATCTCTGGGATTTAACTTTATAGGGCATTTAAAATGAAGATACTAAGAGAAATGTTTGTTAAAAACCAAAATCTAAAAGGATATTAAGATATATTTAAAAACTTTTTGAGTTGCCTGCAAACTTGGGGTAAAAAAAAGTGCTTTTCCCCATTTTTGAAAGGTCACCGTTGGCATATAATGCAACAGAGATTGTTAAAGTCAACAGATTTCACTAATAGACCTACCAATCTCTGTGTAAAAATAAAATAATGATGCTGCCATCTTTATAAAGTCATTCTTACCCCTCTGAAATTCGGATCCATGACATTCATGAAATTTTATATTTTGGCTTTGATTTACCATTTGTGTTTGTCTTTCTTCAGAAAAAATACTATCAAAATCTAGCATTTTATCTGGGGAAGTTTCTGAAATTTGGTTGATTTGACACGGAATGACCCTGAAGCTTTAGTGCATGAACATGCGCTGGCCATTCACACTTTACATCAACAGATTTTGACCAAGTTTTCTCTTAATTGTAGAAATGCATTTCTACAATGCAGAGTACCTAAATCTGTAATGCACAGCTTATTATTTTTGTATAAATTTGGCAAACAAAACATTTGCACAAATGTTTCAAATATACATTTGTTTTCAGTTCAGGAATCTAGTTTGTTCATAAGCATAACTGATATAGTATAAAGTGTGTACATTTTAACTTAAAATGTTAATTTGATTTAATTTAATTCCGTTCAAAATTTGGGGTCAGTAAGATTTTTAAAAGAAATGAATACTTTCATGTAGCAAGGATTCATTAAGTCTGTAAAGACATTTATATTGTTATAAACGATTGCCTTTTCAAATAAGTGCTGTTCTTTTGGACTTTCAATTCATCAAAGAATCCTGAAAAAAAAAAAACGAATAATAATATTGAATGATTTGAGCACAAAATCATGACACTGAAGACTGGAGTAAAGGCTGCTGAAAATTGCAGGAATACATTTCATTAAAAAGTTCATATGAAAATAGATAATTAACTTAAACTTGTAGTAATGTTTCACAATATCACTGTTTTTACTGTGTTTTTTTTTTTTTTATAAAAAAAATGCATCCTTGGAAACCATGAAAAATCTTACCAACTCCAAACATTTGAACACTAGTGTACACACATCCTTCCTTTAACACAACTCTCTGTGCAGAAAATGACCTGCATTATCATTGGACTGATATATAGATTGGAGCCATAACTCAGAAATCCCTACGCTTTTCAAAATTGCACGACCAAGATGATGCAATTGTCTGTCTCAGTGTTTCTCGGGCTCCGAATAATCCGTCAGTGGAATTAATTTCCCTGTGTGGTGCACAGATATTGTAACACAGATAATAGTTCCTGCTCTCTCTCTATCTCTCTCTTCAGGACACTCGTCCCTGTTCCCGATGGAAGATGGCTTCCCAGATGAGGAGCGAGCGGATCAGAGCCTGCCTGGCCTGGGTTCCCCACACTGCTTCCCTCACCAGAACGGAGAGCGGGTCGAGCGCTACTCTCGCAAAGTCTTCGTGGGTGGCCTCCCTCCGGACATCGACGAAGGTATCGCACGTGTTTCGGGTGACCTCTACTCTCATGCTTATGAAAACAAAAACAGGTTTCAAGGTTCTTTGTTAGCTTTGGAACTCTTTCCACGAAAGCTGCTTGCTCTTATCTGCTGTATTATCTTTTCCAGATGAGATAACCGCTAGTTTTCGCCGCTTTGGGCACCTGTTTGTGGACTGGCCTCACAAAGCAGAGAGCAAGTCGTACTTCCCCCCGAAAGGTGAGCTGAGGGAGAGATGGGACCCTTTTAAAGGCTTTCGAGAAACAGTCATTAATAGTAACCAACGGTTTAGTTTCTGCAGGATTGATCACATGACAGCACTTTGGTACTTATTAAAGGGATGGTTCACTCAAAAAGGAAAATTCTCGTCATCAGTTACTCACCCTAATGTCGTTAGACTTTAGTTTGAAACACAAGTAAAGATATTTTTAATAGGGCTGGGCATTGACACAAACTTCACAATTCGATTTCAATTTGATATTGATTCATTGGATCTTATAAGGTTCAGTACATGGCAAATTTCCTCAAGGCAAATTTTTTTTATCTCTCAACTAATGCTGTAATCCATACAGCGAACGCCAGTTGGTACATCACTATAATATTAAAGGTTACAATTAGGGTTGCAAAGTTTCAAACTTTTCAGGATTTTTTGGAAATTTTTCAGGATTATTTGGAAATTTTCTGGAACTTTTAGAAAGTTTCTGGAAATTTACCAGAAATATTCAGCCTCTTTGCAACCCTAGTTACAATTAACTGATTTGTACGCTACTTCCATTTTAAATTACACACAAGGATTTTTTTTTTTTTATAATAACATTTTTAATGACATAATAGTTTCTACTCATTTTAAAAAACATTTAAACGGTGGTTGTCATAAAAACATGAAGGATTTAGAATGGATTTAGAATAAGGATTCAAACACACATTTAACTTTAAAAGTACAAATCTGGCAATATATTGCATATATTTATCAAAATGCTCCTCTCTTGAAGTTGAATGGCTTTTCTGAGGTAAATGTGACGTTACGTGAATTTCGCAAAAACTCCCATTTATCGCAAAACAGTTTTTCCGCTCGCATGAGGAGGTTTTTCAGGCAATTCGAAAAATAAATATTTCGCGAAACTGCAATGTAAACAGTTTTTGCGCATTTACAGATCACCTGACGTAGATGGCGCGGTGTGTTTGGACAGTATACGAGACCAGCTCTTTATTAAATTCATATAAGACAAAAGAATTACAGGAATAATGGATTCTAAACCTCAAATAAATGCCACAATCAAGACCTCGAAGCAGAAATGAGGGAGAAACACCCAGAAACTCCTCATATGAGCCGCTCACAAGTATAATAAGGGTCGTTCCTTACCATTAATGCTTTGAAAACACACATACGTCTCCTTCCATTAATAATAATGGCTAATGCAGTGGCTGGGATATAGTACATAAACCTACCAACGTCCGTTGCCATGGTTTTTGTAATGATTTTACTTATCGCGAGAGGAAAAAATGATGTTTTAGTCGCATAACATCCGTTAATGGAAACGGCGTCATTTCAAAATAGTTTTTTGTCGACATTTCGCAAATCTGTAATGGAAACGCGCCTATTGTTAACAAGCTGTTTTATTGACGTCTTTCTGCGTTTGAGACCCTGATTGAGCGATTGCATGAGACATGATATGGGTTTTGGCCAGTTGTTCTGCATCTTTCAACATACTTCTGATGTTCATTCATGTTTATTTCGTGCTGTAACTAGTAGTAAAGGAGAAGAGATGAACGTTTCACGTGCCGCTTCTCTTGAACTGAGGCGCTACAGCGATCTGTAACATTAAAGAGCGCCCAACCTGTATTTATTGTTAGAATTTTGTAATAAAATTGACAGAATTTGAAATCTGAGATTTTGTTTCATATCAGAAGTAACAAAGCACAAAGCTTATTGCGGTTTGTTGGTTTGGGAGGCGTGATACAAAGCTTATTTCATCAACTGAAAACATAGACTGAAAGAAATCGGTTCTTCAAAATGAGAATATATATATATATATATATATATATATATATATCTTTTTTTTTTTTTTTTTTTACCCAGACATAATTTTTAAGGAAGCCTGCGAGGTTTCTGTCCCTGCACTAATCGTCCATTCCACTTGCAAATGCAGTCCAGATCTCATATGAGCGGTGACGTTTTTTGAAGAGACACAATCACTTAATATGATGGACAGTGAATATATGAATTATATGTGAATAAATAAAATAAAACAATCATGTCTCTTCAGAAGACTTGGATTAAACCGCTTGATTCGTATGGATTATTTTTTACAATGTCTTTGGTGTAATGGACTTTCAATACAAGGACAGATATATCTCACATTAAAACGATCTTAATGTTTCAAAGATGAATGAATGTACGTTATGAACGACATGAAGGGTGAGTGATTGATGTCACAATTTAGATTTTTGTGCTACGGATAATGTTGTTTTGGTATCATATCCTTTTTTTTTATTTATTCTTTTAATGTCAAATGTAGTACTTCTGCCTTTCCTGCAGCTTTCTAACTCTAAAATGTGTTTCCCCAAAGGTTACGCATTCCTCTTGTTTCAAGATGAGAGCTCAGTTCAAGCCCTTATTGACGCCTGCATCGAGGAGGACGGAAAACTCTACCTGTGTGTTTCCAGCCCCACCATTAAAGACAAACCTGTAAGGATGCACTTTTAAACCAGGCGTTAGACTGCCCTTATTCGTCCTCATAAAACCTGAGATTCGTTTCTCAGTGGATTTGAACTCGTAAAAACTAGATACATTTTTTCAATGTATTGTTTTGTAACAGGTCCAGATTCGCCCGTGGAATCTCAATGACAGTGACTTCGTGATGGATGGATCCCAGCCTCTAGACCCGAGGAAGACCATATTTGTGGGTGGAGTGCCACGTCCACTGCGTGCAGGTGTGAGGCGGCGGCTTCTTTCTGTGTGACATTAAATACATAATCACTCGTACGCTCTGTTTGATTTAATTTGTGCCAGGATGAACCAATCCAGCTCCCCTAGAATTGAATCCAGTGACTGTTTTAGTGGCTCCCTCAACATTATTTACCTTTGAAAATATGTGCTTTTTTTTTAACACGAGTTATACCTGTAAATATTGACCCAAAGAATTGGTTATCGCACAGGGTGGGATCTTCCTTGTTTGCAAGATCTCTTTAATGTACTTCATTAGGAAATGAATAGTTATCAGGAAACTCACCACTGGTGTAGAAATACTTAGTTTACTAATCAACACTGCAAGCAAATGACACGTTTGCTTTATATTAACGTTATACAGGGACAATTATTATTGAATTATTGAAATATAAATTATGATAAAAAGTATTATTGTGTAATATTATTCAAATTTAAAAATTTTTTTTATAAATTTAACCTTAAATCCATAAAAAAGCAGAATTTTCAGCATCATTACTCCAGTCTTCAGTGTCACATGATCATTCTGATATGATGATTTGATGCTCAAGAAACATTTCTGAATTATTATCAATATTGAAACCAGTTGTGCTACTTCATATTTTTGTGTAAACCATAATATATCTTTAGTTTAGTGTAGCTAAACTCTCTCTTAACTGCTTGGCAATAGTATGCACACTTGTACAGTAGCTTCCCCAAAACTGCTAAACTTCCTGGGGAGTTGTGATTGTATTTGAGTATGTTTGTTTTATCTTGAACGTTTGTGTCTGTGGCAGTGGAGCTGGCGATGATCATGGACAGGCTGTATGGTGGCGTGTGTTACGCAGGCATCGACACAGACCCCGAGCTGAAGTACCCGAAGGGAGCGGGGCGGGTGGCCTTCTCTAATCAGCAGAGCTACATCGCTGCTATCAGTGCTCGTTTCGTACAACTGCAGCATGGGGAAATTGATAAACGGGTCAGTGCTGACTTCCACACAACACACACATGCACACTCCCCTTCCATGACCTGGCATTGATCCAGCGAGCCTCACAAACACTCAAACTCTAAGCCTAATTAAGACATTTCAATATATTTTTAGCTGATGAACGGGTTTTAGTTGAAATTTAAATGTGTTCCTTTTAGGGCTGGGCTTTGAGACACATTTCACGATTCGATTCGTTTTTGATTCGCAAGCTTTCATTTCGATCAAGTACAGTACGTGGCAAAATTCCTCAAGACAAAACATATCTCTCAACTAATGCGAACACCAGTTGGTACATCACTATAATATTAAAGGTTACAATTAACTGATTTGTAGGCTACTTGCAATTTGTTTTAAAAATAATAATAATGTTATTATAATTACACATTTGTTTCTGTCATAAAATCATGACAGATTTATTCCAAAAATACATTACATATTGAAGAATAGGTAAAGTAGAAATTCAATAAATATGCAATAAAGTGCATATATTTATTAAAATGCTCCTCTAAATGAGTTCTGAGGTAAACGTGATGTTACGTGAAATTGTTTACAAGCTGTTTTATTGATGTCTTTCTGCGGTTGAACTCGTTGAGCTATTACATGACACGTGATACATTTCAGTAAGTTGTTCTGTATCTTTCCACATCCCTTCTGATGTTCATTCATGTTTATTTCACTACTGTAACTAGTAAAGCAGAAGAGATGATCGGTTCACGTTACCTGAAGTGAGCGATCTGTCGCGCGACATTAATTAGCGCCAAAACGGTATTTATTGTTTGAGTTTCGTAATGAAATAGAAAGTTGAGACTTTGTTTTATATCAGACTTAATAAAGCGCAAAGATTATTGCGATTCATTGGATGGGGGATGCGCGGTGCTAAGTTTTGTTCATTCATCAACTGAAAACATCATAGACTAAGGCCGGCGACACACGCAGTGAACGTCTCACTTGCGTGGCGTGTCCGTTTTTATTTCGGTCCCATGTTAACAGGTTAGAGCTTGCACACGAGGCTTGAGCCGCGCGGAAAACGCGTGCATGCTAGAAATAGAACCGACACCTATTTTTCACGCGACACGCAAGCGTGTTGGAAGCATTTCCAGGCTAAATAGAATAGGAAAAGATGTTTATATGTCATTTTGACACGAATACATATTAATAAATGTCATTTTGATGTTTGAAAGTCTCTAGGTTTTGACATAAATGCAAATATAAATGTAATTGAAAAAAATATTATTGATTTTCATATACTGCACCTGTCAATACAGAACGAAATATTCTATAGCCTATTTTGCCGTCGACACTGCCGACTTTGCTATATATTTGTTTAACATGAAGAAGGCCTTCCACAACTCTCTCCCCATATGTCAAATATATCACCAATGAGGCTTATCATATGTTACCTAGCAGCAGCGCCGCGTCAGACACGTTTCTGGTGTGCAAAGACATAGAAAACGCCACGCAGCTGACACGCAACAGAAACGCCACGCTCATGCCAGTGTGTCGCCGGCCTAAAAGATCGATTCTTGAGATTTAAGAATCGAAATCAATTAAAATCATGAAATCGATATTGTTAACCCAGCCCTAATTTCTTTAATGCAGGACTTAAAAATAGGAAAGATGGGATTTTGAGACTGAAATGTTCAGGATATACTTATCTGATCAAATCCAATGAAACCTGAATAAAACATCAGAGAAAATATACACAAGAGAAAATATATTTTGCATTTAAATGTCATAAAACGTCAGTGGTTTCCCCTAATTCTCATTACAATTAATCAGTTTTGCATTTGTGGTCAGTGTTATTTTAGTATCAATTAGATACTATTACAGGTTTATTTTTTATTTTTTTATTGTCATTTTTACATAATTTTTATGTCTGTATAGACTTTTTTTTCTGTATAGAATTTGTATTTATGTTTTAGAAATGTAAGTACATTAAGTTAAACTAAATGAAAATGAGAAACTAGCTGAAGTTAAAAACAAAATTCCATTTTTATTTCAAGCATCAAAAAGGTTAGTTTTAATTTCGGTTGTTGGTATTTATACGTTCTGTTATTGTACTGCCTATTTTTTATTTTAGTTTTTACCATTTATCACAAAACAAAATAATAACAATTGAATAATCAATTGCAGAACAGATTAAACGAGCAAAACACATTTAAGAATGCCAGCATACACACACACACACAAAAAAAGTCCTTTATTTTTAACAATATAACAATTTTTGCTGTAGTGACAGTTAATATTAAGAATAATGGGGGATTACAAACTGCTTGGACTACAAACTGAATGGAAAATGCCAAAAAATCTAAACAATACATAAGTTGCAAGCGTTGGATATGAATGGCACACGTGTGTGTAACCGTCTGCTGATGTGTTCCCGCTCCAGGTGGAAGTGAAGCCATACGTCTTGGATGACCAGCTGTGTGATGAGTGTCAGGGGACTCGCTGCGGAGGAAAGTTCGCTCCGTTCTTCTGCGCTAACGTGACCTGTCTCCAGTATTACTGTGAATACTGCTGGGCGGCCATCCACTCGCGCGCCGGCCGCGAGTTTCACAAGCCCCTGGTGAAGGAAGGAGGAGACCGACCTCGCCACATCTCCTTCCGCTGGAACTGAAGCTGGTAGAGAGAGGTAGAGAGAGGGAGAGAGAGAGAGAGAGAGAGAGAGAGGAGTCGCAGAATCATCATCGAAATAAATGCACTTTTCTGTTGCTGGTTCCTTTTTAGTTTAACTTAAAAAAAAAAAAAAAGAAGAAAAAAAGACAAACAAAAAAATATATGATTTTAATTTGTCATTTAATATATTTAAAAAAATGGATGTGTATCCAAAAAAAAGATTCAGGAAGAAAAAGAAAATGTCTAATCCATCTCTCTATTTTTTTATAACTCCATTATATTTCATTTTTCGAGTGCACAGAGATGTGAATATATTGAGTATTAGTATAATTTGTCAGTAAGTATCTGCATGACTTTTAGAATTGGCTTTTTGTTAACATTGCGATTTGGAAGTATTACGTCCTATTTTAATTTAACGGAAAAGGCAAAAAGGAGCAAGGTGCGAAACGAAGCGGCGCGTCGAAGAGTGCACTTGTTTCTTCGCCAGCCAGAGTGTGCAGATGTGTGGTCTAAGATCTGAGTTGTTAACCAAAGCTTGGGATACGAAAACAGAAGAAGCGAATTCTCTCAACGCTCTGTTTTTTATTTAATTTTTAATTTTATACTTTGTACTTTAAGACCATGCTAATCTTTAATGTTTCCTGATGACAACAACTGATTCCACAACAGCTGTCTGGATCTGATCTCCATCGTGACATGCAAGAAAACTAATACCTCAAGCTTAGCTGCTAGTTTAAGTCGAATATATATAGAGAAAACAAAAAAATCAAAGCTCGTCTCTCACCCTTTCCCCCCCAGGACCACAGAAAAGGAAATGACATCAGCAAACGGCACATTGAGAAAATCTGCTCTGTCACTTCCTGTTTTGAATTGGAGATTCAGCAATCCTAGTGGGGAATGTATGTTGTTAAAGTTGCAGTAGTCTGCCTGCAAGCTGGTTCCAGTGCAAGGAACTCGATTTCGTTGCCGTCGTTCTCTCAGGCTTTTAGCGGCAAGCCTTTCGTTTTCATTCTTTAACTCGCAATATGTGTCTCGTGAGCCTTTCCCCAGCCCCCAGAAGCCCCGAGAAGAGGTGTACGTACAAGCAGAACAGCAGAAGAGAGGAAGCCCGACCCGACCCGCTCAGCCTGAGTGTAAAGCATAACTGAAGGTAGTCCACGCATATCTCCATCCCCCAACACAAGAGCTTTTACTTTTTTTTTCCGACATTAGGGAACCAAAGATGGCTGTGTAGTAGCTCGCAAACACCATGGACGTTTCCTTTCTTTCGCCCCTGCAGATTTGATTTCGTTTTTTTATTTGATTTTTCGGCCCCCCAAAACCCCAGTCATCGTCCCATTCAGTATAAAGACCAGATGGGCTCCAGCAAACCAAAGATTGGCCTTGACATCGATCAGCATGCAGTTAACGTCCTAGTAACACTAGTGAGAACCACCCACCCCACCCCACCCCGCTTTCCCAAAGGTCCAACGAAGGAGACGCGCGAGCAAATTCAAATCGATCGGAAACCGTAAAGCGCGAGAGTCAGGGAGTCAGTGACACACTAGTGATAAACGCGTCCCGATAGACCCGTTCAGCGCCGTCACGCGAGCCGCCGGCCGCGGCGCTCCAACATTTTCCAAGTTAAACACTTTTTGAAGAATTTGCCGTTAATAAGACGGCAAAAAAAAAAAAAAAAAGAGGGAAAAGATGATTATTTTATACATGGCCTGCTGATTTTTTGGTACAGTGTTTTCTAGCTAAATTATTTTGTCATGCACATATAAACATTTATTATGCACTACTTTTCTAAATACTTTTTTTTCAACAGTCATTTTAGGCACATTTTTCACAAATGGAAAAAAAAAAACTCCTTTTTGCAATACCTCAATTTTTCACATTGTGAAAGGTAGCTTTTGTACTTTTGTTACTGAGAGATGTGCATATATGGAAATTTTCATTTTAAGAGTTAAAACGAGTGAAATTTAATATATATTATTTTCAATTATGCTTTTTATACATTTCAGTGCTGAGGAATCTTTACAACTAAGGCACGCACTTGTGTTGACGCGACAAATCTGCAGAGGAGAGTTCAAGAAGTGCATTGCTTAAGGTCTCGGCTCTCGTACACTAGATTTTAACGGCAGCCCTACAGTAGATTTGGGAAAATGAGCTGACAGCAGCGCGCATGGTAAAGAACAACACGTTGTCGTTCATGTTCATATTGCGCGAAAATGGCTCCATAGCTGGAATATAAACTATAATAATAATAATAATAATAATATTATAAGGAGAATGCTAATCTGGTTCCTCGTATCACAAGAATGGATGTTTGATGTCTAGGTATTTTAACAGTTGAAAATATATATATATATATATATATTCTTGAACTGCCAACTAGTTCCTATTGTAATCCTTAGCATGCATGACGAGAAGAAGAAGAAAAAAAAAAAAAACGTAGCTATTGAAATTAATTGTTGTGGTTGTGCACCAGATGTTCCTAAAGCTTTCGTTTAAGGCCACCCCACACCCCCCCTGCACCCTTCTCCCCATGATATAATCCAGTCTCGATAGGACACACACACACACACACACACACAGAACTCTAAAACGATGAATTCGCAGTGCAGGACGAAAGCATCTTCTATAAGTACGCTGGTGAAAAGACTTGAGAAAACTTCATCCCCTCTGTCTGTTTGAAGTAAATCAAAACCCGTTTGGAGGAAGGGGAACTTAAGACTTGAATGTGGTAAATGTTGCAAGTTAACTTGGAGTTGTTATGTGCAATACTTTTTTTGAACTTTTTCCAGATAAAGACTCTTTGCAATGTAATTCTTTAATGCCATTTTTAATTGCCGACATTTAAAGAAGATGTTAATATGTTTTTCACAGTCATTTTCTACTGTTATTGTAATCCTTTTCATGCTGGTGTTTGTAAAAAAGAAAAGAAATCAAACTATTTGTACTAATATAAATAATTGAAGTTATTTTTAAAACATTAAAGGTTTTGTGCTCATTTGCTTATTTTGTTTATTTCAAGCTACTGTGATTGATTGCATTGTAATTATTAGGTCAACGATGTATCTAGCTGTTTATTGGTATATTTTTAATTGGAATGTATAATTAATTTTTATAATTTTGATCAGATTTTTGTTATATTTTTGAGGTGAAGCTTTTAATATGTTAAAGTGTCTAGTTTTTACTAATTGCTATATTGTGCTCCACAATATATGGTTCACATTTTCTGAAGGAAAATAAATATTTAAATATCTGTCTGTTAACGATGTTACTTAATGGCAAAATTTCAATAGTTTTTAACTGTGTATGGGAAGGTTGTTGTATTTATTAATAGCATTTTTTTTTTTATTTTTTTTTTTTACTTAAGATATCACCTTAATTTTTATTGTCATTTCACTTTATAAGTTCCTATTTTTGTATTTTTCTTTCTAATTAAGTTATGTTATACAAAATGTCCATATTCTAGGAGTTGGTCTGTAAGTGCTAGTGAAACAAAAAGAAAAATCTAATGTTATTTAATTGTTTGCAGCCAACTATTTATAACAATATGCATAATTTTTAAATATTTGTAATGTGAAATGTTGAATGAATAAAACTTAACTGTGACAAGACATGGGCTCTTTTGCGTTTCTTTCCTGAAATACTCGAGTTCATCTGTCGAGTGATATCATCCCGGATCGCGTCAGAGGATTACATGTTTGTTCGGAGCGTTTCGTTTTGTGATTACATTTGCATAAGCCATTACGTTAATCATAGCACTACAGATTTTAAAATGTCTTTTTTTTTTGCTTTTTTTTTTTTTATTAACATTTTAAGTGAACCTCAAGGAACATATTAATTTTTTTTTTTTTTTTTTTATCGTATAAATGTACAGTACCAGTCAAAAGTTTGGAAACACTACTATTTTTAATGCTTTTGAAAGAAGTCTCTTATGCTCATCAATATTATGAAATATTATTACAATTTAAAATAATGGTTCTCTTTTTTAATATACTTTAAAATGTAATTTATTTTTGTGATGCAAAGCTGAATTTTCATCAGCAAGTACTCCAGTCTTTGGTGTCTTATGATCCTTCAGAAATCATTCTAATATGATAATTTGATACTCAGTTATTATCAATAATGGAAACAGTTGTGCTGTTTAATATATTTTTTTGGAATACTTTTTTCAGGATTCATTGATGAGTAAAACGTTAACCGCATTTATTCATAAAAACAGCATTTATTCAAAATAAAAACATTTCTAACAATATAAATCGTTACCATCACCTTTTATCAATTTAACGCATCCTTGTTGAATTAAAGTACTAATTTCTTTAAAAAAAAAAAGTTATTGTTCCCAAACTTTTGAACGGTAGTGTATATTGTTACAAAATATTTCTATTCTAAATAAATACAGTTCTTTTAAACTTTTTATTCATCAAATAATCCTGAAAAAAGTATCTCAGGTTATAAAAAAATATTAAGCAGCACAACTGTTTCCAACATTGATCATAAATCAGCATATTAGAATGATTTCTGAAGGATCATAAGACACCAAAGACTGGAGTACTTGCTGATGAAAATTCAGCTTTGCATCACAAAAATAAATTACATTTTAAAGTATATTAAAAAAGAGAACCATTATTTTAAATTGTAATAATATTTCATAATATTACTGTTTTTTTTTTTTTTTTAACTGCAGGCTTGATGAGCATAAGAGACTTCTTTCAAAAGCATTAAAAATAGTAGTGTTTCCAAACTTTTGACTGGTACTGTATATTGCTTTAGAAATGTGGGTGTAGTTCTAAGAGCATCAGTAAACTATGTCTTTTGTTCTATTATTAGATTGTGTTGTAGTTCATCAGGTTCTCAGTGGCTCCCTCTGCTGTCTCTGCCGTCACCAGCACAGCTCTTTGTCTCTAGAACTTACAAGCTTTGTATTTGTCCTTAGTCTCTTTGTCTTAGTCATTTTCTTGAGTCCATTTTCATATTTACATAAAACATATTTGACACTCTTTGCCATTTTGCGTGTCTTATGTCTTCATTTATGTCAATTCTACAATATTCTCTAAACACACAGTGTCTTCTAGATGAGCCAAATAAATGATTAAACATGGTCAAAATAAAGACAAATCAAAAGCAAATGTCAAGCAGGAGGACATTTTTTTGATATTATTGATAATGATTGATTGATAATATTATTGATAATTAAACTATTGATAGCTCAAAATCTGTTTTTATTAACCATTATTTTAATTCTCAGCTTATTTCACCTCAATACTCCACAGGAGATCAAGTCTCTCAACGCTTTGTCATTTTACCAGTTTCAGTGAAGTTTCTTTGTCTAGGTTTCACGCAGGTTGTGCTGTCTCGCTGAGGCAATGAATATTCTGATCTGCTCTAATAAAACACTGAGCATGCCTCACTTGTTCCCTGATATCTATCCAGCGACAGGATCAGTGGAATAATAGAAAGAGTGAGATGAGATCACCCTCGTCTCTGGAACAGAGGTTAAGCACTGAGCGTAGTCGGGTCACAGTCGGATGATCTGCTCCCCGTGAGACTGTGGGACAGGAACCGAGAGGTTTCAATCACAGAACTCATTTGGAGTCATTTGGATGATAAACAGATTGATGATCCGTTGAACATGTGCATTAACGCCACACTCATTTGCAGGAGTTTCACTATGAATAAGGTTGCTTTTTTCTTTTTAGTCCCTTGTGAAAAAGAATTACACTTTTAGCATACTTTATAAAGAGTGCTTTAATTTCACACATGTCTAGTACAATTATGTGGTTTTGTTTTATTAATACAGTATATACTTTTTTCTTGATATACCCCGAAAGAATGGAAGTGAAATGTGACAACATGCCCCATAGGTGGGGTACATTGTAACATGACCATACTACAGCTTAAAATGCTATCTGATCTAATCAAACAAACATACAAGACAAACTAAAATATTTTCTCAATAAAATACAATCATTAACTTTTTCATATAATATAATGGCATTTTTTAATAAGTAAATATAAACTTATTTTTGAGTTTTGACTAGGAACACAGGAAAACACAGCTATACAACATAGTTCAAAACATATCAATAATTAGTAATTTCTGAACATTGACTCTCAGTCTTTATTCACCTTTTTCTCATGTTCTCTCAATAGAATTATAGAAAGTATAGAACAGAATAGCATATTTCTAATAGGGGCACATTGTAACGCAGTGTGACAACATGCCCCACCTGCACAACTGGGATTTAAACCCTGCTAGTGTCTTTTGCTAGTTAGCGAAGCATTAAAGAACTATATCAACTGTTAATTAACATATCGGTGATTAAAATAATATCAGATTTGTCTAATTTTAAATAAACACAAAAAAATTAACTTAAGAAATTTACTTTAGCTATGGTTTAATAAATAAAAAGAATTTTGGCGCATTTTTTTCTCTATATTTATTTTTTCTGTAAATACACCAAGTTTTGTCATGCTAGCACGTGTGGAAGTATTTAAAACAAGTGTGTACTAGCCCCGTGTTACGTTGTGCCCCGCTCTCGCTACCTTGTAACCAATCAGATCAACGTGCCGGCGAGCTTTAGCATATCATTAACAGCGAACTAGTAGTGGAGTCTCAAGAGAAGCCAGATTATCCCGGTATATTTTTCTGTTGATATATAAAAAAATCGGATAGATTTATAGGTCGAAAGTTGAATGAACGAGTACTTATGTCCTCTCGATTTCTTACAGGTTGAGTTGTTGTTGCCCATAGATATCATATATAAAGGCTAGATGTCTCGTCCGCACTGCTGGCCAATGGAGGTCGACGTCCGCACACGGCGGCCATCTTACCACAGGGTGCTCACTCACTCGTAACATGGTGCATGTACTTTTAAATAACCATAACTTGCTCAATTTTCTACCGATTTTCAAACGGTTTGGTTTGTTATTAACATCAGAGATGTAGTAGCTATGAAACTGCATACATATGAATAATTATACAAATGGACTTCCATATGAAAGAATTATAGCCACGGTAATGACGTTTGTAAGAAACCAAACCGTTTGTAAATCCGTCCAGATTTCACCGAGATAAGAGGATTTGTGTGCGTGCTGCTCACTCACCTTAATTCACAGAGCCCTGTGGTAAGATGGCCGCCGGTGATGCCGGAAGTGACTCCGCCTTAAGACATCTAGCCTTTATATGATATCTATGTTGTTGCCCATAACACGCTAGCATTCTGCTAATGAACGCTGATTGGTCAGTGAAGGACTGATTACGACCAGAGATACTGCTTGATGGCATCGTGTGTGTGTGTGTGTGTGTGTGTATTTTCGGCGTGGCCTTTTAAAACAACAAAACAAAAACTCTTCTAGCACGTGTGTTTACCTGTGCCCGCTGTGTTGTCGATGCCTCGAGAGAAAAGAAAGTGCAGAGCGTGAAAGCACCAAAGTGACTGAAGGATTACCGTAAAGCCGTATCTCTGGTCGTACGATGTGTATGATGTCATTGACATTTTAAAAGTCTTTTTAAAGCAAATAAGTGACTCTAAAAAATCGAACACCCAGCAATGTGTCATTTCTTTGCATCTCCTTTCGAATACAACATTCAAATTACTAGACAAAAAATTACATCCTGAGAAAAGTGGATTTTGAGGGGTGTAGCTCCATAGACCTCCATTCATTCTGCACTCGTCCTGTGAGCGCCCTCATGTGGAATCAGAGTGGAACTGCAACCAGTTCAGAAGCCGGAAGTTTACTGAGAGTGGAAGTTCTCCCTTTATAAGACATTCTCTGGTTTACCTCAGTAAATTGGCCGAGTGGATCTCTGAGCCGCTGTGAGTGAGTGGAGGCGGGGCTCATTTGCATATTCATCGAACGCGTATACTAAATGAGGCAAGGGTGTAGTAGAGTAACATTCAAGCTATTTTAAGGCATGAAGTTTTTTTTTTTTTTCACAGGAAAAACCTTTTAAATATGTCATTTGATCAAAGATGAGTTTTAAGAGATTTAAATATTGACTATGGGGGACTTTAAACGTGATTTAAAATGTTCTTTGATTTACAACTTTTCATTTTAAATTATTACAAAGTGATTTTTTTTTTTTTTTACCTAAGTGTGTTAGGTAACATTGTCATGAAACTCTACACATTAGTGGTCTTTTATTTCATTAAAATGCTATACTTACAAGTGGACTGTGGTTCATTCAGCTGTAATATAACAAAGGCACATGTATGAATGTTGGTGTGTTGCAGCCCATCCGCCTTCAAGCATTTCTAAATATGAGTCATTTCAGTGCCACGCCATGACCGAAAGTATCACTATTAGTTCAAGGGCAGGTATAGTAAATTATACAATACCCCCTCGTGGCTACAGATGAAATTGACATGGTGTATAATTAAATTAAGGAGGCTACAAATATACTTGCAGACAGTGCTGAGTAGTAAAGATTACATTTAATCTGGATTACATAATCAGATTCCAAAAATTAAGTACTTGTAATTAGATTATATTACATTCTAAAATACTCATTATCAGACTATACTTTTTAATTGATCACATGATATTATTCACACAATGGCAATACTACAGGGTGGGCCATTTATATGGATACACCGTAATAACACGGGAATGGTTGGTGATATTAAAGTCCTGTTTGTGGCACATTAGTATATGTGATGGTCACCACCCATCTTGAGGAGTTTGCCCCCTCACATATACTAATGTGCCACAAACAGGACTTTAATATCACCAACCATTCCCATGTTATTACGATGTATCCATATAAATGGCCCACCCTGTATATTGATTCTCTCTCATTTTTGTTTTTCCATCTTTTTAATTTTTCCTTTCTAAAAACGTCTACTGTTTATTGGAATTGCACACACAGACCAGCCGCTTGTCGTGAGCCGATCACTGAAAACTTTTAAATCACTTTTTTAAATCAATTTTAATCCCTTTTAAGAAGTCTTCTTAAAAGTCTTCTTTTCTTTTTTTTTTTTACAATTCAACATATCATCTACCATCAACTACTGACGAACACATTATTAATTATCACTCAATAATTGAATGATTGAGTCATTTTACCATGTGCATGATGGAACTATGTCTTTGGAAGGCTTTTGTCTTTCAAATGCACAAATTCACATAATTTCTTGTTTTCATGAAATACATTGATTTGCAAACTCTTTTTGTCAATCCTAAACTTTTTGACCTTATATAATTACTTGAAGTATACGCTCTGGGATGTTAAGATAATAAGTTAAAGAATAATTAAATCAATAATCTAACAATACATTTGCATGTTCACAGTTCTCTGGAGTCGGGTAATGGTCACATGACTTGCAGTTAATTATTATTATTTTTAATCCTTTTTAGTAAGGGTTCCATTTTGATTGTTTTTATTTGAAAATTATTTATTTCAATTTAATTGATTTGATTAATTTCGATTTAATTAATCAGCTCTGGAAAAGCCTGACTTAATGTTTAAAGCTCTACATGTTGTTGATAAAGAATGAAATATATTTTCTTTCTCTTTTATTTGTATATCAATATGGTAGCATAATCTTAAAAAGGCAGTGGCTCCTTTTGGCCTTCAAAGCCGAGAAGTGCTCAGATTTTAATAAGCGCTAATCATGAAGCAAATGAGACACAAATAATATAAAAGAAAATTATTTATTCACTTTACTGTTTATACTGTTATGCTTATAACTCAAGTTTAAATTGGTGAGCTTTCACAGCACATAGGGGACAACGGGGCAAAAGGCTCCTTTGATTTTATTTTCCCCTAAACCACTAGATGGCGCAAAAACTTTCCGTAACTTTCCAAAACATCCGCTTTTCAAGATGCACGAGGAAATTTGTCTGATCCTTGACGTGATCGCGGACAGCAGCGCAAAGCTGATTCTGCACTAACTTTATCTAATGTTTGATGTTTTTTTTAAATGTTGTAGATTTAAGTAGCAAATGAGAATCACTAAAAGTATTGAATATAGTTTGAAGTAAAGTTTTTTAATAACAGAAGAGTATGTAAAAATATGGTATTGGGGTAAACGACACTCCTGCTGTCAGGGCGAAAGACACAATAATTAATAGACTTTTCCATTGTTGACATGACATGGTAAATGTTATTATATTAAGTTGGGAGATAATCACCATATTTATAATGAAACCATCATAATTAAAAATATGATATTAGTAATATCATAGAAATAAAATATAATTTATTGCTGTACATCTATATTAAATTATTGTGGGATCTCCTTCAATGCTTTCAGAATCTTTACTTTTTAAAATAATTGTCTCTATTTTTTAAATATATTTTTATATTAACATATTTTAATGACATTATATTTATTGAACAAAAATGAGTTATTTTATTTATCTAAATAAACAGAAAATAATACAAACTTTGCTAAAGTGGTGGTTTTGAACAGGTATTAACTTATTAAAAACATATTATTTTAGCTAAAGTATTTGTATCAGTAATGTGTGTTTTTATGCCCCATGCTGGTTTTACCCCATGTGTTTGTGGGGTAAAAGGCCCACCTTGTCACCTCATATTTATAAGATGTTTTAAACAAAATGAACCACTTTTATGATTTATTTTCACACACATTTTTTGCTCCATCAATCTTCAATACAAACACAAACAACCCCCCCCCCCCCACACACACACACACACGCACATACACATACATGCACATATAAATATATAAAAAAAATATATATATATATATATATATATATGTACATATATATAGTGTGTATATTCTGCAATCATACACTAAGGGAGTATAGTGAAAAGCCCATTTTTCTTAAGGGTATTTTTCTTATTGGTACAAAACACAGTGCTGTCTCTAAAATCTGATAGGATGATTAAAGCCCAGCTGTGTCTGCACATCAGTTAAATTCTGTATTAATGTGCCAGTTTTGCTTGGCAACAGTAAATGACCTACATTTACAGTAGGCAAATAAACTAAATTACTTTGAATTTATTACGATAAATATTATTGTTAAGTAATACATCCATGTAATTGTTTAATGAGTGTTTGTGTCTTCTATCATAATATAAAAATAATAAAATTAAATAAAAAATAAATGGTAATAATAATAATTTTAATTTAGTTAACAATTAATGAACAAGATGTGCCAATTAATAGTCTCATTCATAATCCCACCAAGCAACTCTTTTTTAAAAGTGTTAGTTCACCCAAAAATGAAAATTCTGTTATTAATTACTCGCCCTCATGTTGTTCCAAACCCGTAAGACTTTCGTTCATCTTCGGAACACAAATGAAGATATTTTTGATGGAATCTCAGAGATTTTTGTCCCTCCATTGACAGCTACTTTGATGCTTCAAAAAAGTTAATAAAGATATCGTAAAACTAATCCATATGAATTGAGCGATTTATTACAAATGTTCTGAAGACACTCGATCGCTTTATACGATTTAATTTAGAACTTAGCTTTGAACACTTTAACACACTTCAATTGTGGTAAACAAGCTCAGTCATGTTTGCTTGACGTGCGAGAACTAATGAGGTTCATTTTCGTGTTACGCAGCAGGTTTGAGCTTCGGAGGTTTGTTCTGGCGCGTCAAGCAGTTTCGGTTGAGTTTATGTTCGCAGATCAATGTTTTCAGTTTGTTTATCTTATAAAGCGATCGAGTCTCTTCAGGAAATTTGGACTAAACCGCTCAATTTAGATTCGTTTTACGATCTCTTCGTGAACGTTTTGAAGCATCAAAGTGGTAGTTGCGTAGCTGTCAACGGAGGGACAGAAATCTCTCAGATTTCATCAGAAAGATCTTCATTTGTGTTCTGAAGATGAACGAATGCTTATGGGTAGCCTATTTAGTTATTATTATAAAGACCGTTTGTGTCCTCGGCCTAAGTGCTTTTTGACAAACAAAATGTATTAGCCAACTTGAACCCTAAATGAAAATGCTTCATGCACTTCTCTCAGTTTTTCACTAGATGGCAAACAAGTCAGCTAATGTGTGTAGGCAATGAGCTTCAGGGTTTCAAAGGGTCGGGCAAGACAAATGTAGGGTTTCTTTTAGATCCCCCCTAGTGGCTTGAGTGTAAGCGAGGGTTTGGATGCTGCGCGAGGCCGTCAGTATCTGCATCTCTCGCATCAGCGCCACACACACACTCACTCACACACACATACACACACTCACAGCATCTCCATCTCGACGCTCCACCTGCCCTCATCAACGACCCGTGTTTGAACTGTCTTTGAGCCCGTAAAAAGCGTGAAAGTCGACCGCTTTCGGTGAGTACGCGTTTATAAAACATCTTTTCATCGAGCGCGTGTGTGTTTGGGTGCGAGATAAATTGTTGTGACTGGTAAACCAGCCATAAAAGGGGCGCGGAGGCTTTATCTGCGCTGTGGCTGATGTTTCGGCACCTGGATTTCAGACAATATAGTTAAACTGTGCTGTGTTTTCCATTTTAATCTCAAAGATCAATGCTAAACCCTTTACTTCTCTTTACAAGCGCGAGGTTTGTGTGTTTTAAAGCATTGGCGTGCGGGCTGCCGTCAGACAGACATGCGTGAGGTGTTTACCAAACGCTTTGATATATAACGTGTGCTGAAGCTCTGCGCGGTTTATTGATGTGCCAGAGGTGTATAGATTTTTGGTTTTATTATTAAAGGTGGTCGATATATGATTTAGAGCCAAGGCAGTGCTATTCTAAATTGGTATTTCACAAGTGTTTTCAAAATCCTCTGCGTTTATAGGCTGGTGAAAAGTGCAATAATCCTTTAAAGATGGTTAAACTGGGGAGTAATCTACAAGACAAAGGAGCGAAAGCTGTTAGTGTTGAGGACGGCTTTCAAAACGTCCCCCTCATCACGCCCTTGGATGTTACTAATCTTCAGTACCAAGCCCCAGACAAGGTAAGGACATTTTCTTTCTTTTTTTTAGGTATTATATATTATAGGTCATCAGACCTAGCCTTTCATCAGGTCATACAAATATATCCTTCACCTAATGCAAAATGTCATTTAGACTTCCAAACAGGCGTTAGTGCCAAGAACAAATAATGATGTATTAACCCAATGTGCTGATTTTATTACGCTGTTGTTTAATTTGATCTTTTGAGTATGTACAACACAATTTTATAATTTAAAATCCTGATTGCGTGTGTGTTTTTCTACTCAATATTTAAAGCTTTCACTGTTTTCTCCAAACATGCCGGTACAATCCTCTGCTTTTCTGGTTGTGTTGCCAACCGGTGTGCATCAGGGCTCGATGTGACACTTTCTGTGAGTGGTGCTTCGGCCCTCATTTGGGATTCTGCTGAGGATGGCGAGATCATTCTTTGCACCTGCTGAATGAAGGGTCCTGTCACTCTGCCCAAAACCTGTGCACAAGCCAGTCACAAAAGCACAGACTGTTATATTTTAAGGATCGCACCCCATGCCAACCCCCAACCCCTTTGGGTGGTTTATTGGCCCGCATGACAAAGAGAAAAAGCCATTTTATCTTTTATCTCGGCTGTCATATGGAGGCTCTGTTTAATGCCGGCTTAGAGGTGAAGAGGATGTGTTGGATTACTAACATGTCTATGGCCACCTGGTGAGCCTTTCCGTTTCTCCTTCTGGAAGCTAGTGGCTTTCAGAGAGACTATGCATTAGTAAACAGGCAGAAAATTGTGTATTTATGTATACTAGATCATTACTGTGGACAAAAATGTCATGCAAAATGAATTTTTCTCTTGTAAATAAATTAGTTAGTTATATTAGTTAGTTGTGAATGTAAGGCATTGAAATTAATTACTAGATGAAAAAATTCATTCGGCATGATTTTTTTTTTCTAGACCACCATATTTCTAAAGGTTGCTGAAAGATCTTTGTAGGACAATGATCATATTTCAATATAGCTCATGTGTAATTAACAAAATTGAGATTGCAATTATGAAATTTTCCAATAAATAAGAGGAATGAGAAGGGGTATTTTAACAGAATAATGGCCCTTAGCCTCAGTCAGAAGATGACTGATTTTGACGAATTTTTTAAAGTGTTTTATCAACACCTAATAATATATATATTTCTTTCGAAAAGAAGATCATTAACCAATAACCATAGCCTCCTGTATATGTGTGTGTGTATATATATGGAGCCAAAATGGTCCTTAAATGACCAAAATAATACCTCTGAGAGAGTAAGATTAAAAAGCATGGAATAATTTGTTCAGAAGGTTGAAAGCAAATTAAAAGCACTGTAAGCAGAGAATCTAGCCTGCGAAGTTGCTGTATTGTATGCACTTGATGCAATTCTGTCACATAAACTTGTACAATGTAAAAATCATTAATTTTTCATGCTGACATTAAAGTCTTAAAGCAAGACAAGGATCAGCCCTGCGGGAAATCAGTATCTTTCTCTAGAGGTCTGCAGATAGCAATCAGGCAGTAATGACTGCAAATGATTTGAAAGCTGTCTTAGCATTATTTATTTTAAATGAGCCAAGTTAAGAACACACTCTTTGAAGAATTATATTTATTTACTGTAATGAGGTGTGTAGATCCATTAAATTAATACAGTAGTGAGTTTTTCCTCAGTTATTGGGCACCATAAACGAGGATAAAAAAATAGGGATTTAATTTTCCGATATTTAATTTAGGATGTTTCGAGTATAAAGTAAACCGCACATTTAGTTGTGGGACCACTGCAGATGCTTGTTTTCTCTCTTCTCTTAATTTTTTCAGCTTTTAAAATTGTTTCCCAAGGGGACTTATGTATGGAAACATTTTGTCTTCTTGTTATCCAGAATCTCGAAACCATTCCATTATAATCTGACCACCAGATTCATCATCTGATATTTGCATGCATAAATCACAAGCTGCATGCCATCAGCATCTCATCATTATTCAAAGCATTTTTCATTCAAGGTTGTCATATCAGCATACCAGTACAGCACCCATGTTGGAGAGGATCAATCCATTCGGCTCGCAGTAGTCCCTGGTGTTAACACTATCGATGGCTTGAATCAGCAGCTAAAAAGACAGTGCGCAACCTTGCCTGGAGGCAGAGGTTGCATTCTGGGGCAGTGCAAAAACCGAATAACAATCCTAGCGATAACAGAATGCCTCACATAGATCAGGAGAAGGAGAGAGAAATGGAAGCAGACAAGATGGTTATTCAGGGGGAAAATGAAATGTCAGAGGGTTTGGGAAGGAGACAGATAAGCAGTAATTGCAGAGTTCATGACAAGTGGTTGAGCTTCATCCAGTGGACATTAGACTTCATCAACTTCAGGGTTTCTAGAAAGTAAGGTGGCAGGAACGGAGGTCAGCGCTGAGACGTGTTATTCCTCCATCTGTCATCTCACATCAGACAGGGTTGCCTCCCTTCATTAGTTGGAATTTAAATTGTAAGACAGAATGAGGAATTCACTGAACAGCAATAAAAAAAAAAAAAGCACATCCAAGTCAAATCCGCTTGAAATTTTAACACTTGAAATCCAACCCAGTTAGGACACATATTCGTGTCATATATATGTGACCCTGGACCACAAAACCAGTCACATGGGTATTTTTTTTTTTAAATTGAGATTTATACATCCGAAATAAATAAGCTTTCCATTGATGTATGGTTTGTTGGGATAGGACACTATTTTGGTCGAGATACAAATATATGAAAATCTGGAATCTGAGGGTGCAAAAAAAAAATCTCCTTTAAAGTTGTGCATTTATGTTCGCGATTGTGCTGCATTCACTCACAAAAATAAATGTTTTATCTTTACGGTAGGAAATGTACAAAATATCTTCATGGAACATGATCTTTACTTAATATCCTAATGATTTTGGCATAAAAGAAAAATCTATCATTTTGACCCATACAATGTATTTTTTGCTATTGCCACAAATATACCCGTGCGACTTATGACTGGTTTTGTGATCCAGGGTCACATATGTGGTTTAAAATCAGATAACATTTTTATTTTTGTGTTTCAGTTTGAATGGTCTGAATGGATTTTAAGCAGGTTATTATTATTATTTTTTTTCATCTGGGATACAATGTGATCTACCCAGTCTAACTCACGATTGAGTGCTGTTGTGGGAATAGGCTTTGATTTTTGGAAAGGCCAATTGCGACTGGGTTATTGGAAGTCATTGCTATCTCAGAGTGTCTGTAGGATCAGAGATTAGGAGCGATTTAAGAACCAGCATGTTGTTTTATCATGAGGGAGGCCTAACATGATTATGGGCGTTATTGACTGGAAGGCACTGGCTTCGTGGTACAGTTATCAAACTTTGATCTCGAGGGAATTTACTGTTTGCATTAAGTGGTTTTGATGGTTACACCCTCTCTTCGCAGGTGGTGGTGAAGACACGAACTGAGTATCAGACGGAACAGAAGAACAAGGCCAAGCTGAAGGTGCCGAAGGTGGAGGAGTTCACTATCAGTGTGACTGATGGAGTTTCTGAAAGGCTGAAGGTACAGCTGAGCTTCTTTGTCATTAATGCATAGACAAAAAAACATTGACCAAGCAGTGTACAGTTATATGCTCTGTCAGTTCTCTGTCAGTTAAAATTGGCTTAGGTGGCTTTTTTTTCATTCATTTGCTGAAAAAAAGAAAGCATCATGGCTGGTCAGCAAGTGTTCTGGTTGCTGTACACTTGGATTCATTTGAAAACCAGATTCACCTGTAAGACCATGCTGATGAACCTGTACAAAACCAGCACTGGAATTCATGCTGGTCTAAGTAAAAATGGTTTTCTAGCGGGGCTGTATCCAGGGTTAGCATGTTCAGAATATTCCCTCAGTAGAACATGGTTAATGTTCTAAAGATCGATTCTTTCAAGTGTCATTAAAGGGATAGTTACCCCAAAAAACGAAAATTCTGTCATTAATTACTCACCATCATGTCGTTTCAAACCCGTAAGACTTTCGTTCACCTTCAGAACACAAATGAAGATCTTATTGATAAAATCTGAGTGATTTCTGTCCCTCCATTTACAGCTAAGCAACTTCCACTTTGACGCTTCAAAAAGTTCGTAAGATCGTAAAACTAATCCATGTGAATTGAGCGGTTTAGTCCAAATTTTCTGAAGAGACTCGATCACTTTATATGCTGAACAGATTGAATTTAGGCTTTTATTCACATTTAAACATTCATCAGCGAACACATCAGTAACGGAAAAGCTCAGGGAAAAGGAAGCTCAAGCATGTTCATTTGACGTGCGAGAACGAATTCAACGGTTCATTCTCGTGTTACGCAGCAGGTTTGAGCTTCAGCAAGAGGTTTGTTCTCGCGCGTTAAGCAGGTTCGGTTGAGCTTCTGTTTATGTTCGCTGATCAATGTTATTTGTGTATAAAAACCCTACATTCAAAATGTTTGTCATAAAGTGATCGAGTCTCTTCAGAAAATTTGGACTAAACCGCTCAATTCATATGGATTCGTTTTACGATCTCTTTATCTCTTTTTGAAGCGTCAAAGTGGTAGTTGTGTAGCTGTCAGTGAAGGGATAGAAATCGCTCAGGTTTCATTCAAAAATATCTTAATTCGTTTTCCAAAGATGAACGAAGGTCTTACGTAATTAATGATATTGAACTATCCCTTTAATGCTGTAAAAAGAAATGCAGTCTTTGTTCCAACACTCTTTGCTTCAACTGTTTGGAATGAATCCCGGAAGCACTTTAAGAGGCTGTTGGGTGAAAGAGAGTCGTCGGCAGTGTGAACTTAATGCAGAACTGGAGAGTGTGAAGGCACGTTTTATTGTAGCAGTGAAGGTCGTTGGAGAGGCAGATGAAGACGACAGCAAACGTTGGTATAAAGACTGACTTCCTTTGTTAAAAAAAACACTGAATGAAACTGTCAGCAGTCTTGGAATCACAATGCACTATGAAAACATTTACTTTGACATACCGTATACAGAACGTTTCCACAGACACAATCAAGATGTTCTTGTCTGAGATCCTCGCTCGCTATTTTTGTGAGGTACTGAAGGAAAAATCCCGGAGCTTTCTTGTATGAGCTTGTTGTAGGAAACTCTTCTGGAGGTTGTTGTCTAGAACGAGTCATTGCGAGGACAGAAAGCTAACAGCAGGGGGATCTCTGCTGCGTAGACTCCCAGTTGGATTTTTATCATATTCCCTGCCGTCGCTCCACTAGCAAGTAAAGAAGGAATGTTCCCCCTCATTAAATGTTCAAAACAAAAGAGAATTGTGGTCTCTTGGTGTCGTATGCAGCCAAGTGGAACATATTAACATATCATGTTCAACTTTTTTTTTACTATTAAGACAACTTAATTAAGCAGGGAGTTGGTCTTGTGATTTCTGTTTGTTCTTGGTTCATTTGGGTGGGAGGTTTGGCAGATGAAGTGTGGGGAAAAGAGTGATTTTGGCTTTGATTTCCCAACACATTACTATGTATTTTATTGTTGTAAACTTATGTTGGATTTGTTGCACTGTTAGTTTTACATTATACAGTATCAGTGTCACATTGTGAAAAAGAGTATTCCGTGGGAAATAGTGCAGGACGGACTTTATTTTATCCATTAGGATTTGATTGAATCTTGGGAAATAGGTTGTGATAATTGTTACTAGTGCTTGCTAAGTACTAAGTGTAATCCCTAGTCCTATGAATTTAATTTAACACTTTTTGATTTTAATATATTGGACGATAAAACTGCTGAAAATACAATTACATTGAATACATTGTACCAATGCTATTCATTACATTGAAAGAGGGAGTCTTTTTAAATACTTTTTTGGGCTCTTTTGGCAGCCCACTAGCAACCACATAGGCTAAGGTGGTTGCTAAGGTGTTCTGTGTGTTTTTAGCATGTTGCAATGTATTGGTCCACCCAAAACACTGTTGTTATCAGTGCGGAGACTTTTGCATAAGTAAAAAAAAATAATGCACCAGTAAAAATCTGTCTACTTAATATTGACCGAATAGAGACCGAATGTTTTTGCATTCAGATCAGGTTAAAAATTATACTATTCTTTCTTCAGAATAATGTCGGCTGATGAATTGAACTCAATAAGCTTTTAAAGGATTGATGTAACAGACAATAGCACACACACGTATTTTGAGGGGCCGTTTACACAACACCGTTTTCAATTAAATCGGAAAACTTTTTATGCGTTTTAGCCGTTCATTTACACGACAACGGCTTTCTGGGGGCCTGGAAATGCAAACTTTTGAAAACTATACTGTTATCGTCTCCATGTAAAGTACAAACACGTGAATTTGTGAAAACTAGCTCAAACAGTAGAGCGTTGGCGCTTGCAACGCCAAGGTCATGGGTTCAATTCCCAGGGAAAGCAAGAACTGATAAGAATGTAAATGTGTACCTTGAAATGCAATGTAAGTCACTTTGGATAAAAGCGTCTGCCAAATGCATAAATGTAAATGTAATGTATGTGCATGCGTGTGCATATACGTGATGTCTATAGACGCATAGTTTTTCTTTACAAAGTCACATCGCCAACTACTGGCCTGGCAGCAGAATACACCGTTTTTAATCGTTTTTGCGGATCCGTGTGAAAAGGAATCGTTTTAAAAACATTGTCATCTGTACACAAGAGATAACTTGTCAATTCAGGAATACACCCCTGCAGATCCTCCAGGCAGTGCTGCAAACCAATTAATAATCTGCCAGGAAAAGAATAACGCTTGCTAATGGAGAGCGTCTGCACACACAAAGACGCACAAATTCTAATGCGCAGTGCAAAATAGATACCCAGCTAATCCTTAGACGTAGCTGCACAATCCTCAGTTCAGACACACATCCCATAGCTGAATGGATGTCAAGCCGACAGTAGACATGAGGGACGGGATGAGAGAGAGAGAGAGAGAAATAGAGGACATTGAGCTGAAATGCTGCCCCGTCAGCCTCGGCATCTCTGGGAGAGAATAAGCAGCAGAATAAGAATGAAGGAGACGTGCTCGCTTGAAGGACCACTCACACCCACACTGCTCTGCCTAGGCCCTTCGGCTCTTGTTTAGTCTACCATTTTAACATCTCTGGAGAGAAAATGAGAACAAGAAATAAAAAAGAGGGTAAAATAGGACTGCTACACCAGAGGTAGCTAGTCAGACAGAGAGAGACAAGAAAAGCACCTTAAATGCACAGTTAAGTTATTAGACCAGAAATAGAGATGGCGTATTTGAAATTGTGCAGTTTCCACTGTGTACTGTAGACAGACTACACACTTTAATCAAAGCTGTATGTCATCTTTTTTGCAGTTTTAACAACAGCTGTGTTCTTGTGTGAGGCCAGTTGACTACCATATATTCAGTGTATTTCCAAGTTACTTTAAAGGATACCAGTGTACTGCCATGGCACACAACCAAAATATGTAATACAATAGCATGTTTTGTTACTTTTTGTTAGTGTGAGGCCAGTTGATTGGCATATTCATATTCATGGTATTTGCATGGCACTCCAAGAAACTTCAAATAATGCAATGCTATTACTGTGGTATATGTCCAAAAGTCAGTGGTAATTTTGTTAATTGATTTGGCCAATTGATTACCGTATTTATTTACATGGTATTCCATGTTTCCAAGATACTTTAAAGAATGCCATGGTACATAACCCAAATGTTACCATGTACCACCATGGTGACATGCAAAAAAACTAAAACAAATAACACTAAGTGCAAATTAGAGCTATGAAACGATTAATCGTGATAAATCGCATCTAAAATAAAAGTTTGTCTTTACATAATATATGTGTGTGAACTGTGTATAGTTATTTTGTAGATATAAATACACACACATGCATGTATATATAAGAAATATTTTCATATAAATATATACATATAAATAGGCTATTTTATATAAATAAATAACAGATTTTTCTTAAACATATACATGCAATGTACGGGACAATGGTGACACCAGCATAAAAATATTCATGATTCTGAAGCTGAAAGTACATCATTATTTTAGACGAATATGCTCGCACTCTTTCACTGACTAGATTCATTTAAAATAATGTAGGCCACATTTTACTGTTTGGCACCCACACATATTCCCAGATTGCAGCATTATACATTATAATCAACATTATAGTTTAACGTAGTCCTGACACTAAAACTCTGAAAACTGATTTTTTTTTTCTCAAAGTAATTTTTATTTTGGGTGAACTATACACAATATATTGTCACTATCCACGATACATATTGTTGCATTTTTGTATTGGGATAAATTGTGACATGATATATTGTCACACCCCTAGTGTGGGGCCATTTGATTGCCATATTCATATGATATTTACATTTTTTTTAAAGAAGTCAACGGCAATACCATGGTATTTTGTATTACGTTTGGTTAGTGTGAGGCCTGTTGATTACCATATTTATGTAGCCTACCACACATGTGTAAAAGGCGATGTTTATTGGAACATTTATTGAAATCAATGCTTCCCTTGAAGAGCATTGAGCAAATGTATTCTGTCCCTTTAAAGGACAAATCTTTATTTGAAAGTCTGCAAGCGTTCAAGCTGAAATGCCTTTGTTGGGGCAACGTAACTCATACTGTCATTGACAGAAAGGAGACGGCCGTGCACAGAGATGCATTTGAGGGCACACAATCCATTTTTGTATAACACTGCCAATACATTCTCCCTAGTCATGCAGTAAATTGTCACTGGGCGTTCGCTCGATGACAAAATAAAGTACCCAATCATGTGGGAGTGCCAGGAAACAAAGACGATTGTCTCCCACCCTGAAGTCAGGAGAACATGCTATGCTGAATTGCTCCTAGCATCCCCCTACAGATGATGGCCATTCATTGGATTTGACAAATCGTTTGCTTGGGCAAAAGCATATGTTGTCAAGCGGTGACCCCGGGTAATGTAGGGGGGCGGTCACTGTCAGAGCGATTGATCGTGTTGAGTGATGGTGATTATATTCTCCAAAGACAAGCTGGAAAACACTCAGCCCCAGGTTTTTACATGTTCTCTCCACTACCAACCAGAAATATGTACAATGTTACATAGAGTCGAGATTCTGTCGTCATTTTCTCGCCTTCATGTCGTTCCGATCGTCTTTCTTCTGAGGAGCACAAAAGAAGACATTTGAAAAATCTTTCAGCTGTTTTTGTCTGTATTAGTCAGTCGGGTCAAAACGTTTCAAGCTGCTGAAAGATTATTCAAATATTTTATTTTGTGTTATGCAGATATTTTGTAGGTCAACTATCCATTTAAGACTTCTTGTAGATCAAAATCTGCATTGATTAAAGAAACATCAAGTGACACATTCAATTAAAAGAGAGTTTTTTTGAAGGAGAAAAGCTGAAATAGTATTTTCTCATTAAACATACTCCAATAATCTCTATTTACAACTTCGAAAAATCATTTTGCAGTGTTCTGTACTTTCCTAACAAAATTGCAAGCTTTTTTTCACTTTGCCCATAATTCACTGTCATAAACTGGTCAGTATTACATCACAGTTTTGTATCTCAGCTGCAGTTGTCGTATTCTGTCAAGTCAGAGACGTCATTAGAGGTGAATGAAAAGCTTAGGCAATAGCCTGGAGTCATTTGTCACGTTAAATGCGACAGTGTATTTGATCTGCAGCGGGACGTCCTGTTCTCTGTTCACAGCGACAGAGATGATTTATGACACCAGATGGCTTTTTGTTTGAACCCTGATTAATCTCACCTTCCACCGCTGCTAGAGAATCATTCATCTCTTTTGTCTAGCTTTGTAGATAGAAATATTGACGTAGACAGCTAGCACGTTTACACGCTCGGCCTAATATCTCAACATCGTGGAAGATCACATGTTTGAAGGCTTTTCTTTTATCACGCTATTAGGTAACGTCTACAGTACACCACAAACATATTTGATACACCTAGATTGTCTGTCCTGATTTCATTGACCATATTTATTGGCATGCTGATGGATTTTTGTTTGAGAGCAATTTGTGAAGTTGGGGGCGGAGCTATCAAGATAGGGGTGTGGTCTTTTTTGGGTAGGAACGTGTTTGTTTTGGTGATTTCAAACATCAACAGCGTTTCTCAGAAATCGCTTACTGCAACTTTAAAAAGAGATTTTTGTGTATCTGGTCACTGATTTTTGACAGTCACTGATGAATTGTGCATATGAGCTGTAGGAAAAATGTGTTTCTTTGGCCCATAAAGTGCCTGGTGTTAGGGGTGAGGCTAAGGGTGGCCAGGTTCCCTGCCCAATAGAAATGAATCTGGATTGTGTCTAATCCACAATGCAAATCTCTTTCTCTTGAGTCACACATTTTCTATATGTAGTGTCCTGATGGAATTCAGGCTATACCCAGATAAAATATGCATTTTAATACCAGACATCATTACTTCTAAACCTTGCATAATCATTTTAAAATATATATAATTTTTAAATAATTTATAAAGGAAGAAAAGCAAGTGCAGATCTTTTTTCTATTTGAAAGCATTGGTATTTTTACGGATTGAGTGCAGTGATTCTTAACAGTCAAGGGCATGTCATATTTCACTTTTAAAATCAAAAGAAATTTGTGATAAAACATTTTAACAAAATTTTTTTTTTTTTCAAAACATTCATATACAAATAGTATTAGTATATCATTTAAAGTAGTTGCAAAGTATTTACACATCATGTTTATCCAATGTCTGCAAATAAAATCGTTGTATTACAGTAAAACATTGAAAATAATTAAATAATATAATAACAATCGGAATTTCCTGGATGGTTCGATGTGTTTCAGTATGACATATTCTTTCAAAGCCAAATGACATCATACATTTTGAGAGCTTTTGTTTTTTCCCGTTTTGATACAACTTTACAGGACATGTCAGAAAAATGTGCCAATGCTGGTAAAAAAAAAAAAATCCCTGCAAAGTGGCAAAACACGCACTTCACTGTATCTGACTACACAGCAAAATGAGTTCAGGTTATTCTACGACACTGTTGCCTCTCTTGAGCAGAAGTCTCTTACCTGTGCACCTATGGGGTGCATGGGGAGCAATTAGTTTCATGGAGCAGTTCTCCCTCCTGCCCTGCTCTCTCTCTCTCTCTCTCTCTCTCTCTCTCTCTCTCTCTCTCTCTCTCTCTCTCTCTCTCTCTCGGTCTGTTAGCAGGGCTAATGGCCAGAATGCCCACAGGCTCACTGGTGTGAGAGACACGGCCCTGGAGAGGCAGGCTTGTTATTCTGCTGTATTGTTGATTACCCCCCACAGAAGCCTTCTAGCTCTGCGGTGGATCTGAGAAGCGGTTTGCACATCGCTAGGTGAATACTGTACATTTGAGAGGAAGTCAGATTAACACTGCAGGATTACTGACAGGTACAACTTTTCATTTGAGAGAAATAAAAAGTCTAGACTAGAGCTTTTTTTATTTTTTTTACTTTTTGATACACAGGGCACCCAAAATATTATGATTGTGCTACTAACTGGTACTGGTCACAGCACTTGCATATTGCTGATCTATTGTTGGTTTGAATGCTTCTATTGGTAATACCATATTTGGATAAAAGCTTCTCCTAAATGATTTTTTTACTAATTAATTTGCTTTTTATTGTTATTAAAAATAAAGAAAAAAATAAAGAATTTTATGTCGTGTTTCCCCCTCTCCGCTCTATCAAAAACATATCGAACTGTGACTTCAAAACCAAGATACGCACCAAACCATCAGTTTTGTGTACCATTTTTTTTTTTTTTTTTGTCTTGCTGTAAAAGAAATAGGGCTGTCAAAAAAAAAAAAAAAAAAAAAAAATCACATTTAAAACATACATGATAATAATATCATATTGGGTAAATGTGTTAACAATTATTGCATTAAACATGCTTAATTAATATCTTAAAGGGTTAGTTCACCCAAAAATGAAAATGATCTCCCTCAAGCCATCATAGGTGTATATGAGACTTTCTTTTTTCAGCCAAACACAATCAGAGTTATATTAAAAAATATATATATATATATATATCCCTGGCTCTTCCCAGCTTTATAATGGGAGTGAATGGTACCTGAGATTTTGAGGTCACTCTTCCGCCGGTACTAGACTCACCCAGTGATTATAGTTTATGAAGTTGTAAATATGGATATTTTTCTTACAGAAACACATGGCTTCACTTCAGAAGGCCTTTATTAACCCCTGGAGTCGTATGGATTACTTTTATGATGGATGGATGCGCGTTTTTGGCTTCAAAATCGTACTATTCACTCCATTTATAAAGCTTGGAAGAGCCAGGATGTTTTTTAATATAACTCTGATTAAAAAAAAGAGAGCAGGTAGCCAAATGTTAATACTGTGAAAGAACAAATACTATGAGATGTTTGTCCCATACGATGCATTTTCTTGTTTCTTAGAGCTGTTAAAACGTGAAATGTCTTTAGAACTCTGCGATAAAAGACGAGTTCAGAAGGCTCTGGGTTACATGTTTTTAGCAGCTCTCTTTTCTTTTGGGCTTAAACATTTTGAAGGATTCTCTGATGAATAGTTTTGTCTTTTAGTTCTTTTTTTTTTTTTTCAGTTCAGGTATCTCCAAACACACCCATCCTAATTGACTCATATTAAGACAGTAATTGGAGCTGAACTTGACATGTCTGTCCTATCCCTGAGGAGAACTCTTTCATTTCTTTCGTGTCACTTCTCCTTCTCACTTTTTGTGAAATGGAAAGGGATTTCTATTTGTGTTGAGAGCCACACTACCAAACAGCATTTCTGTGTTAATAGTTGGTTGGTTTTGGCTGATTCAAAACATTTATTATGAATATGGAATGTTCATGGTAATTAGGCCATATTCAGATTGAAAAATTAGCAGTCCAAAGCCTATGTTTTAATATGTGTAGGATTTATTGCATCTTAAAGAAAATGCTGAAACACACAGTTTCTGCTACCCTGGAAATCCAGAGTTCTCGCGAGAGTTTACTCTGGTGTCGAGTAATGATGCTCATTAAATATGGCCTTGTCTCCGAGCTGCACCAATCACATCGGGTTATCTGATATAGGCGGGCCAGAGGCGAGCTAAACAGATGACGACAGCGCTGTGACGTCGAAGTCATTAGTAAACATAGCAAGATGGCTATGGATGAACACCAGTTGTTTGGCCGCTACAATGAACGAGTTAGACTTGGCTTTTTATCTAAAAGAGGAACAGAAGACGGCGCTCGAATCGTTCCTTAGCAAGAAGGGAGTTTTTGCTGTTTTGCCGACCGGATACGGCAAGAGTCTAATCTACCAGTTAGCTCTGCTGGTAGCTAAGCGTATGGGGCTTGTTGTGATTGGTCGTAGTGTTATCCAATTGCGTGCAGTGAGATTTTCAAATGCATGCTTGGTGCCGCCCCTCGAGCTGGCCGATTTTCATTAGTCGATGCCAGACCATTAATCTTTCAGATTTGGGTCTGGATTTCCAGGCTAAGTTTCTGCAGGAAACACCAGAGGACAACCGATACTGGATTTAGCAGATGCTGTTTTCTAAAATGGGTAAATATGTCAGATTATCAATTAATCGCATAATATGAACTTTCCATTTAATGTCAAATAGTGCTGACCTTTATTCGAAAATTATCAATATATAATAATGAATTAATCATGAGAATGTTTTGCAACTATTAAAATAATCAGTAATTAATTGGTAAACACACCCCCTTGCCTCTGATTGGTCCACTGTTTTGAAAGGGATGAGGTGCGCTACATCAAAACTTCTTTTAACTTCACATGGCGTCCTGAAAACATGGCGTTCATGCAAGATGCATCGCATCGGTCAAAAACACATTTCCATCCATAAAGTATGTTTACATAGGATAATGTTATAAGGATACTGTTATAAAGTAGCGGATGCCAAAACATGTTCTGTGTGAATTGTCTGTACAACACCAACGTTACCTCATGGATTACAGACATTCTACATAAACCGAAACCTTAACTCAATACCAATAGAGTTTGCTGTTAGCATGTCGCGATACTAAACTAAAAATATTGCTTGCAATAATCAATATTTAATTACACAGATCAGTTTTATTGATGCTTCTCAGAATTAAATTGTGGTTATTTGTAACTGACATTTAACTCTTTACTCTTTTAATTCCTTTTATAACTGTTTTAATTTTCCTTGCTTTGATTTTGTGATTATTTTCATTTCCTTTCTGTGTAAAGCACTTTGAATTACCATAGTGCTATATAAATAAACTTGCCTTGCTTTACCATCTTGGATTTAGTTTTTGCCCTACATTCTGGGATTGCCTTCTCTGGAAAGGACATGCAATTCTGTCTTGAAATTTCCAAAACAAAATATCTTATGCTGTCTAACTGCTGGACAACATTGGCATCACGCATCAACATTTTTACGTGCCTATGATTCCTTGAGCTGCTGTCTCAGGCAGTGAACCGAGCGAGGCTGTATTTACGTCCGAGGAAACAGACTGGCATTGACTCTTCACAGATATTGAATAAACACCCTAGTCTTTTCTGTTCCCTTGACATCTAATGCGTCACTGTGATTTTCCCAAGCCTCTCCTCACCCTGTTTCACCGCTGTGTGTCTGTAGCAAACGCTTAGGAACAGATGAAGCTTAAGATGACTAATCCCACAACTGTTATTATTATTATTTTTTCTCAAAATGTCTCTGCTGTTCACTAGGCTGGAGATGAGGTAATTTTGAAAGCAGATGTCTAAGGTATTATTTATCTAATAAAACTAAAATCTGGATTTCTTTTTTAATGCTCTCTGTGGTTAGCCTTGGTTCACATCTCATAACAGAGTTACTCTGGGGAAAATGAGTCCTCCGACATCTCAAGCTCAGGGATGCATTGATTTATTTATTGACTGGCATCACTGCTTTGTGGGAACCGCTGTTATGCGGCAAGAGTAGATGAAACTGAGAATCTCAGAACCCCTGAGGAAATTGTGACAGATGGGCTGCTCACACATATGGAGTGGAAAGTGGCCTGGCTGTGTTTGTAGGCGATTGTTGCAGTTGCAGTTGCAGAGGCAGCAGGACAAGGCCAGGGGACAAGGGAGTCTTATTGAACCAAATCTACAGGATCCCAGAATCCTGGTGCCTGTGTACCAAGGTTACATTCTTCATTAGGATGTTTGGATTACAACGTCCTCCATCTCCTTACAAAATATAGACAGATGCTATAAACCAGCAGGTTCAGGTATATTGACCAAAGACTCAGTTGAAGACCTTTTTTCCATAAGCCTTTTTTCCCTTGGTCGAACATTATTAAAGGTGAGCTTATTTAGAGATATCAGCCGAAATGGCTTAGTGCAGGCGCTAATGGATCCTATGATGTATCTCGTAAATTACCCCACTAATAATCCCCAGAGTGGTACCAAACTTCTACAGTAGTACAAATAGGTTCTGTACTCATAAAACAAGGCATTGGAAAGGTTGTAAGTACATCAGGAGTTTATTTAAATAACACTTGCCTGAAGGCTAATGCTACCGCTAACCCGGACGTCGACTTCACTTCACTGATTAGGGAAAAGCACGTAAAAGTCCTGGCAGAAAGCGATGCATAAGGATGTAGTGTAACGACGAATTAACGTTTTTCCGAAGTGTTGACAACTTAGTGTTAACTAATAATTGTTGCAAACTGGCACTACCAACAAAATATTAGTGCATTCCTGGAACTGGACGTCATTACACTACATCCTTATGCATCGCTTTCTGTCAAGACTTTTACGTGCTTTTCCCAAATCACTGAAGTGACCTCAACGTGCGGGTTAGTGGTAGCATGAGCCATCAGTATTTACGTGTCATGTTATCACAGGGTTCTCAAGTTTTATCAAAAGCTTGGAGTGAGATCACATGCGGTTAGGGGAGGAGCCCTAATGGAGCCCCGCCCCCGCCCGTCCGTCCCCGCCCCCCAATTTTACCCATTGTTCATAATTAACCAGCACAAATTGAAATTATAACAATTGGTAAATCTGATAAATGACAGAGCAATTAATCACATCAAATATACTCTTAAATGTTATATTTCAAAATTACAAATATACAAAAATATAACAAATTGCTCCAAACAGTTTGGAAAAACAAATCTTTTTGCATTTTGAATGTGTCTAGTCGTAATGGTATAATGATTTATTGTGTGGTGGGACATTGTGAACAAATGACATAGTATTAAGGTGTGTGTGTAAGTATGGCCTGGTAAACCTTACATTATGGGGACAAAATGTCCCCACAAGGATGGCAATATCCGAAATCCTTGTTCGTGTGGGGAAATTTTTTGGTCCCCATGAGGAAAACGGCTTATAAATCAAAAAAGTTATGTTTTTTTGAAAATGTGAAATTGCAGTACGTTTTCTGTGATGGGTAGGTTTAGGGGTAGGGTTAGTGTAAGGGAATAGAATATACAGTTTGTACAGTATAAAAATCATTATGTCTATGGAAAGTCCCCATAAAAAATTAAAACACTACGTGTGTGTGTGTGTACACAAGAGTACACACTGCAGCTTATGAAATGTGTTTTGTGTTGTAAGTGTTTGTTGCACATTTTGACGCCTTGATAACATTGATATATTTAATGTTCTGGCCTAATAATGTTAGACGAGCTTTCTTAATTCCAACTTACCTTCTCCATCAAGACGTGTGTTCGCGTGATGTTGTTGGTTACTTAGTAACGAACGTACGGCGGCCGAGAATTTTCCGTCAACTTCCGTGTGTTCGCGCCTATGGTTCGCGCATCTATGTAACGAACGCAATCTGGCCGAGATACGTGCTAGCGGCAGGAAACTTCACTTTGTGTGCCTGCGCTCGTATACAAAGTTATATATAAAGCTTGCAGGACAACTTGGTTGGCATTGCCTTTTCAGCGTGAGAAATACACGGTGTGGCGTGTGAGCGTGTGAACTGGTTGAATTGCGTGTGTCTCACGACCAATGCGTGAGACTTGAGAACCCTGTTATCATAAGAGTCTTATTTATTTTAAACATTGTGGTTATCGCCAATACCTGTATATTGTCACACTCTAAATTAACACAATGTCGATATTTCATGCTTTCCATATCACGATTATCATCAATACTGGTATATTGCGACACACCTACTATCATAATATGGTTAGTTTCTATTAATATCAAAGGCTATATGCTTAAAATATGTCTCTGTTTGACACATTTTGAATCAGGGGTTCCTGCTCTGTGTCTCTATCACCTAAAGGGTCCTTGTCCTGAATAACGTTGATGACCCCGATGTAAGATGTTAAAGAGGAAGTTGAGAAGAAATTAAAAACCGGTAATGCTAGAGACCATAAACACAACGATGGCAGACGACGGAAACAGGTTCAACAGTATGATGATGACCCACATAGTTTTAAAAATATTCACAATCTGATAATATTGCAGGTGATTTGAATAATGAAACACTGACCTTGATACCATCTGAAACTAAATAACAGGTCCAGATGCTCTGAAGGGCATTGTTTTAAAAGAGTGTTCAGAACAACTGGGCTATTGTTATATGATACCTGTGGACTTGTAAGTTACTTCCTGACTGGTCTCCTTTTCATAGTCAGTTTGTAGTTTTCTTGTTGATTAGTTTACAGGTGTGTCTTGTTTGCCATTTACCTCGTGTATTTAAACCCCAGTGTTTCTTGTGTTATTTTTTGAGTCTTGTCCTGGGATGGTTGTATCGCCGGTGTACTCAGTTCTGTCCCTTGGTTTTTTGGTTTGTTTTTCCAAGTCTGTAGTTGTATTTTTATCCTGTTAATAAACTCTCTGTATAAAAATCCTAATCTCCCTCGTTTCTGAGTTCAACCAATGTTACAGAAGACTCGACCAAGAACATAGGAAACACTAGGGATGGACAGTTATTTTGAGCACATTGGAAACCTTGTTCAGTGGTTCTACACTGACTACGTTTACATGCAGCCAATAACCCGTTCAAAACCGGGATATTAGCAATAACCTGGTCGCGCACGGCCATGTAAACGCCGGCAAAAACCCGGATATGCTCATATCCCGGTTTTTAAAAACCCGGATATGATCCCTGGGGTACCCCTTTTCTAACCCGAATATTTGGTCATGTAAACGCGTATCGGCATATCCCCATCAAAGGGAACATTGATTTGTGTTCTGCGCATGTTCTATTCGCAAGGAATCTTGGTCTTATGTTGTGGGAATCAAAAACGGACATAAATGGATGACGACAAATTCACATTTCAGGATAATGTGGAACACCTACATACTGTAAGAAGGCAAGACAACGTCTAAAGCCCTATTCGGACGGGATTAACTTTACAAGGGTAGATGGAGTAATGCAATTTTACCACAGGACGTCTGTAATATTAATGGCCAATTCGCACGGGATAAGAGATCTCAGTAAAACTAGCAGAAGTGGGAGAGTAACTCAATTTGCGCATTGCCGTTACCCTCATGTCGTCATGTGTGTATTGCGTTGCTTATACGTATATATAACGTGCGCAAACACATAAAACCTATATTTATATATATAAAACAGTTATGTCCGGTCGAACAATGAATTAATTAACTTCAGATTGGATTGTGTTGGTAAAAGGCACTTACCTAACGCTAAAAGATGTTTTGTGCCTCTAACAAGTGCTTTCGATATTCTTTCTGATCTGAATGGTATGTGGGAACACTTGAGTTTTGCCACAGAATTGTCCCAGCGTCTAGAACGCAACTGAATGCTTTTTCAAGCGTCTCTCTCCATTCTTGGAAAAAACGCGGAAAACTACTTTTAAACAGGAAATGACGGAATATTTACGTACATATTTACAGCGGGTCTATTTGCACTAGGGCTGAACGATTAATCGCAACAAAACCGCGATTTGCGATTATTTTATGCGCAGCTTGTCAGTGGAGTGCAGCTGATTGGTAGTAAATACTGCCCCATTTGAACGCTAGAGGGCGCTCTCATGCAAACACGCTCAATATGACCCTCCACAGAAGTACAATAATGCGCATCATTCCAGGAAATCCCTATCGCTGTAGCTGAATAAACAGAAGATTGAAACGCTTTAATTAAACTTGACTTATAAATACACGACTGCCTTATTCTGTGTAAGAAGGCACATCATCTCACAGAAGGATGAGCTCAACTGTCGTTATGAAGTGAGTTTGGAGTAAATGCATGTTATTAAATGTTGTCTGTTGTTGGACAAGAGGTTCATAAATGCTTCTCATGTTTTGGAAAGATGTTTGACGCGTGTTGTTTTTTCAAATGCACATTATAAGTGACTCAGACTCACAGTGCTTTCAGATGGAGCAGTGTTTACAGAGCCGTACATCAGTGACAAACTGCGCATAACAAATAATCGCATCCTTTGCGATTTTAAAATCGCGATAAGCCATCTCGATTTAAGTGCGATTACACGGAAAGTGCGATTAATCGTTCAGCCTTAATTTGCACAGGATTAGCATTACCTGAGGTAATTTTTCCAGACCTTTTTCCAGAAGGTAAAAGTCGCTGTAATCTTTACTGACATTGTCCGTCATGATCACTGAGATGGCACATTCGGACGGGACTAAAATCACAGAGAAGCTCTGGTAATTATTACTTTACCCCACCTCTCCATGTTTAACTAGTCCAGTCCGAATAGGGCTTAGGTCTACGCAGGAAATTAAGGAGTTTTGATATTGACAGGTGGACACTGACCATGATTTTATAGATCAATGATTCAAAGCATTTTAACATATAATATAGTTTTGTGGTATGGCAATTTAACAGTGAAACAGAAAAATAAATGAACACAAGTAATTAACTCTTTCCCCGCCAGCGTTTTTGAAAAAAACTTGCCTGCCAGTGCCATCAATTTTGATAATATTCACAAGTTTCATGGCCCCCAGAATATGTTGTTGTATGAATATCTGCACATACAATAAATCAAAAGAAAGAACAGAGCCCCTGCTCTTAAAAACAAAACAAAACAAAACTTTATATTCTAGCTTCATGCATTGTTTTTTTATTTATTTTTTATCAACACTTGAATAGCTCGTCCTGGTCGACATTTCATTTAGTAACTTTCATTCAGGCAGTTTTGATTTATATGCCTTTTAATGTTGATGATCGCATTATTTCACATATGCATCTGCTTACATATATCGCTTGTTTCTGCTTCTTCGCCAGTTTTGATCATTCAGTACTCTTTCAGAAGATTTGTAATAGCGCCCCCTACCGCATAACAGTAGCTACATTTACATGGACACAATCGGAATGAAATCAATACGATTGATGAATCCGAACAAGGTGTTTACATGAATGATAAATAAAGTAATCGGGTTGATGTGCGCATTTATATGTCACAAGTTTCAAATCGGATCTGATGTTTTGACATGCGCACACTGCACGAATATACAGAGTTTCCCGCTTTTTGTGCATAAATATTCTCCTCTATTGGTTCTTTATTTGTTTTAAACAGCAGACGTAATATTAATTCGTCTCTGGTCATAATTTAGAGCATATTAACCGTTTTGCCGTGCTGCTTATTGATCACGCAGTAAAAATGCCTCTCCCCGCGGCCAAAACCAGACGTCTGTGGATGAGAATCCAAAACAAGGACTGGTGGGACGTTGTCCTGCTTCACTTCACAGACGCGCAAGTGAAATGAGAATTTTAGAATGACGGGAAAGTTATTAATATGACACTTTATTCAACAGGAAGAACAGCTCGTTCCACGCGTCATACGTCATTACGCTAGTTAACGTCATTGCACATGCGCAGTCCTTTCAGTTTAGGTTTTCAATCCGATGAAGTGTTTACATGTTCTCTCGATCGGATTACAAAAGGGATAAACCACCCCTTTCAATCCGATCGAAATTTCATTCGGATCGAGCTCAATCGGATCGATTAAGGTGTTTACATGAGCCGTCAATCCGATTATAGGTGTCCATGTAAACGCAGCTAGTGAAAACACAGAAAGCCAGGAAAATTCTGTCAATGGCGGGGAAAGAGTTAAGGAAGCAAACATGTTCAGAAACAATGCATTGCAGGTTTTTTTTTTTTTTTTTTTTATATTTCATGGAAAAAAAGGGCATTTGCAGTGTATTCAGACAAACCATTTCATCTCCTCCATTTCTGCTTTGATGCCCTCACTTCGGGCGCAGACTATACCCTTGACTATAAGTAACATACTGTATAAAAGATATAAAAATTCTTAACTAAGGTATTATATCTGTTTTACATGTTGTTCATATCTGTGTTTGATTGTGTATATACAACATATGTAAGTGGATATATAGTTGTCAAATAAGATGCATACATTTTTATGTCTGAGCTATGTTATATCCACTGTTCCCACTTCAGATGTTTTTGTGGTGAAAGCCGTTTGCTTGTATTCTAGTAAATGAGAAATAATTGGAGTGTTCGGCTCAAAATATCCAAAACATTCATTTATTCAGCATCAGAGGAGGTGTCAGCCATTAGTCATTCATTCTGGAAATGATTTGGAGTTGGTTCCATATTTATGAACCTGGACAAACAAGCAACTTGTGTAGAGAGATGGTGGATCTTGATGAACAGAAGTACCTGGTAGTAAGTGAGACTTTAGAAAAAAGTAGCCTAATGTGTTGTGTGCACTGTGCAGTGCCCAAGAGAGTGGACGGATTTAGTTTACTTAATTGTTTAAATTTGAACAGATTAAATTTAATTAAATTAAATTTACAGATTATTTTAAACAGTAAGTTCAAGATAATCAATTAGGTAAAATTTCCTTTGACAAAAACTCATGATCAAGGCAAAATGTCCATTCAGCATGGCCATAAGATAAGGATGTTGTCCTTTTGCCTTTGACAAACTGAAATTGTGGCCTCAAATTAATATAATACCAGCAGTGAATATAATACCTGCGTCTCAATTCGCCTACTTGTACTACGCTCTAAAAGTATGTAGGCTACTCTTTCTTTTGTGAAGAAAAAGTATATACTTTTGAGTGCGTAGCAAACAGTAGACAATCTTTGGGACACACTATCACGTCATACAATTGCGTCTTTGACGGTGGCTCTCTGTCGCATCCTGTCACAGTAAACTGGCCTGTCAATCATCTTGTCACAGTTAAAATCCTCCACATTTAATTTAATTTCTTTTCATACTGTATCGGAGTGAAATGCAGAAGCACGTTGATCTGCAGTCGCGGGTCTTTCATGCGGAGACTCTCCTCAAATTAATGCATAATGATGCATTTAAAAGTTAATGGCAGATCATTATAAAAGTCCACATTGTTATTGCAGATGGAATATAACACGGATAACGTTAAATAAATGTTTTTTTTTTTATCAGGTTAAACTTTGATTAGTCACTCAAAGCTTTATCTGAACCTCTCACCATCGGTCGCGCATATCCACCATGTTTTGTAGTTTTTTAACACTTTTTACTCGTGTCTGTAGTTCCTCCTCCAAAGCGCAGTGGGTTGTGGGCAATATTAGCCTTTAGAGTGAGCACTTATCCACACTTCGAAAATCAACCATCTGGGTACTTCTGGCATACTCTTTTCAACATACTATGCTTTGGGACACACTTATTTTAATCTCACATGCTGTTTAGGATGGATAGTATGGACATTGAGATGCAGGGTCTGACAACTACATTTTATAAAAAGAAATCACCTGTCAAGTAATATATATTACATCAGCATATGAGAGTCAAATTGGACTACAGGGACTCATCTCAAGATCACTCATTTAACAGTTAATCTATTGCCAATATTCTGAAAAAAAAGCTCAGTCTAGATTAGAAAATGATTGAAAATATTAAAATCAGGAAGTGTGTCAATTGGATTGGCGTTTATTCTCATTAGCATGCAGTGTGAAGTATTTCACTCAGTTCCCAGATCCATTCCTATTCAATTTCAGCATGTGAAGAATAAATTGATACTGACATGCGTTATGTATCATGCACGTTATCGTCTCTGACAGACGATTGAGGACAGTTGAGGCCGCCATTTTCTCCCTCTTCTCGGAAAGCGATGATAAAACATTGGGTTTCAAGGAAATGCGTGAACTCACTGGACCGTTGCTTCTCGTATATTACCGTGAATTATGCACGTTATTTTTTGACAGTCATCAATGTCGTGATATTCAAATGATGTGGATGAAGTATTCAGTGAACTGATTGATACCCATGAGTGTGTTATATCGATGTCTAAGTTTTTAATAATTTTCTAATAATCCAACTGACAGCCAAGTTTTTGACGGACGTGAGAGGTGAACTATGTTTCATTTTCAGGGGTGCAAACAGCGCGCTTTTCGGCGCCTCCCGCTTTTTTCACGTCAGTTTGGGTGACTTGTGTGAATCGTGCAGATCCGAAGACTTTTTTTTTAGGGGGGGGGGGGGGGGGGGTCTGATTATAATTTAACCAACAGTAATTCTGGATTGCGTCCACCAATAAGCGAATCAGAACACTGCGCGCCGAACCAGCAGTATGTGCGCAAGCGTGAACCAGTAGTGTTTCTGTCTCACTCTGGATCTGCCGCGCTGCATCACATTTCTCTCTGCGTGGCGTGGAGTGTCCGTTTTTATGTCGGCTCTCATGTTAACTGGTTAGAGTTTGTGTTAGAGCACAATGCCTGCGTGACACACACACTTCTCGAGCCGCGCCGGAACCGCGTGCTAGAAATAGAACCGCAACCGACGCCTATTTTTCACGCGACACGCAAGAGTGTTGGAAGTTTTCAGACAAAATAGAAGGCGCAAATACATATTAATAAATTACATTTTGATGCTTGAAAGTCTCTCGGTTTTGACAAATGCATATATAATTGTAATTTAAAAAATAGGCCTAATTATCGATTTTCAAATATTGCCCCTGTCAGTAACTGTTAGGCCTACAGAACGAAATATTCTGTAGCCTATTTTGCCGTCAATACTGCCGACGTTGTCTTTGCTGTATCAGGCTATATATTTAACATCCAAATGTAGATGGTCTGTCGGCGCACAGAGCCACGCAGTCGCAGACAGCACGTGAAGTTCGTGAACACCGAATTCCCTTTTCTTTCTTATCTATTTGTGTTTGAACAGACATGTGCACGAAAAAATAATCCAGTGTCCGTCTCAACGAGTTTCCCCGTAAACGCAGTCAAAATAAAACGGATGCGTGTCATTACCGGTATTAGATACGTGCATTCGTCTTAAAGGGACAGCACCCAATATACCTGCAGCTGTTTGTGTCACCAAAGTTAATCAAACAACAAAAGAGAAAGAGAAAAATCACGTTTTGTCAAAAGATAAACTGTATTAATACTTAATACAGTTAATTTACCTGAAAAACATAAAGCACTGCTTTATTTCTCGTGTATTTGTGTTTTATTGTATTTATATTTGTATTTTGTTTATTAGTTTCTATGCAGATGCACTAGGCCTACCCTACACAATTACCCCCATCATCCTAGAATTATTAATTCTTTACAAAAAGAGCTATTCAAATCATCAGGTGAAATTGTTTTCAGGAAGTAGCAGTAAAGCAAGAAGAAGTGCAAGATAGTTTTTCTAAATTTCATTTGACTCTATGTGCCTATAGGGGTGGGTTGGGGAGGGTGGCAATGTAGTATCTGGATATTTGCCGCGGGACGAGGGCTTCGATTACCTCTCTCTTTTTTGACCATGCATGTGTTTGCACCCCTGCATTTTTGGGTAACTATAAAACATGCTGGAGACGTTCTAAATGTTTGCGTAGTTTATTATTAAGTTAATTTCTTGGCTTAAAGGGCACCTATTATGAAAAATTCACTTTTACATGGCGTTTGAACATAAATGTGTGTTGGTAGTGTGGTGTGTACACAACCACCCTATAATGATCAAAATCCACCCATTGCTTTTTTTTTTAATCCCCATAAATCATAAGCAGTGTCTCAGAACAAGTCGTTTTCAGATTCGGGGCAATGTGACGTACTTTTGTACAGGCCCCGCCCACAACTGTTGATTGACACTGCAGTTTTAGCATAGACCCGCCCTGAGTGAACTAAACACAGTCCAACATTGTTTCGACGCCGGAGCAGCTGTAGACAAGAGTGTCTTCTAAGTGATTGAGGTGTTTTGTTGGATGTAAGAATGAACATAGCAGTCTTCATTTAGTCTCGATGTTACTCGCGGATGGATCTGTACAACTGTTTGTGATCCAGCTTGTAGTCTCCGAAGCGATACTGGTCACGGCAGAAATGAAAGGGTTGAGTGCGCACTTTATTACAGTTCATCTGAGTCGTTTTATGGATATAAAGTTTACCAGTTTATTAAGCACCCCCTGAAAAGGTGTGTATTTGTTTACTGTTACAACACTGTTGTTTCTGTTACTGAGTGTTTTGTGTAATTCGCTGTGTATGTTGATGATAATGAAAGGGAGCGAGTTTATGGATAAGACTTTAATGCATACTTCTTATACTGTGTTTATTCAGCTCTTACAGTGATTTTCTAGAGTAAAACTGATGCTTCATCGTTTGTGTGATGTACAATAAACTTCATTGAACTCATCAGTATATTTTTGGCCATCATTCGGACGGGGTCCGCTACAGCAGGCTTGTAGTGGATAAAAGCAGATGACAAATACGTTATAACCGTAATTAAAATAAACTATACCTGTCTATACCCTCCATACAGCATGTATTCTCTGACTCTGTAGGCATTATTGTCTGACTCCGGGTCAAAATGAACACGCTATTGAGAGTTTCTGTTTCCGTGAGATGAGATTGTTTTGCCACTGAGTGTGAGCTTGTGAGGCTCCGCCCTCTGTGCCGAGAACAGCAGCTCATTTGCATTTAAAGGGATAGGCCTACACACAAATCAAGTAAATATTTTTATCAAAGTTGTTTTGATGACAAACCCATGACAATGGAGATCTTGTTATAAATAATAGTGAAAATCACTTTTTACAACTGTTTTTCCATTACTACCCCTTAGCAGATTTGGACTCATAAAGATTACGAGGGAACATTAATTTAAATGGAAATAAAGATGCGCACGGATAAATTATTTATTGTAAGTACTGTGATATTCCATTAAAAAAAAATATTTACGTTTTGTTTTCAAGGTGACTTTATGAAAGTGGAGTAGCAGCAGCAGCACTGAGATCAGTGATAAATGTAACGCGCTGGTGAACAATGAGTTTCATTATAATAAAAAAAGTGTAACTTTATGTAGAAGGTATAATGTAAGTATTCAAGTATCTAAGTATCTTTCAGCTACACAAGAAACGTGTCCTTTATGAAGTTATTTAGAATTTCCTTGAAACACTGGTTCAGTTAAATGCCAGACATATTATAAACTAAGGGGGAAAAAACACAATCCTAGCCTTGCGTATCAGGATACAGTGCCTAAATTAAATTGTGCTATGATTATGGTAATTATACAAATGCATCTTGGAGGAACAATCAAAACCATCAGCAAAGTTCTATCAAGCAAAAAACTCTTTCAAAAGCCCAATTTGGACAGTAATTGTTTCTCATGTATAATAATCATAAAAAAAAAAAAAAAAAATGGAATGGCACCTCAGTTATAAAACTCATGCATTCAGATGGTGATTGGTGAAGGAACGAGTTTTGTGATCTTATGAATGCGCTGCATTGTCTGCTGTAAATAAAATGTCATATACTTGGAATAATAGAACAAATTCATATTTAATTTAATAAAAGTATCCTATTTATTATTTGATTATTTAAATATCCGGTTTAAAAAATAGGAAAATACTTGGAATGGTTTTCTGTCTTGCATTTTATCAAAAAAAAATAAAAAAAAATAAACTCTTTACAAACTCTTTACTCTCTCTAAAAAACTCTTATTTACAAGAGGTAACCATAAAGCGGCTTGGTTTATATTTTATATATTTAAAATTTTTATTGCATACTTGCTTTTCCTCGTCCTTCGGATGAGACGTTAAACCGAGGTCCTGACTCTCTGTGGTCATTAAAAATCCCATGACATTTATCGTAAAGAGTAGGGGTGTAACCCCGGTGTCCTGGCCACATTCCACCCATTGGCCCTTACCAATCATGGCCTCCTAATAATTCCCTTACATTGAATTGGCTCTATCACTCTCTCTTCTCTCTCCACCTATAGCTGGTGTGTGGTGAGCGCACTGGCGCCTTTGTACTGTGGCTGCCGTCGCATCATCCCAGTGGATGCTGCACACTGGTGGTGGTTGAGGAGAGATCCCCTGATATGAGTGTAAAGCGCTTTGGGTGTACAGTAGTAGATATGAAAGCGCTATATAAATGCCCGATTCTATTCTATTCTATTCTTTTCCGCTTTTCGTCTTTCCCCTTTTTGTTCATAACAGCTCCCACTCGTTGAGGTGGAGCAGTCATGAAATGTTGTTCTTGTAAATACTTTCCAACATTTCAATAATAAAAAGTGTATCTTTAAAGGGATAGTTCACTTTGAAATAAATTTTTGATATGTTTTAGCTTACCTCAAGGGCATCCAAGATGTAGGTGTCTTTGTTTCCGCAGTAGTTTCAATTTTGATATTTTTAGGTCAAACCGTTCTTGTCTGTCAGTCATATAATGCAGGTCGATGGTCACTGGCTCAAAACACAAGCACAGAGTCCAAATTAAAACAATTCCCCACGTCCAAATGAAACAATTCCCCATCATAAGTACACATTGATGGCCTAAGACACAAAACGAGCGGTTTGTGTGAGAAAACGAACAGTATTTATATCGTTGTAATCTCTTGAAAACAGCACACGTCCAAATGATCTGACGGCGCGGGCGGGTATAGATATATACATAGATGTCGCCTTGGCTACGGTTTCGTTCCAATGAACTTAAAGTATCTTTAATAGTTCTCTTCTTGTCAACTTAGAGATATGGATTCGGATGGCAATTAAATTACCACACGACCTTGGTGTTTGTCAAAAAACAGTAGGTAATCTGGCTGGGGATTTTTACAGGGGGGGTGGGAGAAAAACACTGACATTCTGGATTTGAACGGAAATAAAATCAACTGTAAATGTTGAAAATACCTTACATCCCCATGAGAAACAATTACCGTCCGAATAGGACTAAACATGGAGTCACAGAGGTTAGCAAATGGTGACCTGACCTGCAGAACATTCAGATGGGAGAAGGACTGCAGCATTTATTAAAAGGCAGTGGAGAGGCGCTGAGTATTATAGACTGAGCATGATGGAAAGACAATAGAGGAGAAAAACAAGAGAATAAAAGAGGACAGACTCATAGAATCAAACAGCACTACTTTGTAGTGTCCTTGATGTCTAGAGAGAAGAAAGAAGAAAATCTGTTCCCTTTCAAAGTCGAACTCAACACTGCGTCTTGGATTGACCATCAGTGTAACCGGTGTCTGAAGCAACTGTGAACACGCCAATTTTTTTCATTGGCTGACAAGCCCTATAAGAGGGCATGATACTTTTTTTTTTGTCTTCAAGAGCCGTTTGTGTAAATACGTGGTGAACGTGGAATTATGAAGAAACCGAGCAAGCGATTCAGGAAGTGTGTGCCTCCTTGTCTCAGCTTTTTGACACCTGAGGACACACACAACCTGTGCGTTTTGTGCTTGAGTGCGGAAGCTCTGCTCACGTTTAGCCTTATTCTCGAAGAATTGAGGACATGCGTCTGCACCTCGCGGCTAAATCGTGGAAGGATTTAGTGAGTGGGGATGTGTGAGGATGCCACCTGTTGAAGAAGCTCTTGTGAGCTATCTCTCACAGGGTAAGTCTTCCTCTTTAAAGGCTCCTGTCCTGTCATCTAAGCCGCTACAGACTTGTGTTTGAATGGCATGGCGTATGTGGCAGCAGGTCAGGCCTGTGAGGCCTTACACACTATAGCTGTGTTGCAGGCCTACCAGGCAGATCTAATAATAATAATGATAATAATTTTATATAGCGCTTTTCTAGGTACTCAAAGCGCTTTACATACTGTATGGAAGGTGGGCATCCACCTGGATGATGCGACGGCAGCCATTTTGAGCCCCCCCCCCCCCAATAAAACTAGCTTACTGGTGGAGAGGAGACGAGAATGATGAAGCCAATCAGTATATGTGGGGTGATTAGGAGGCCATGATGGACAGGGGCCAATGGGCAAATTTGGACAGGATGCCGGGGATTTTTCTATTGGAGATCTGGATCAGGGGTTGTCTCCTGAAGCAGTCGCTGAACTGCTCCGTACCACGGGCTTAACCCTCCAGGCCACCAATCAAGCAGCCGCTGCCATTGGTCGTTAAATGGAAGCAATGATGGTAATGAAGAGGCATTTGTGGTTGAACCTGGTGGACATAATAATTATCCCCCGTTATCTCCCTCTGAATGTTTTGGCACGTCTGTAGAGACAGTGGTCGGAAAGTTTAGAGATGAGGCCGCAGTCTGCCGCATTTAAAGTAGGACGTCCTGTGCCGATCCAAGTCTCCGCTTTAAGCCTCTGGGGGTCCTGGCCTGTCACAGTCTGATGACTGGAGGCAGGGCCAGAGACAGAGTGTAGCCTCTCGTGCTGCTCCTCCCTCAAGAAATAGAGCTCAGAGGAGGCACGATGTTAGGAGGAAGAGACAAGACCTGAGGGAGGTGATCAATAGAAAGCGGTTCAGCTAGGAAGACTGGATCACTGAGGAGAAGTTTCAATTTCTCCCCCTTGAAAGTAGTGGTATCATCCAAGGTTGTAGTTTAAAATTTTCTCCCTTTGGCGAATACTCTCTGAGGGCTATGTCGAGCAAGAGACTGTTGTAGCTAAGCCATTTATTCCTTAAAGCTCTGTTCTTGGGGCTAAAATGCAAAGAAGGAAGGTTGTAACTTCGCTTGCTGCAAGAGCATAGGAGCAAGGACATCTTCTATTATTGGCTGATGGAAGCTTAGGGAGTGCTACCACTAGGTGGTCTATGTGAGTTTTTGAATGAACGTGCCCTGGGTTGATGGTCTGACTGGTTAAATAATCCGTTGAGGCAGCTATGCCCACTATGATTGTGCATATTTACCCCTAGTGAGGCAGGCATTCCTTCAGCATGGCGGAGTGGGTATTTGTTCCCCATAGCGTCAATCCAAAATGCAGTGTTCAGTTCCACTTCAAAAGGGAACGTCTTACAGTTACGTCTGTAACGATGGTTTGAACCATCACAATAGCAAATAATCACAATAGTTTAGAAAACATTATTTGATAAAATTTCAAATTGGAGCCTGTACTCCGTTGATTCTTGCACCCAACAACACAACAAGATGACATTTAATTATAGTAATAATATTTTAAGCTCCTTATTATGCTGGTTTGTATTGGCTGCCTCCAGTTTTCCCTTTGTTTTGCCTCCAGCTAACGCCGTGACGTAATTGTGACGTCGGCGCCGAACACTCTGCTAATGACGTCACGGACTGACGATGGTTACCATGACCATGGCTACAATCATAACCTGATTTATGTTTTAGTTTATGAGTTTACGTTTTTTGGATATGCATGATATCAATTTTTTTGGGCATGTAATAATGTGCTATCACATCATTCACTGAAGTTCATTGGAGAACAATGTATACTATAGGATAGCAACGTGGTATTTTTACCAGTTGTAGTGTGTATTTTTAAAGTTGTGTGTAATTTATGTCATTAGTCACTAGCAAAATTTCACTATTTTGTTTCTCCCCAAAACTCGCCATTTGCTATTAATTGTCAAACAGATAGTCCCACCCACGCCCAAACTCATTGGCACTGGTTAAACAAATGTCACTGTTCGTCTGATTGCTCTTTACTAAGGGCATTTGCAGACCTGTAGATCAATTAGCCTTTTACTGAAATAGGGACTTAAATTGTTACAATGTTGCTGTTTGAATCGCTTTACTTTCATTGTCCATAGTGTGGGTTTATCTGTAGCTGTCATTAAACATGTATAAATGTACGGTAGCCATCATTCCGATAAATAAGTTACTGATAAATAAGTTTGAGTGCTCAGATTATTGAAGCATCATATCATTCTTTACCACAATGCGCCTAAGCAGTTTTGCTTGAGCTGTTCTTAAAAGGACTTTTATAAAACAAATAGTTTTGTACAAAAAATTGCTAGTTATTTCGTAAACTTGCTTGAAAAGCAACACTGGCTTTTTATTTTTTATTTTTTATTTTATGCTTAAACAAACAATTGGCAGTTTTGGAGAAGCATTAAAGTATTTAAATTAGATTATTCACCTTGAGCAAAATAATGAAATGCTTTACAGATTTAAATTTACAGCATGTAATCTGTAGTGGAATACATTTTTAAAGCACGCACACAACCTTGCTTTCAGGCAGACTCATTTAAAACCCTAGTGTATACCATAAATTGTAGTCAACCAATCAGATTAGGGCTTTCAAGACAGAGAAAGTACTTTTAAGTTGTGTGCAGTATGCATGAGACGTTCATTTGGAGTGAGGCAAGTTGAAATAGGGGAAAGTATATAACTTTTTGTAATAATTTATTTAATTTTTTTTTGTCTTATAGAGGTCTATAGACACTATAGTACATGCAGAATCAGCGTAAAGCATTAATACTCCTAGCACTCCAGAGAAGATAAATAAATCCACCCTGGGGATTATGGTTTTCTGAACATAGATTAATCTACCCCCCCCCCCCCCCCCCCAAAAAAAAAAAAAAACACAATAACAAAACAACATCACTGTTTGTTGTTGACCAAGAAAAAAATAAAAAAAAATGCTCTGCAACCTTGAGGCTCATCAGCAGGGCACAATAATACACTTTGTGGGGGTGATGTAAAAACAAGCAGATGGTGGCATGTCTTGTGTGCCACAAACACGTTGACATTTGAGGCGGAATGACCTCATTTTATGCCGATTCTGTCCTCAGTCTGGATTTGATTTGCCAGAATGAATCTTTTGAGACTCCCTATCTTTCTTTTGTTGGGGACGGTAATGGAAAAAAAAGTATTTGAATGTATACGAAGACAGTTAAGCATTAATAGACGTTCTCCTGCAAACCATAGCCAAATTTCATGCAGGATTCCCCACAAAAAACCATACCTGAAAATGTCTCATCAGGGGGTGATTTAAAACACTAAAGTGGTTCAAATCTAGAGCGTGAAAGGCACCCAGCCATTTTGGCGCTAGTCCCACCGCTTAGCAACATGGAACAAATGAGGCCAATTTTGGCCAAGGACATCAGGCAGTATACTTGTTTAATCTGTGCTGAGAGAATGAATAAATGGAGATAAAGAAAAACAGATAATGGTCATGTGATACCAAAAATCAATCCAGTTGATATTTTGCATTTTGCCTCCTCATCACTATTTGTTCCCATCAGGCATCTCTAGTAATGTCATTCTTTACAAAGCTGCCCAACCACAAGGAAGACAACAAAATGGCCATGTTCCAAACCCCGGTGGTCTGCTTAACCGTGTGCTGACATATCTAAAACTGGAATGGACCCTAAGTAACAAGCCTGAAATGCTCTAAATAGGCCAGACAAATAGTGCTTGCATGATGTCAAACACAGTTGATTTGCAAGGTTTGACATTAGCTTGTTGCTACGCTATAATGAGACAAAACACAAGTCTCATTTAGCCACCTTTTTCAAGATAAGTAAATGTTTTCCCTAGTTAAAAAAAACCTATATATTTAAAATACATTTATTTCATACTAAGTATACTACAAATCCATTAACATTTGCAGACATATCGCTTGAGACTTACTGATATAAATATTATAATCTTTCTTTGGAGTGCTTCTTTATTGCACACTGCACATTTTTAAGCACGCGTTTTAATATCACTATTAGTATGGATAGGATGATCTCTGTATAATATCAGTCTTTCAATGCAAGATATTTAAAGTGTATCTGAAGTATAGGCTACTTGTAATATTTCCACTTTAGCACAATCCAGAAAGTTATCCAGAAATAGTGCTGAGGTCCAACTAAAGATATACTTAAGTACATTTAGTACAAAATTTGTTGTTACAATGTAGCAGACTGTAAGTATATCAATTTAGTATACCAACAGTACAATTGCAGGGTATTTCTATTAAGTACATGCAAATGTATTTGTAGTATACTTAGCATAAATAAATGTTTTTCAAATACATTTTGGTATATTTATTTTTCACTAGTGTTAAAACAATCATAAGAGGGGGTATTACTGATTTTATGTCATAGAATAAAACGTGAAAATATCTTGAGCTTGTGTTTATGACAGACCTTATTTAAGGTATTTAACTTTAAAACCCCTTTAAAAAAATATTGACTTCAGGACAATGGAACCGGAATTGCAAAAATGCCAAGTTGTGTCCGGGTTTTAGCCTACAAAAATACATTGTCCCTGCAGAACTCTGTTGGGTAAAATAGTCAATTTTAATTAGATTATTAAAGCTGCAAGCAGCATTTATCAGGGTTCAAGCATTTAAGGCCTTTAAGCACAAAAGCATCAAAAGTTCTTAAGTTTTATTTAGCAAGCATGTAACCACTGACATAATAGATGGAAAACACCATTCACAGCCAATACAGGCAATTTACCATAGGAAATATATGGTTTTAAAGCTTTTTAACCGTTATAGCGCCACCTATGGTCAGATCTCCATAAAATGTGGTATGCTTGTTAATGATGTTATGTCACATATGCTCACCAATTTTTGTGAAGTTCTGAGTTTTCCTTTAGGATTTATAGGCTTTTGAGTGTATTTGTGACCAGTCACGGAAAGTAGGGACACAAGTCGGTTCTGGGGCATTTTGAGTTATTCACATATTCTGAAAGTGTAGTATTCAAGCTTTCCAACGATGTGTAACACATGGAAATCTGATAATATTTGGAGAAGTTGTGGCCATTTGAAGGTAGGCACTCAAAAAAACTGAAATGGTAGAAATCTGCTTCTAAAGATTGGCAAGTTCTCGCCCTTCTGGGAATGACAATAGGGCTCATTTACATCTCATTTAGATAAGTCATACCCCCTGTAAAGCTCCCCCGTCTCCCCCTCCCCCCTGAATGTACCAATTCTACAAATTCTACAAATTCTCTAAATAAAACATCTCCAGTTAACTGGCAGAGCATTCATTTCGTTCGTTTTTTAAATAAGATACTAGCGCTGAAATGTGTTTTTTTTTAATCAAGTGATCAAAGTGCTCGTTGCTGCTGCGATCAGTGGCGCAGATACAGTGTTTACTCGTGTGGCTTGCGCACACACTGCATTGTCTTCACTCGACGCGCGCTTCAGTCCGTTGCGTTGCGATTGCGAATACTCTCTATTCGTTCTGTTGAAATAACAAAATAATTCAAATGTTTGCGTGTCCCTGCTTGATATACAACCACTGATGAACATAATCGTTTTGATGAGAGAAAAAAAACTATACGAGAAAAAAAAAAAAAAAAAACCTATACAAGGATGGATTCGAACTTTCAACCTCTGACACGGCTGGCGAAAGCTCTACCACTGTACCATTCATATACACGTTAGTTCTACAGGCGGATCTATGTATTGGCACTGACAACATGTATTAGGCTACATCTCATTAAACGACAAATTAAACCCCATGTAACCTACTATTTAAATCGATTGCTGGACATCGTAATGTTATTGAATTTCATTGAATTTTGAAATCAGATAGAGCCGGCCAGAGCGCTGCATAATAAGTAGCCACGCTGGCTTATTCAGTATGGAAATACACACCGACAATGACACGCCCCTACTGCGTGCTAGAATCTCCGAAAAACAAGCCGATTTCAACATCAAAATGTACGCTTTTAAATACACCAATACTGCTATCTCAAACATGGAGAGGCTTCTTCGTGATCTCAACTAACAGATTCTGCAAAAAAACGAAAATCACCAATTTTGAAAAAAAAAACGCTTCTTTCTCATTTTGCTCGAAAGTTGTGGTGCCGACTTGTGTCCCTGGTTTCCGTGACGGGTCACATTTTGTCACGCCCCTTTTCTAAATGACCCTGTTACAGCCAGCCAAATGCAAAAGTTCAACTTTTTTCCGATAACTATTGATCTAGAGAGTCCAGAGAATTGTCCTAGACTGGTCTGGTTCCGATCTGGCGAAAAACCAGGGACTAGTTCGCAAAAGTAGGTTTTGGACAAAATTCGACATAGCAGAAAATGTATATTATTGGAGATAGCCATTTTGTCCGCCTTGAGCCAGGGATCACAGTGGTGTAAGACAAACGGTCTAAGAGTTATGAGCGATTTTGTACTTTTGGTTGCTGTAGCGCCACCTATGGGCCAATTGGGGTTAGAGTTTGAGTTTGAGTTAGAGTTGGGGACCAGATGGCCAGGTTTCAAGTCTCTAGGCCTTACGGTTTGTCCTGCACGATGCGTTTTACAAATCCTTACAATTACAATAGGGTTTCAGCATTTCATGCTTGAACCCCTAATAACTATTTTTATCTATGGTTTTATGTACTGAACTAAATACATTTCTTCCAATGTTTATCCAGATGGATCACCCTGCTTCTAAACACTATCCTATTATCTTTTTCTTGTATCCCATTTCGCAAATTCTCGAATATGTATTTTGTCTTGTAGCAATGGTAGATTTTTTTTCCACATGTTTTTCATTTATTTATATGCTTAAAAGTAGTGAAAAACAAATCGGCCAGTGTCAGAAGACAAATACTCTTGGCAGTTTTGCTTTTCAAGCAGTTTTGCTGTTCAGTTGAAATGTATCAGGATTATGTGTGTGTACATGTGCCTTAGATTTTGGCTAAAACAAGGTATCTTAGGAGGCTGCATAATACTGCCTAATCTGAACCATCTTTGTACCTGGTGCATACTTATGATGATGCTGTCTAGGTAGGCAGTTCACTGGTTTTTGCAGCATAACCAAAATAACTAGAAACATTTCCAATCATCTGATATTTACTCACAAACTTCTATTTCAGTTATACGCCCTCTGCATTCTCAAAATCAGTTACTCTTGTGATAATTTTGATACAAGGTTTGTAGTTTTTGATTGATTTAGGGTACATTTACACAGCAACGATGTTTTCACATGCAGACGACAATATTGTTCAAACGTTGTCACGTGGATCCGTGAAAACGACTAAAAGTGCTGTATTCTTAGGCGCCAGTAGTTGGCGATGTCACTTTGTGAAGACAAACTATACGCCTATAGACACGTAATATGCATGGTTCACATGACATCGTTTTTGTAGTTTACACGGAGACAATAGCGGTACTGACCCCAAATCAGCCAAAATGCATTAAAAGTTTTTAGTTGAAAACGGTGTCGTGTGAACGGACTCTCAGCGGAAGATCTGCAGCACTTTGACAGCAGACGTTTCTCAGTATCTGCAAGAGCTCTGAAATATTCAGATGTCAACTGGCTTTCTCTCATTTATCTTTCATTTTCTGTGTCTAGGACTAAAACGCTGAAAGTGGCCTCCCTTTTTACAGAACTAATCACCCCTGACAAATGAATCTGGTCTGGTCGAGAATTGCCTCAGATTTTTTTTGTTTGGGCCACATAGATTTATTGTATAAGCTGCTTTGTTGAGGCAAATGTAGTGTGACAGATTGAACTGCATCTTGTGAGGTAAATGTACTTGAAGATGACAGTGATGTGAAAAAATTAGCGCTGCTGGGAAAAAAAGACAACAGAGATTCGATCACACTATTGTCTCCACCGGACCTTTTAGCCCCAGTTCTGTCTTTGCAGAGGTTTAGAGAAAACACACAGCTTGAAGAGCTTGATATTGGCTGTTGTTTTGGATTTGTTTGATTATTGCCATTAACACACTATTCATGTAAGGTGCACATTTGAATCCATTTATTATAATATGTGAGAACAACATAAATGTATGTCTTTCATAAATTTGTATCATGCATCCAGCTAGAAATTAATCACTTTTAAACAAATACTCAATTTGGAAGTGCATAAATGTTATGACCTTTTTGCAATTCAGCAAGACCTTAAAGACTTCTAGAACTGCTGGAGGAGCGCAGTAAAGAGCTGTGATTAATTGTGTCTTTTTTCACACACAGGTGACCATCCTTATCGTACTGGCCTTGGCTTTTCTGGCCTGCATAGTGTTCCTGGTGGTGTATAAAGCCTTCACCTATGACCACACCTGCCCCGATGGCTTTGTGTATAAGGTAAGAGGATAAACACACAACCCATGTTCTTCTTTCATTAAACACAACACGCCAGCACTAAATAAAACACTTCTGTGCAACAAATATCTCAAAACCTTTGGAAAACATTTTGTATGTCCATTCTAATCTAATTTATAACTGTCAAAATGTTACGAATAAATCCAGTCATTTAGTGATGAACATTCATTTCAAATTTTGCACATATGTCGCTGCAAATAGTTGTTAAAAGTGATACTCAAGCCCACGTTGTTTGTGGACAATATATTTCTTTAAAGGGATCCTATTTTGCCTTTTTTACATTTTTCAGCTTTCTTTAGTGTGTAATGTTGCTGTTTGATCATGAAAAAGTTCTGCAAAGTTACAAAACACAAAGTCCCTCCAGCGGGAGTTATTCTCTATATCAGTGTCAGTGTTTCTGAACTCCTTGAAACGAGTTTTTCGGGAACGAACACGTCCATAGAGTGCAACAATAATTCTGCCCGTTGGTTCCAGAAGTATTTTTTTCTATTCATTTCTCCCATAGGGGTTTAAAAAATGTCTTAAGTCTTATACCGAGTGTTACACTATGAAACAAAGCCAATATATATATATATATATATATACACGCACACTTAAACATTTTTAGAGGCCAACTCGATTATGTGCTTCATGGGAGTGGGCGGAGCTAAATAGCTATTTTGGCGCACTTTGCTAGTTTTGACAATTGATTGGTGGAATTTTCTGTACAGCATCATGGTGTAACACATGTGTGCAGGGCAGGCAGACAGACGAAGACACAGAAGAATAAAGTTCCAACACAAAGGGAACACACAGGAACGTATAATACAAAAGATAACGAGTTGAACACAGCTGAACCAAACTGGATAACAGTGACCATAGAAACTAAAGAGAGTCCATGAAATCATAACGGTGACACATGGGTAATATATTTCCTCACCACGATTTCTGTTGTTAAAACATGATTTTCTTTTCATGTGAAGCTGAAATAATGCTGGCTGACGACTTCAACAGAAGTGAATACCGATTAACAACCGCGTAGATAACAGTAAGGCTTTAAAGGTTTTAAATTATCATTAAAAATCCATTTCCCTTTAAAGAAAATGAATGGAGTTTTTTCTTCCGGAACCCAAATGTTGCACTCTATTACTCATTTAAATAATTCCCGCCCAAGATATATGCAAAATTAAGGGGCGGGGCCTGTTTGAGTTGCATTGGTAGTGTGTTGAAACTCGTGGTTATGGTTAGGGGCGTGAAATTTCCCAAACAAAATTGAAGCGGTTGACCAATCACAACACACTTGTCCAGCCAACCAATCCAGAGCACAGTGTGCTTTTCGAAGGAGGGGCTTCATAGAGACAAGAACTAAACAGAGCGTTGCAGACAGACCTGTAAAAGAGCTGCTGCAACAATGTAAAATATGGGTTTTTTTGAACATCCAACCACGAGTAGACCCAAAAAACTAAATCTAGACCTTAAAAAAGGGCATCTTAAACAATGAGTTCATTAATCTATGACAGTGACAGAATATTAGTGATTGCACATTTGTCATGTTGAGGAATTGAAAATGATAATACTGCTTGTTCAACAAATGCAGGAGTCTAAATTCACAGTTGTAACGTTACACATTTACACTTTCTCAAAAGCACAATCGCTGCATCCCTGCCTCTCTGGAGGCCTACTACACGGCCCAGGACGCCAACAGCCGCGGGCGCTTCTACACCGTCATCAGCCACTACAGCATGGCCAAGCAGACCACCTCGCGCTCGGTCTCTCCATGGCTCCCTGCTGGCAGTGCCCAACATGATGCCAAGCCTCCCAACACAGACAGCCAATGAGATCTCACACACTGCTTTTTAAAGGGTTTTCATCACGTCCACCTGCATCAACACCATTCCCTATTTCCCTAATATTTCCACAGGCCCATTTGTTTCTCATATGTCCATTGTTTTTTTTTTTTAGCTGCGTAGTTTTAATCATATGCTTGTTTTTTTTTTTTTTACTTATTAATATTTATTTTTGTTGTATTTCTTATTTTATTTTTGTATTTAATATTCAACTATTGTTTGTACAAAGGCATGACTCTGAAATCTTGTCAAGCGGTTTTCCCCACAATGTCTGTGAGTGTCAATGACCCATTATGGAAACAGAATACCCATAAGCCCCTTACAGTATGTAGTTAGGTAACAACAATCTTGAACGGCATGATAAAACGGGGAGTTTTGTGCTTTTATTTCTGAAACAGCAGAAAATACCCATACAGTACATGCTCTCACATTAGAATATGAAAACACAAAACCAGCTCGCTAGACTCATTTTTATGTACGAGTATGACCCATTACAGCATATTAATGAAACATTGATATAGGCCAAAAATAAAATGGCAAAAAATACATATTGCAAATGTACAGAATGTTATGGTTCCTACTTTGAACCTCAGTGTAAATAACTCATGAAAGCAATTACCATGGTGTGTATCTCCATATGATACATTGTAATATTCTCACTGTTTCTCAATGGATGGAGGTGTCTAGAGCTTTGCGACTTGCTTTAGCTGGTGTCTATGCTTGCATTTAACCAGGGGCGAAACCTTGGATTCTGAGATGATATGGTGAAATGTCTCATCTGAATTCCTGCCAAAGCTTGATTTTCTGCTATGTTTGGTCACAAGTCTGCTCTTTTTTCCATTTTTATATTCGTTGTCAGAAAAAAAAGGGATTTTTGAAATCTTGTGCTGTTGTTAGTTGAGATGTAGCAAGCCTTGAGTATTTTTGATTGTGTATCCTTTAGGTTGAAAATAATAAAGATATACAAGGTGTTCAATTGTGTCTTTTTGCTCTTGTTTGTGTCTTTTGGTTCTTGCTGGGTATATTGAGATGTATATTCAAAGTATATTGAAAAAACTGCAAATAATATACCATTAATGAATTAAAAGGTCACTTAAGGGTACTTAAAGTAAGCGCACTTTAACTATAAGTACACTTTTAGAAGTAACTTTGTAATAATTGAAAATGAAAAATGTTAACAATATTTGTCGTTCTTTGAAGAAGTACACTTATTTTGATGTGTTGACTAACATAGCACATGTAAAGAACATGATTATAGATTTAACTAGTGCGTTATTCAATATTTAAACGTAATATATTTTACATAATAAATTGCAACTTCATCATTAACAATGCAATTGCAAATGTATTTCAATACATGACATTTTGACCCAAATTTTAACAGAAATATCATTAAAGTGTATTTTCATTTACCTTAAATGCAGTACATTTTTACCATATTTCTAACACAATAAAAGTAATTTAAAAAACACTGTAAAGTTCAGCGAATTGTATTTAATATATTATACATTTTCATTTAATTGTAATTGGCATGCAATTAAGTGTCTGAAAACAGTTATATCATCTTTTAAAGCATATTACTTCCATAATAAGTACTTTTTTTAAGTAATTTTTAAAAGTTAGCTAAAGTGTACTTATTTATTTTTTTCAGAAAGGGAAATAATCTCACCAAAATAATTTAGGAAAACTGCTAATAAATGAAACAACTGAAAACTCAGGGGATACTATAAATTAAAACTAAATAAATACATAAATAAAAGGGTGATATCATGTACTATTACATCATCACTGACTTAAGTTTGGTCTGTTCTTTCTTACACATCATCTGACTTCAGAAATCTTGGAAAATAGTGCATACTACACAGTCCTATGTACTATTAGGATAGTTTCATGGTAATTTGTGTACATATCGAGCCCAGATATAGTAATGTTTCTTTTCACTTTCATCATATGGAAAGGAACAACATACCCATTTAGCTAAATATCTCAGTTTGTCTTCCACAGATCATTAAGGATTCAAATGAGATTGCAAGTTGATGACAGAATTTTCCTTTTTGTGTGGCCTATCCATTTGGAGTCTTCTTCTGAGTTTTAAAATAGCAATAGAATTGTCCTCTATCATAACTGATACCTGGGTAATTAATATTTGTGTAATAGCAACACACCAATACATTTCAAAAAAACAATACTTAACTGCTTAAAACCACATCCAATGACTTGATGAATCTGACTGACTTGAAATCATTCCGCTGACTCAATATGCTCACAGTTCCTCTCTTCTGAGTGGGTGGGAGTCTCATATGAGTGAAGCACAGCAGTCGCACATTAGACTGACAGCTGGTTTATTTCTGCTCGGTTAATTAGCAGCCCTGTTCATCTTGTCTGCTCAAACTCTTCTCCACCTCATATTCTCTCATGCTGAGAAGACTGAGCCACACCCCTGAATGTCAAGATACAGATCGAAAAACAACTGCCATGGATATAGTGATTCAATCAATTGGCTATAGATGCGAAATGAGAATAAAAAGATGAATAAATACTGAGCATTTGGATTAAATATATAAAAAAATAATATTATTATTTTAATTCTTTAAACTACCATCAACTATTTATCCTACAATTATATTAAATAGAGAAAATTAATAATACTCATTAAATTCAACAATCTTTACAAGATGTAGTTTTGAATTATTAAACAATAAAAAAAAAACAAAAAAAAAAACAGAAATCGATGAGATCATTAAAAAGTTGCCTATTGGTTATTATTTATAGGTCATGTCAGTTAAAGAGGAAAGTCATTTTAGAAGCACATTAGCAAGTTATTGATGAAATGTTACAAGACAAACATTTTTCCCCTTTAAATTAACATGCACTCAACTTTTTGAGCAATGTTGCTGGGAAATGTTGCCGTCAACAGGCAACCAGGTGAGACACAGGGCCCATGACCGAGCTAAAGCATCCTCGTGTATCATCACCTTTAGATCAATTTTAAATGTCATTTTGTTTACTTCAAATCCCCTAAGCAGATTTAAGAGAAACATTTCAGATGAAGTTGAGGATTAAATAATGATTGAGAACTTCTCACTGAAGTCTCCTGAGCTATGAAAGAGCATTATATGAGCAATGATATTTTCTTTAATTATCCTTACTGTCACGTATATCATGCACTCAAGGAGATGCATGACGTGGACTTAACAAACAAATATACTTTAATAAACACTTGGAGAATACACAGATAATTATTAATTTACCATTTAACGTAAGAACGAGAACTGACAAAGGACTGAACAGAACAGGGATCATACATACACGTTAACAAGGAAACTAAATGGGAGACAGGTGAACATAATAATTAACTCATGAGTAACCAAGGTAAATAAGAAGGGTAACGAGAACACTACACAGAAACGACATACAAAAAACCACAGCACATGAACAAAAGTTGCGCTTAGACTTAAGTGGAATCCGTAAGTTAGTTTGGATAGAAGCTAGTTATTTTATTTTATAAAGTTTTAAATATGGATATTTTTCTTCAGAGATTTCAGGGAAAGCCACAGGGACAATAGTGACATCGCAGGTGGACGTGGAGGGAGGAGGGATCCTGGTGGATCCTTAGTAATGGCGGACAACAGTGCAGCTAAAGGAGTGCAGAGCCAAGGCATAGCAGATGGACTGACAGGCCGAGGTCCAGCCAGGAGATCCACCGCACAGCTGCTGAGCTGGTGGTGAAGTGGCCCGAGGCGGCACCAAAGAGCTGGCTGGAGTCAGTGGCGATGGCAGAGCCGAAGAGCTTAGAGACAGTGGAGCAGGTGAGTGACTGACTTGATGGAGCCAGTGGAGATGATGGAGACAACAAGGAGAGAAGGTAACAGAGTGGGACCGGATCGTCAAACAGGTGACTTGGAGCGAGTTCAGGGGTGAGATGCGCTCCTCTACTGTCTCGGGAGTGGAATACCCCCACGGTATGGACTCCAGAAAGGACCTGGTGGCAGGATGTGGATTCCAGAAAGGACCTGGTGGCAGGGTCTGGCCTCGAGATGGAAGTGGCATCCGGCTCTAGCTATGGGACAGATGCATTGGCTGGTTCTGGCTCCGTGGTGGGAGGCAGCTCTCGCACATGGTCTGTGGCGGGCATTGGCTCAGGCTCTAGATTTGTTGCGGGCTCAGGCATCGAACTCAGGTCTGCAGTGGAAGATCTCTCATGTTGTCCGGGACTAGGGCTAGGATGATGAATTCTATTTGGTGCGGGCAGAGAGATGACTGCTGCTGATGGAATATGTGCTTGGGAGTGGGAGTTGGTGATGGCGTTGTTCTCGATGACATCACAGTGAGGGAGCATCCGCATACCCACAAGGTGTAATCCTCAAACTCAGCGAAAGGACGGTGATCCTCCCCCAACAGCAGCATCTGACCGAGGATATTGTCGATCCCGCTCCAGAAGAGAATTATTACCCCATAACATAATGACGAAAACTGACAAAGGACTGAACAGAACAGGGAGCATTTATACACAGGGTTAACAATGGAACTAAATGGGAGACAGGTGAGTATAATCATTAACTCATGAGTCCCCAAAGAAACTAACAAGTATTTGGAGTGGGTGCTGGTGCATTGCGACCATTTTGCCATCCAGCCCCACTCCGGACCCAGAGCCCAGTCAACCTTCAGCCATGCCTGCAGCAGAAGAGCCTGAACCCGCCTTAAAAGGTGAGCCAGAGTGATCGCCAGAGGCTACTTTCATCCTGCAGCCTGAGCCCAATGCAGAGTGTGTCCAGGAGTGTGAGCCGGCATCAGTGTCTGTCATCGAGGGCATATAGGTGGAGTTTGTAGGAATTGATTGGAACCTGCCCACACTCCCAGTTGAATTATTATATGATGAGCTGGATTATGATATGATGCTTCCTGATCTACTGTCTCCACTAGTCCTGTCCAGTACCAATTCTTCATCTCTGCTGGATAAGCCCATTTCCAAGTCATCTTCCTCAATGCTAGTTAAGCACAGTTCCAAGTCGTCTGGATTAGATCAGTTCTAAATCGTCTTCGTCATCACTGGTTAAGCCCAGTTCCAAGTCGACTTTGTTGCCGCTGGATAAGCCCAGCTCCAAGTCGCCTTCGTCGCCATTGGCTCTGACCAGCTCCAAGCATCGTCTGTTGGATCATCTATTCAGCTCAACTTTTACAAATGACACTTAAGGATATTTGCAAATCCTTATGAGGTTTTAGATTTAAGAGGATTTTCTCTGAGTGTGAGGTAGATCAAGCCATATCTGGGCTAGTGGGAAAAAATCAGTTCAAGAGACAAAAACCCCACAAAGAGCAGTGGGATTATGGGATCACACACCCTGTCTAAAAACAGCCTGAGATGGTTGGCTAGTTTAGCTTGGCTAAACCGACAGGCTGGTTGAAGCTGGCTTTCCGTGTTTTAGCATTATTTCCATAAATAACAACACATTTACTAACACATGGGTCTTCATATGCCTTGTTAGATGATTTACATACACATAAACTTTAAACAACAATAAATCATAAAACATATGCATATTTGTATTCTACAAATGCACATTTGTATTGTATTGTATGAAACAATTTGTACATTTTCAAAAGGTTCAAAATACATATTTTGTGTCGGAGAAATATTAAGTGTAAAAAAATATGCACACTACAGCCATTCAAAACCCTTTAACAGAACACAATAATAACATTCAGAGAAAACACAAGAGCATGGAATTGCCTGGGAGAAGCAGGTCTTGTTAAATTAAGGTTTAGCAAATTGTGATGTTTTACTGTTGCTATGGTGGCAGCTGAAGCATCAAGCATTCGTGTCTCACCACAACCTGTGGCAATGCACTCGTGACGCATGTGCTGAAAAGCACAGTGGAAAACAACACATCAGTATTTGTGTTTGTTTGAACACTAAGTGACAAACAAAAATGTAATCAAAGTACCTCAATGTAAATCAGTCTAATGGCATTGAAAGCAGTGATTAGATCTTTATCACTGATATATTATCTGGCTTTCACTACTCTATATAATAATAATAATAATAATAATAATAACTGTATGTTAAATATTTCATAGTGGTGCTTGTCATTTGTAGTGTCAAGAAATAGGAGTAATGCTGTCTCCCTCGTTTTCATGCATACTTAAGTACTGTGACAAATCCAGTTGGACATATTCAATCTTCTAGTCAGATTGAGCCTTACAAACATGCATGTCATGATAAACGTCTTTTTGGAAGAATCCGAGAAACGGATTGGCATTCAAGAGGTTACAGCAAATGTGTGTGTGTGTGCGTGTGTGTGTGTGTGTGTGTGTGCCTGTGCGTATGTGTCCTGCTGTGCTCCTGTCACCCAAAAGCTGTTGCTTGGCCACAAGGTGGAAGGCAGGTCACCTGTCACAACTAACTAAAGCAAGGTTAAAACAAAATCACAGAACACCACAAACTTACTGAAAGCGAAGGTCCAAAACGCCACTTTTGGTTTTTACACAGATGACTCATCTCAACAGGAAGCACCCACACTGTGCTAATGCAAACCCCCCCCCCCAACAGGGTCCCAACAGATTTCTGATTGTGACATCTGTCACCTCATTTTAGGCGAGACTGTAGTTAGCTGTTTAGATGTTGCACGAGATGTTTCATTTTATATAGCCAAAACTTGACAAATGCTACAGACATTAAAGTCTTCATGAGATGACACACAGGTATTAAAATTAATGAGGAATTCAATGAGGAAATAATGTGGGAGACTTCTCTTGTGAAAAAGAAATGTGCTTAATTGAATTGAGTGCACTTGTAGTGTACTTAAACCTTAAAAGTATTGCATATCTATCTATCCATATATATATATATGTATGTATATATATATATATATATTTTTTTTTTTTTTCAACTGCACTCAATAATATAATAATGATGAAATAAAAGGCCATTTAAGTGTACTTATAGAGAGTACACTTTCATGACTGTTTCTTAACATAGTCCCTCATATTTAATCATAATCATATTATAAGAAATAATCATATTTCTTTATAATCTTTTCTCATGCTTTAAAGAAGTAGGCCTACACTTCTTTTGGTGTGTTTCATAACATGCTAAATCACATGTAAAGTACATGATTATAATCGTAGTGTCATTTGATCCATTTAAAGTTAATGTATTTTAAATGTACTAAATTACAACATCGTTACAAACAGTGCTGGGAAAAGTGTCAAATTCACACCTGTACAGTAGAGAGTGCAGCTCAAACAAACCTTTCAAACTAATGCAAAAAACTAATATTTAAAAGTGTGCACTATATAACACTGACTCATACCTTGCCCATTTCCATTATAAAATCAGCTCTTTGATCACATCTCATTGAAAGTATTTAATAGCTCACTCTCCACCATCTCTATTGAATTTGGCAGGAGTGTTGTACGGTTCTCCCAACTCTTGAAGTGCCCAGAGGTGGGAGAAAAGGAGAAGGGTTCATTAACAGTCGTTTTAATTGCTAATTGACTATACTAATTAATGAGTGTGGAGCAGGACTATGAAGAGCGGACACAAAGACAACTGCTGCATTTCAGACACTAAGATGAACCGGTGTCTCAGAATAGATTCAGTGTAAAGAGCTGTACTGGTGATTGTTCTCCCACTAGATTTGGTTTAATAGCTCCAAGTCTCCGATGAAGCAATAGAGGTTGGAAAAGTACAAAGTCTACTGAGCTGCATTGGTGTCTGCTGTCTACATAAGCCACTTTCACACATTAAACCTACTAAATTTCAATAATATGCACTTTTCTGGTAAATGTATCACATCTGCTATTCACATATGCAGTGGCTTTCTGTTTTTGAACAATAAAGTCACAAAGTTTCTCACAACTTGTGTGCTTTTTCTGGGCATGTCAGGTTTAACTGCGGCGCTGATGGAGACTCATGAATGTACAGTCGTTTAATAAAATTATACAGTTTAATCATAGACTGTAAAAAAATATGGTCACCCGTAGGTTCTGAAGAGCATAGTTTAAGCCCAAATTGGGCGGAGCCGGCTGTCGACATCTTGGCCGTGCGTCATTAGGCGGGTTAGCTGAGGTGATGTGACGCTAACAGACAGCAGACAAACGGCTAGTAGTGACATCAGCGGCACTCTTTTTGTTCAAGTGAGAAATGTTACGGTCATGTTTAATTCTCTTTCTTGTTTAGTTCCTGTTATGCTGCGTCCCAATTCACCTTCTTATACTACGCCCTAAAAGTATGTACTCTTTTTGTGAAGAAAAAGTACGTATTTTCGAGTGTGTATCAGATATAGGCAAGCTTTGGAACATCCTATCACGTCATACGCACGTCCTGAAAAAAGTTGTCCGATTACGTAACGTCTCGGTTACGTATGTAACCCTCGTTCCCTGAGTAGGGAACGGAGACGTTACGTCAGTGATGACGAATGGGGTTTCGCTTAGAGAGCCTGTCATCTTTGAGTATATAAAACGAGCCAATGGCAATGAAATGCCATGGGTCTGCAGAATTTGCATAGCGTAACTCCGCCCCACCTCGTGGGTATATAAGGAAGTACGCCGGCAACATGCAGATATGTCTTCGCTGAGGAGCTGAGACTGAACTCAAGCGTTCCAGCGGTACAGCGGAAGTGGCAGGGAGACGTAACGTTACACGTACATACATAACCGAGACGTTCCCTTTCGTGGTCACTACGAGTTACGTCAGTCTAATCACGCCACCTCGGCTGTCTTCCAGTGCCCTGCGTAAGTCTGAGCTCCCTGTCGTGAGACTGGGATGGACGAAGGACTCCTACTTAACACAGGAATACCAAGGTACACTGGGAAGCATATCTCAGTGGAAATATGCAATCATGCCCAACCCGAAGGGGGGGACTTGGAATACACATATGACCCAGAGGGGCACGGGGTGGGAGAGGGCTGTGGCGCCATCCTGCGGCCTCCTCCACGATGCGGCCCGGGTGAAGGCTGCTGTTGGGGCCGTGCGGGAGGGGCGGGAGCCGCGGGAGGGCGCCCTCGGTGGCGAGCAGACTGAGGCGCCTGTGCCGACGGCTGGGTGGAGGCAGCAGCGGGCCATCGGGGCAGGACGTGTTTGAGAGCCTCAGTCTGCTTCTGGGCAGTCGAGAACTGCTGGGCAAAGTCCTCGACTGCTCCGCCGAAGAGGCCAGCCTGGGATATGGGGGTGTCGAGGAAACGGGTTCGCTCGGCCTCCCGCATATCGGCCAGGTTTAGCTACAGGTGTCGCTCCTGGACACACATGTGGACATCACCTGACCCAGGGAGCGTGCGGTCACCTTCGTCGCTCGGAGAGCAAGGTCGGTGGCGGCACGCAGCTCATCAAAGAGCCCTGGGTCAGACCTCCCCTCGTGCATGTCCCTGAGCATCTGGGCCTGGTAGACCTGCAGAGTGGCCATGGCATGCAGTGAGGAGGCCGCCTGCCCCGCAGCTCTGTAGGCCTTCGCCACAAGGGTGGAGGAGAACCTACAGTCACCACGGGAAGAAGCACTCTGCGGACACAGTTGCATCGCAACAGAGCGTTCAACCTGGGGAACCCCAGTGTACCCTTTGGCGGCCGCCTGATCGAGAGGAGGCAAGGCAGAGGAGGCGGAGGAGGTCGCCGAGCGATCACGGGAAGACGGGAAGACCGGACGTGCATGAGGAGGTCACAAGGTCCTGGAGCCTTCCAGGACCTCGTGACCTCCTCATGCACGTCCGGGAAGAAAGGCATTGGGGTTGGACGCTGACTGGGGTCAGTGGCCGCACCCAAAAACCAATCGTCCAGCCACGAGCGCACGGGGACCACTCGAGCCCAATGGCTGCGGCTGCCCGGGAAAGCATGGCCGTCAGCTCGAGATCAGACTCGGGCAATGCTGGCACGCCCGAAGGCGGCAGCACAGCCGAATCTTCATCTCCCGAGGACTCCTGCCCACCTTGTGATGCAGCGATTGACATCGTATCATCCTCTGGAGCGCCGAAAGAGACCCGCGGCATTCCGAGAGACGATGCCGCAGGCTCAATCGGGACGCTCTCGGGTTGCGCTGTGAGAGAGGGGGGTGTGGAGCGTGGAATGGTCGGCAATTTGTTCCACACCGTCACCCTATATATGTGTGTGTATGTATGTATATATGTATTTCATGAGAATTTGTTGTTTCAGTGGATGATTGAGCATTGGTTGTGTATGTTGGTAATATGTTCATTTGTGTATTGATTATGTAGTGCATTTTTTTATTCGTGTTATGTGTTGTGTGTGGACCCCAGGAAGAGTAGCGGATGCATTTTGTTGCATCAGCTAATGGGGATCCTAATAAAACAAAACAAAACCCTCAGGTCACCAGCTCTCGCGGAGCTCATAGATCGGGGTGCGGATGAGGGGACTCTCCCTCGAACGAGGTCATTGAGTCTCGACCATAACAGCGCGATGGTCATGTTCCCGCAATGGGAACATGACTCATCCACAAACGCTGCCTTAGCGTGGTCAACGCCCAGACACGCAAGATAGCGATTGTGCCCATCAGAGTCAGATATAATGCGACCGCAACCAGAAGTGCACGGGCGAGGCATCTTTAAAAAGACGTGCCGCGTGCAATGCTCTTTTAGAAAGGAGAATTCTCCACAGAGTGTTGAAGCGACCAGGGAGATGAACACACAAACACTGGCAAATCACTGCACAGATAAGCAGGGAATGTGCACTCGCTGGAACTCGCTGTCACACCAACACCTGGAAAGAGGCTCGTCTCGAAGAGGATAGAGATGATACTCAGAATTGGCTTGTGGAGTGAAGTCATGGTTCGAATTATGTGGGAGCCAGTGGGAGCTGAGCTCCCAGAGAGAGAGGATGAGCTCTCATGAAAGCCGTAAAATCATACACCTGTGGGGGTCTCTAAAAATCATCAGCACCATTATTTTAAATTACAAATAAAGCACTTTTTCCTTAAGACTACTGTAGCGTGACTTAAAAGATAGGACAAGACGCCAAACACATGGATCTCGCGGGATCTCGGATCGTCATCACACTACATCCTTATGCTTCGCTTTCTGCCAGGACTTTTACTGACTTTTCTCAACTCACAGAAGTGACGTCAACGTCCGATCTAGCAGTAGCATAACCCATCAGGCAAGTGTTATTTTAACATAAGCATAATTTGCGGGTGGGACATGTCCCCAACACTTTTTGCTAAGGTCGATATTGTCCCCACCACTTTTGAAACCTCTCGAGGCATTAATATACCAATACAAATAAATAAAACATCTCCAGTTAACTAGCAGAGCATTCATTTAGTTTGTTTGTTAAATAAGAGGCGATCTAGCGCTGAAATGTGTGTTTTTTTTTTTTTAAATAAAGTGATCAAAGTGCTCGTTGCCGCTGCGATCAGTGGCGCGGACACTGTGTTCTCTTGTGGCTCACGCTCAGTCAATCGGATGCGCGCTTCAATCCGTTGTGGAGACTCTCTATTCGTTCCGGTGAAATTACAAAACAAATTATTTTGCTTTACGGTCAAATACTGGCGAATAGTGTGTTTTGGTCCAAGGCCAGGAATGTTTATTAAATAGGGTCAATTATGAATTAAGGTCTGCTAATTATACACACTAATAAAGCTTTCTAAACTGTACAAATGTTTGGTTAACACACTAGCTGAGATTCATCACACAGTACTTGTCCTTGACAGAATTTTCGAATGTGCCTGGTTCCTCCCACCTTTTGAGTAATTCTTGGTTCCCTGTTTTGCCTTTAGGGATCCCAGCAGGGCACACTCATGGCTTGTGTGTAATTTCGGCATGCCCTACTTTTCCAGGGATGTTTAATTGCTTGTCTGTCCGCCTTCTTCCCCATAGGCATTGTATTCACCGGTAGCATTTGGGACTATCATTAAGTTTTCATGCATGCATTATTCAGAATCAGAGGATATATACTTATGCTTTCTTTTTTAGAATGGGTTGTTTTTATGGCCTGAAGTCTGAATTGAGTTCTTTTGAAAAGGGGCAGTGTAACAAATGTAAAATATTTTAAGGTTTGCTTGTTTAATAAGGCTAAAGAAAAGAACTGCATTATTTAAAAATATCTCATGTTGTTTCTAAGCAGTCTAAAGGCCCGTTTAAACCAAGGACGTTAACTATAAAGTAAACTATAAGGCCGATCAAGTTCAACGTACAATGTCTTCAAGGAAGAATACTGCCAGTTCTCTGTGTGTTTGGACACGTGAAATGGAAGGCAAACTTGTGGAGCTCTGGCAAGAGCATGAGTGTTTATTTGATGAAAATAAAGATTTATATTAAACTCAAGCAGCAACCTTCCAGTCTCTCTCTTCCGACACGGAAGTGACTTAAACTGCAATTCATCGACTGGCCGCTAGAGATAGGCTCCAAAAGAGAGTCAATCCCATAGACCCCCATGTTAAAATGGCCAACTTTACAGCAGAAAAATAAATTAATTACAGCATGGTACAAAAAGTGGTTTTGGTCTAAATAGCTAATCCAGGAGTGACGCACGGCCAAGATGGTGACAGCCGGCTCCGCCCACTTTGGGCTTAAACAATGCTCTTCAGAACTTACAAGTGACCATATGATTAAACTGTATAATTTTATTAAACGACTGTACATTCATGAGTCTCCATCAGCGCCGCAGTTAAAGGGGTCATATAATGGTACATGCACTTTTACAAGTTGATTGTACTGAAATGTGTGTTGGCAGTGCCTGTACACAACCATCATATAATGATAAAAATCCTTCCAGTGTTTTTTTTTTTATCTTCTTATATGTTTTCCCCTGTCTCAAATCGAGCCGTCTGACCGCGTGACGTCACACGGTCGGACGCCCCTCCCACGACTGTTAATTGACAGCAGCGTTTCAACACAGACCCGCCCTGAGCGAGCTGTCATCATAGTCCGCCATTGTTGATACGCTGGAGCAGAATGGCGTCTAAGCGATTATGGTGTTCTGTTCTTGGGAGTAATAACGAACACAGCAGTCATTTTGATGTTCCTAAATCCGAACCGCTGAAGACGCAGTGTCTGAGTTTTGTTTTCGAAGGGAATATTCCCCACGATCAACGTCAATGCTTTCATGTTTGCGTGAATCATTTCTCACCAGACTGCTTTATAAACGAGGGTCAGTATAAAGTCTGTCATTGAACTAACGTATACATCAGTAAACACATAGCGTTCGTATCTCACTACTCTACCCTGCCAGTACATACAAAGATAGATCAAAGTGACATTACGTTAACCAACCATTCAGAAACGTCCTGTTCGAGTCTTAATTGTCGAACTTCTTCGGGCCCATCATCTTGTTCCGGGTCCGACTCCGGATCAAATTGATACGGTTGCACAGATGTGTCCTCAGAGACTCCCGCTGCCATTCTTTCTCCAAAATATACCCTTAACTGTTGTCAAGGCAACACTCCACGTGTGTTGTGTCAAAACGCCCCACAGAACAGAGGGGCGGGGTGAGCAAAGCTCATTATCATTTAAAGACACATGCACTTAAATGGCGTGCTGAAAACAGAGCTGTTTTTGACCAGGTAAAATGAGTGTTTTCTTACAATACTAATGAGAATTTTTAATTAAAGTATATTACAAACTTTTCATTTAGACCCTAAAGAATCATATTAACTTGTACAAAAATGGCATTATATGACCCCTTTAAACATGCCCATAAAAAGCACACTTTATTGTTCAAAAACAGAAAGCCACTGCATATGTGAATAGCAGATGTGATACATTTACCAGAAAAGTGCATATTATTGAAATTTAGTAGGTTTAATGTGTGAAAGTGGCTTATGTAGACAGCAGACACCAATGCAGCTCAGTAGACTTTGTACTTTTCCAACCTCTATTGCTTCATCAGAGACTTGGAGCTATTAAACCAAATCTAGTGGGAGAACAATCACCAGTACAGCTCTTTACACTGAATCTATTCTGAGACACCGGTTCATCTTAGTGTCTGAACTGCAGCAATTGTCTTTGTGTCCACTCTTCATAGTCCTGCTCCACACTCATTAATTAGCATAGTCAATTAGCAATTAAAACGACTGTTAATGAACCCTTCTCCTTTTCTCCCACCTCTGGGCACTTCAAGAGTTGGGAGAACCGTCCTGCCAAATTCAACAGAGATAGTGGAGAGTGAGCTATTAAATACTTTCAATGAGATGTGATCAAAGAGCTGATTTTATAATGGAAATGGGCAAGGTATGAGTCAGTGTCATATAGTGCACACTTTTAAATATGAAATCTCAGTGTGAATGAAGGATATATATATATCAGAGGTAGTGTTAGTGACTTCCACATTGTTTGTCATTTTGATGGACAGGGTCGTAAAAAAATCTCATAACCTATTATTACCCGTCATTTTAATGATAATAAGCCATTTATTAGGCTCTGTTTTTGTTCACATTTTCATTTTTATTCATGAACTTACAGGACAAGCATATATGCTAGATTATGCATTTACCGTATTGTTCCGAAAATAAGACAATGTTTTTTTTTGTTGTCTTATATTCTAGACTTTTACGTCAATAATACACCCGCAACAATAGGGAGTGCCAAATACGTGTAAAAGGAGTGTTCTGTAATGCTAGAAGATGGCGGGCCCAAAAAGACCGTCTTAAAAATGCTAACAGTCAAAGAAAAGCTTACCGTGGTCCTTAAAGCGTCCGCTTCGAAGAAACTGACAAGCACGTGTGTCAGTACGTAGCCGAAAAAAGAAATGAGGGGCTGCCCATAACCAGAGCCATCATCCAGCTGAAGGCACTGGATATCGCCAAAGACCTGAACTCACCCGCCATCGAGGACCATCATTTCTTATTTCGGCTACTTACTGACACACTTGGCTGTCAATACCCTCAAAGCGCTGCTTTGATGCGGCGTAATGGATTAGTGCTTGCTCTCAGACTTCAGCGAGAAACTGCTGTGTTTTCAGCGCTATGTGATTGGCCTAAGGAAAAAAACATTCATATCCCCTGGATGAGATATACTTAATGCGAATCAAACACTTGTGTGTTTTGACATGCCAGCATCTGTCACAAAAAAAGTGAGTCATCAGTCATAGTGAAATCTACTAAATAAGTACTTCAGGTTATTTTTAGGGTAGCTATGCCATAAATTGTTTATTTCTGAATGTGATTGTTATTGGTACATTTTACCAGTATTTACTATGCTTTATATACAAAATTCAAATATGAAAAATATGCAATATGAAATATTTTTTCTTTCAAAGACTAGATTTGGTCTTCAAAAAGCCTTTTTTCCAAAAGGTACGTCTTGAAAAGGGGGGGGGGGGGGGGTTGTCTTATAATCGGAACAATACGGTATTTATGAAGAGAAAGTTGAACAGAGACTGTGGGTCACTTTTCAGGTTTCATCGTAAATGTTTGTCCAATAAATCGCAATAAGCTTTGTGCTTTGTTACTTTTAATATGAAACAAAGTCTCAGCTTTCAAATTTTTTACATTTTATCTCAAAATACATTTTGGTGCTCTTTAATGTGGCATGAGAGATCACTGTAGCGTGAAGCGGGAACACGATCATCTCTTTCTCTTTACTACGTTACAGAACGAAATAAACATGAATGAGCATCAGAGATAAACAGTGTTGAAATACACAGTCCAACTTACCGAAATCCGTATCATGTCTCTCAACCGCAGAAAGACCTCAATAAAACAGCTTGTAAACAATGTCACATAGGCCTAACTCAGAAAAGCCATTCCATTAACTTGATAGTCAGCAAGAGTGCACTCGCCACCAAGTGGACAGGGGTGAGAATTACAGTTACAAGTTACAATACATTACAAATGACGGACGGCTTACAGATTTTTCCATCACTGCTAAAAGAAAATTCGTCTTAAATTCAACGAATCTGAAAAAATTTCAGCATTGACGAATTATTAAATTCAGCGAATCATTTTTTTCAGTGTATATACCTCTATATATGTATTTACATGATAATTTAATTACATGTAATGCATTACATACATGTAACCTGTTCTTCACGCTAGCCAAACTAGACAGACAAACGGACAAATGTTCAAGAGGTATTAGGCTATACAAAATATCTGAATACTTGTAATGCCACTTGACCAATATCAGATTAAAGGGACCAGAACAAACTGTTGTACAAAATAATTTAGGTTAATTGCAAATATCAAGATATAGGCCTGGACTTGTAAGCATTTTGAGTGTATGAACACTCGTACATCATCCATCATTTTTGCTGATTTTCACAGTGACTTCTGTCATTTAAGTTGATTTGTCATGAAATCAGAATGACTTGTGGCTTCTACAAAAGCATATATGATTGCTTGACAACAAACATATAAGATTGAGTACACTTCAAGTGCACACTCAAAACAATTATGTTCACTTCTTTTTCACAAGGGTAGGGTCAGCGGTGGGTCATAACTGTCGATCTGGATGGCTAATAAGTGTCAGTGATCCAGCAGGGTTAGTGAGCTTGAGAAATAACACTCTCCCTTGTCCATCTGTTAATGTTTTTCCTCTGGCATGAGTAGAATACTAGACAAAGAAAACACTTTATGTCTCGATTTCTTCCTGTTTCTCTAGTCCACTGTGACACGTCAAATGCTCAAACATTCACTTATGCACAAATGATCTTTTAACACCCTTTTTTTCTTCAGCGCACAACATGAACATTTGGCATGTCTGTCACTTTGATCTAACGGGGGGAAAGACGTGGCTGGCAGAGCATGTGGAAAACAGGGAGTCAGTCAAGAGTAATTTAAAGGTTAAGTTCAATATGATAAAGGTTGCTGAAATACTAATTAACAATGGTCCCCATACTATATTGCAGCTGAACTATGATCTTATTGTTTATTATAAGTACCTATTGATAATTTAAAAGTGCACAATGGAAGATTTGTTTATACGAGTAAAAAAAAATGGTTCAAAATGGTTAGCTTAAATTAATGATTTATAATTTGAGGTATTAGGGCAGATTTCAGTTGAAATGCTCAGGTCATTAATCTTCGTGTGGTTACATCACATTAATAAAGAGAAGAAGATCCAGCTATTAGAGCTTTTATGACGCACTGGGAGGTGTCTGATAACATCTGACAGTTTGCAATCATAACTAACAAGCTACATTAATGGGAAACTTCAGTTCAGTTCAGTTTACAAGTATAAGGGAAAGCGTCAGAGCCCAGAATATCAACATCGTATCAACATAAGACTTGCTTTTTTAGAGATGGCAACAATATTGAAAACCAATGGCCTGACAGGTGAGATATCTATCAATTGCAGAATGTCAGTTTTGCCTAAATTTTATATATTAACAGTGGAAGACAGTTACCTGCTCAAATAGTATTATTTACAAATATTCGTCTTTTTATTTTTTTCTGTTATGTCTTTTCTTTTGGAGGAGGCGAGATTTTATGTTTCTAATAAAAGGGATGTGCCCAAAGCCTCTGTTCAGAAAGGAAATGATGCGATATCCCAAAATGTGCATAATGGAAACATAGCTAATGAGGATCTGTTGCACACCAAATCATCTGCCATCGTCCTGCCAGTCATCTCTCCATCTCCCCATCTTCACGTGATAAGTGAAGTCATGATGTGCTGTAATGTGACCAACTAATACAGCAAGCCTAACCATGTCCCTTTAGGGACTCTGCAGAGTGCATTACTCATTTTCTGTGCCTTTCTGAATTCGGATATAGGCTTCGGGCACATCCCTACTAATGACATTTGCGATGATAAAATAAGTGCATGTAAGCATACACACACAGGTATGCCTCAACGCATTATATTCATCTCTGCTGAACTGAGCAAAAGCCCAACCAACCAAAACGCATTTACCAAAACAATGAGGGCCAAAAATTGTGTAGTGTACCTTTAATAAGTAATGTTAATCTTTAAGAATTTTCTGAATATTAATTTAGGAATTAATTATCTTTATTTAACTGCATGTTCACTTGTAAACATTTTTCTGTTGTTATTTTTTTCGAGTGTGGCTATTTATTTTATTTTATTTATAGTTAATAACATTTATTATTACTATCATTATTATACATTTTTAATTTAATTCTTCATATGCATTTCTCAGATCAATCATGTCTGACTGAGTGCACACTGGTTAAAAATGTTGTTTGACTTGAGGCATTGTATTAAGCAATATTAAGTATTGAATGAAAAGTGTTTCTGTTTCTATATTAAAATGTCTGTTGACAAATACGTCATCTAATATGCTTCACCTGTGATAAAGTACACAAACACTGCATTAGCTTCACTACAGTACGCAGAAAGTGTCCGACGTCACGTCTTCGTCTTCATCTCCTCCTCGAGTGCAAGCGACACATCTGTTAAACCCAGCTGAAGTCTAACACCTATTTTTCATCTCATTCTCACATGCATTCAAAGAAAGCACTCATTACATGAAAGATTTATAAAGATGAACCAGTGTATCTAATTGGTTTCTGCAAGTCTTTTTTTAAGCCTCTAAATATAGCTCATGTGTACCTGCTAGATAAGCATGATACAATAAAACCACATGTAAATGTAGACGAATGCATGCTGTGAAATCTGCAGCTATTCATGAACAAAAACTGATCACAAGTTGTCACCTTCTGCTCATCACCCAACACTCTTCAGCAGCGTATCTCACCTCCGTGTCTACTTCACACACTCACACTGCAGTCTTTATATATCCCACAGCTGCTGGTGAACTAGAGTCAGACAACTCTGGAAAACATGTCCACTGAATTCCTGCCTTCTGTTTAGTGCAATGATGTTGAGATTTATTTTAATCCATGTGTTCTGTCTTTTGTTTTTAAAGGGCTTGCTTGACTAATCCAAAATTTAGATGTTAATATCTAAAATAGAAAATAATTGTATCCGTATAGTTTAATTATGACAACTCAGCATCTTAACGTGCCCCTAATATGCTACTTTAAAGGTTGCTAACTTTGTTTTGGAGGTCTCCTACAATACATCTACATGCATCAGAGCTAAAAAACACTTTAATTTTCTCATAATATACATTGCACATCATCACCTTATCAATCAAAGAGTCTGAAAATGGTTTGTTCGAAGATAAACCCCTCCTTTTTGCGAGCCTATAATCTGCTCTAACTGGTCAGACGGCCCAGCTGTTTTGTTGCACGTCAGAAACCAAACACCCATTACCATTTCTAAATTTCAGTTCAGAGGCTTCCTCAGCACTTGATACACAGTTATACGAACAGTAACGATGGTTGTAACATTTCAGCTTTACAGAATATGCATAAGTCCACAGTATAATTTAGAGTGATCTGTTATCAGAGGTAACTGTCTATGTAAAGTTATGTATTTCAGAAGTATACATATACAAAATCACTGCTAGCGAAAAAGGTATTAATTTAAACAATGCAATAATTTAATGCAGAAACAATGAGCTCATTGAAGTAACGAATACTTGTTTGTTAACAAATGATTATGACATTTAGTAAAATGTAGCATTGCATAGCAATTTCAGCACGAGTCCTCATCCTTTTGAAGTGCATGCAAAGTGGATTTCCAGTGCAGAAAACAGCGTCTTCTCGACATGTCGACAACACGAGCTAAACTCTTCCAAGCCTCAGCTACAACAGTGTTTGAGGGAGCGTCAAAGTGGGAGGTTCACGAGTCGCCAATGAAGCTAGCATATTACAGTACATGTAAAGGACCTGTGCCATCTAGAGTTTCATGACCAGTGGTATCTGGTAACGCAAGAAACGTGAGTTACGTAATCAGATTTCTTTTTTCAAGTAATTAGGAAAGTAACGCATTACTTTTAAATTTACTACAAAATATCAGAGTTACTTTTTTCAAAGAAGTTTCTTTGTTTTCCCATTTATTGACTGACATCTCTCCTGTCCTCATGCTGAGACAAATCAGAAGTAAAGGTGCAGAGGCGCCGTGTGTGAGTGTGTGTGTGTATGCGCTGTGTGAACATGATGCTTATTGTAGTTCTAGACTAAATGTGTGCATTTACTCATCTCACTTGCACAAAAACAGATTCAGTATTCCTCAAAATGAATACAACAGTGAAATGGAAACTCAGAATACTTAGCAAATTTGCAGTAATTAAATGTTAAATTACACAAATATACTTTATGTATTTAATCTTACTTTATTAACCAATGTTTTTGCTTATACAAATAAGCAAAAATGACTTTAGATAATCATCACATTTGTGTTATTTGTATTTTTTTGCTGAGGTAAGTGTTGAACTTTCTTCCCCTGTGTCCTATTGTTCCGTTATCCAGAAATGGCAGCAGAGCTGATAGGTTTGTTTGAGCGGCGCCCTCTACTGTACAGGAGTGAATCTACATTTCCTTCAGCCTGAGGCTTATTATTTCACGTTTGGTGTGAAAGAGCCTTTACATTTGGCAACAATATAACTTTTTATTTCTTTTTTTATTCATTTATTTCTTTTTGTTATTTAAAACAAACAAGCAAGCCCAAAAATAACATTACTTTTCCACAAAATTTTTTTTTTTAAACTAAGTAATGCAGATAACTTTCCCCCATGTCACATTTGGTTTTCCTTTGGTTTTCTTTTCTTTTGAATTTTGTCATAGTCATATGATTACCAAGCCCCTCATGTGATTCCTTAGTTTGTGTTATTTTTCTCATTGATTCATTGTCCTGTTGTCTTATTATCAGTTCCACTTTGTCATCGGTTGTTGTTAGCATTTCCTCTTGTCCATGTATTTAAACCCTCATGTTTGCCATGTTTCCTTGTTGTGCATTGTAGATGTAACCTGCTGATGTTACCTGCTGTTGTCGAGTCTCTTGTTTCGCTGTCAGGTCAAGTCTTTGATTATTTTGTTTATACAGTAAATAAACCTGCACATGGGTTCGAAATACTCTCCTACTGAACTACTTAATTATTTGATGTCAAGTCCTTTCTCTGTGCGCTTGTGTACACATCATGTATTGATGACCCCATTTACCATAGTCATAACATAAGTTATCTAAACTCCAGAGAAACACAAGTCATCACCTACCTAAAATAATTCGAATTTTTGACAAAAAATGATTTCATCTCCTCATGATGCTGGCCGCACCTCTGGTAAAATCGCCCACATCCACAGTTGAACAGATCATGCAATTATACCGCTGTAGAATAATGGCCTATGTCAAGAGTGTGACTTAGGCCATTTTATTTTGCCTAAGTCAAAAGACAATGAGACTTAGGCAATTTTACAAGCTTTTCAAGATGGCAGCTGCATCAAGAAGAACGAAAATCTACTTAACCTCTGAAGTTAATGGTTTAGTTTTTTGTGTTTTCTGAGAAACCTGAAAAAATTACTTGGGCAATTATTTTAGGAAGGTGACAAAGTACTGTATGTGTAATGGTGCTATGCACTAGCAACATGCATTGCGTAAAGTGAGTGTCTGGCCTAAGTTATTGACTCCTTTTAATATATATATATGTAGTGGAGGCTAAACGCACGTAAACGCCGTTTACGCACCTCCCAAAATTTGGAAATAGCGTTTGCCCACCTCCAAAGTGCGTTTATCCACCTCTAAATTTCACGTTATTTGAGCGGACTTTGCTTTTCCAGTGCGTGATCGCCGATCGGTAGGCTACATGATTCGAGCATTTGGGCCGTTAACGACAGAGCAGAACGCGCAGCGCGCAAACACGGAGCAGAGAGCGCAGCGCGCCGACACACACACACACACACACACGGAACAAAGAGAACGGCGCACACACGTAGCAGAAAACACAAACACTTGTGAAGTTACTAAACAAACTGCGCGAGAATGAAACTTGATCGCAGCCGTAACAGGAAATCATTCAAATGATGCAAAAAAAGTAAAAAAAAAAAAAATTCATTACAGGCAGCTGGTTTAATGTAGGGAGCATGTCAAAACCGAACTGTAGGCCTACAAGAGATTCAGAGGGAATCAAGCCTGCATCAAGACTTTTCCCTCTACAGGGAAACACTGATCCACATTTTTCTGATAGACCAAACAACTAATAAATTAATCTAGGAAATATTCAACAGATTAATCGACTATGAAAATAATCCCAAATCCCTAATCATTATGCACAAGTGCATTGCATTGGAAGCCCTGGATATAAGCCTCCCTCTCGATCTCTCTTAAATATTTTTGTTCTCTCTGTTTTGTCATTTAGTAAACTTGATAGATTTCAACCATATTATTCCTTTTTGAGTCTCTTTAACAAGAATTTAGGTTAATGTATAAATTGAATAGTGATTGTGTGACCTATGATGAGGGAACAACCAGTGATACCCTTGGTAGTACCATCAAATGATAGCCTATAGCGATGTCATCAGGATACATACACCGCAGTGGCCCACCTTACCGGGTGACCAAGTTGTGGTCCACCAGAATTTATAGTTTACCCACCTCTTTTTTTTACCACTACACCACTGTATATATATATATATATATATACATTTTTATTATTAAATAAGGTGTTGCTCTGGCCTCTATTTATTGCAGGTAGCTTTTGATGAATGTGAAGTGAAGTGGATAGCATCCTCTTCAGGGAAGCAAGTCCCAAGGCAATGTTTTCTTGGCAATGCAAGAGTGCTCAATTAGAGGACATTAAATAGTAAGAGCTCTCGCCTCATGAAAATGTCAACAGTTAGACCTTGGCAAAATGTCAGCCTTGTGTAACTAGCACAGGCCAGCAGATCCTTGGCCTGAACAAGCGGTGAGTTCATGAGAGATCTCTCTCATTTGTTCACCTGTCTAACAGGGAATGAATGGATGTTACAAATGATAGCTGTATTGTTGGGTTATAGATGCTTCTCATACAAGCAGTTTCCTTATAGTTGAACACATTTGCAGGTCTAAAGGCCATAAAAGTAATGTATATAGTAGCAATGAGTAGTACAAAATTTAACCTGATTTGACGGCATGACAATACAAAAAAAAAAAAAAAAAAAAAATCCTGGAGGACACAATGAATGTTCCTGTTGCGCCCTGTATAACGCTGTAATATTGAGGTCAGGCTCAACAAATCCTTCAGACATGGCAAATGGCGTGGGATTAAGGCTATTGTTGATGCACTAGCACTTTTCATGCCATATCAGCAGAGCAGCTCAGTGTGCTTGATATACTCCAAATACAACGACAGCTGACCTTTGCAATCTATTAAACACAAGCCTGTTCAGCTCAGTAAATGTTAGGCTATTTGTGCAATTTTGTGTATTAACTCTGAAGTCAACTTTGAATTCGAAGACATGCTCTCATTCATTACATAGTTATCTGTGATTAATTTTGAGAGTGCCTTGCAAAAAAAGTACTGTGGCACTGTGGTGAGTATATCACACTGTTTCCAAAGCACTGTCTGCAGTACGTTTTACAAACTCACTAGAAAGGGATTAAAGGTAGTAGTCGACCCAAAAATGAAAATTATCCCATAATTTAAATACTTGGTAACACTAGAATAACCGCATGCTATGAATCATTAGTTAAGCATTAGTAAATAGTTAATTCAGAATTTGTAAAGCATTAATAGACATTAATAGGGAGTTTATAAATACAAATATAAATGCTTTATTCTTGATTTATAAGAATATCTATAATGTGTTTAGCAATTGTATTTTCATTCTTTACTAATGATCAATTTATAATTTACACATAATCTAAATGATGTATTACATTATTTACAAAACAGTTGTTTAGGAGTTGTCAGTGGTTCATAAGACCATTTAGAAAGTGTAAGTAAATTATTAATAAACTTCATTATTTAGACATACTGTAGTAATAGTTACTCAGTGTGTTAATAAATGCTTTATTAACATGTAGCCTATTCCTACTGTAATTCTTGATTAATTCAGGTATTTATAAAGCATTTAGTGGTTGTCAGTTAACTATATTTGTGAGTTCATCTAAAGTGAGTAATATTTATGCTTCATAAAGCTTGTATAAAGGAGATTTAAAGGCTCAGTTATCTTCTAAACAGAAAAGGAAACAAACAGCAGAGTGATACAGAACATAGAAATATTTATTTCAAGATGCAAAAAATAAAAATGCACAATTGGTACTGATTTAAAATAAAAAATAAACCTCTTCAGTGTCATAGAAAATAATTAAGTACATAAAAAAAAAAAAGTAATGTACACCTCCAGAAAACACAACTGTGCAGTAAAATGAAACCAAGCCTCTGCAATCTGATATAAAAATACATTTCTGTGAAGTGTAAACATCATTAAAGCCTTTGTTACGTCATTATGTGACTGAAGAAGTGACCTTCTTCACCGCTGCGAGCGGCAGCACTGGCACACATAATCACACACACACACACACTTTTCTCACCTGTTGATGCCACTGTTGGAGAAGCGGGTGCACACGCGATCCCGATAGCACTTAGTCATTCATTCACATTCCATACTTCCCTCCTGTTATCCCTTCCGGCCAGTGATGTATCGGTGCCTGGAGAAGTGGGTATACTCTTAATTTATGCCCCCAATATTTTTTTAAGCGTCCCAGCAAAGGATGAACACTCTGTGTTATAAACAGTGACATGTAAGACTAGTCTTGCATATTAGTTCACCCCAAAATGGGCCAGTAGTATTTGCACATTATCACTTAACTTTTGCTGCTTGACTTCACGGAGAAAGGATCATTATGAAATTATTATTAGCCACAGAAGAGGTGCAGTTTTTGCAATTAATACTGGCCCACAGACTATAGGAAGAGACAACTAAATAATTCTGTATTTTGAGTGACTATTCCTTAGTCCATATCTCTTAAAACAGCTGATTTGCAACAGATAGTGTAGGCCAGAGTGTGCCACCATTATAAGTTTACACTATCTGTTGCGAATCAGCTGTTCTAAGAGAAAGTTCACTCAAAATTCATAATTATTTAGTTGTCTCAACTCCTATAGTCTGTGGAGCAGTAAAAATAAACTAATCTCTGACTGAAACACCATGCTTACCTCATCTTGGATATATCATATTAGATTAGTTTATTTTAACATTAAAATATCACCATCATCATCATCATCATTCAAAGAATTCAACAATATATTCAAAACAATGTTAAAACATAACAATATATAACAAAAATATATACATTTTACAACATTTTCATGAAACCACAATGATATACTCATGCAGGGTTTCTAAATAAGTGCTTATATTTTTGGCTCAAGGGACTTAACTTCAGTAGGTAAGTATGGGGCGCCGTTTGTAAAGCGGCTCACGCTGAAAATAACAGCAACATTTTGTCACATTTAGCTTCAAACAATGTTTAAAAAACTGGTATACATTTTTGACGGTCACTTTTTAGCACATTTACAACAATATTTGTCAACTTAGAGATATTTTAAATAGTTAAATCTAAATATTAAATATTACACCTAAATGTTAAATCTAAATGTTAAATCTAAATCTAAATCCGGTTACCGGCATTTTGAATTTGCATATTAGTTAAATATTTAGTTTCACCCGAAACATTTAGATTCACCATTTAGATTTAGATTTAGATTTAACATAGATTTAGATTTAACGTTTAGATCTAGATTTAGCATTTAGATTTAACATTTAGCATTTAACATTTAGATTTAGATTTAGCATTAGCATTTAGATTTAGATTTAGATTTAACATTTAACATTTAGTTGTAACATTTAATATTTAGATTTAAAGGTACAATATGCAAGAATTTTGCATTAAAATATCCCATAATCTCAAGGCCAGTGTTATATATTTTGTTAAGTTGATTACTTACAATATCCCAAATGTTTCCAACTATTTTTAAATCGTGAGAAAATTGCGATTTTAACCAAGGAAACGGGGCGTTAGAGCAGGGGGGAGCTGGGAGTCCTGGACAAATGTGGAAGTTGTAGTTGTAGCGTCTATCAAGCAACAGACGTTAGCTTGTTTCTTGCAGTATGGAACACATTCTTTACCAATTGCAGCTGGTTCTGTCGACAAAGCATGCTTAATTTTATATTTTCCTAATGTAGCATTCGGTAATAGTTATGTTTATGTAAGGGAAGTATTATTGCTTTAGATTTGTGTTTAGTTTATTGACATTGTTTATCACGTCTGGTGTTTATGGCCATGTAAATAAATATAGCATGTGTTCTACATAAAGATTAATCAGTATTTTGGCAAATGATGTGGGTATGTTCGAATGTACTTTTACAACAATTGTTTAGAATATGTAAAACTGCGCCGCGTTATCACAACAATGAATTCGACATACAGTAACATCTATGATAACCAATGTAGTATTAAACCTTACTTTTCTTGCGGTTAATTCATTTTAATGAAATAAAAGTGTGATGAGGTTCAAGAGTCAGGAAGGAAGAAGACAGGGGTCGGCGTGACTGGGACTCGTACTTTATTAAAATAAATCAAAACAAACAAAAGTCGTGCACAACGCGCATTCACCGTGGCAACCGCGACGGCACAAAACAGTTCAAAAATGAGAGCTCGGATCCACCGGTTTTCTTTCTCTGCGTCCAATTTTCTCTCCAGTCTCTCTCTCGTTCCAGCGCGCGGCTTAAAAGCGGTTCTCCACGCCGATCACTGCAATAAGACACAGGTGTTCGTCATTTGCACTTGACCTACTTGCTCGTCTCTTCTCTCTCCCATTACAGACCGCGCTGAACCACGCCCCCCTCGCCACAAAAAGCATGTCATTATAAAAAAAGAACTTAGCCTCATCCATGAACATGATTTTTCGATTCCCGTCTGACTGATTTACATCCACGGTGGAGTTTAAAACGACAGTTCCCATCATTCCACGCTCCTTCACATCGTCATCAAGCTACGCCGTTGTTGTTGTTTGGAATGTAGCGCCCTCTAGAGGCCAAAAATTCTTGCATATTGTAGCTTTAACATTTAGATTTAGATTTAGATTTCACATTTAGATTCAACATTTAGGTTTAGATTTAGATTTAACATTTAGATTTAACATTTAGATTTAGATTTAACATTTAGATTTAGCATTTAGATTTAACATTTAACATTTAGGTGTAACATTTAATATTTAGATTTAACTATTTAAAATATCTCTAAGTTGACAAATATTGTTGAAAATGTGCTAAAAAAGTGACCGTCAAAAAATCATACCAGTTTTTTAAAAAAAATTTGAAGCTAAATGTGACAAAATGTTGCTGTTATTTTCAGCGTGAGCCGCATTACAAACGGCGCCCAATAGGTAAGTAGCGCAATTTCATAAATATGAAATAAGAAATAACTGATTTTGAATTTATAGTCAGTGCAGGTTTTTAAACCTGTCAAAAGCCTGTCTACCCCTGTACTACAGTATTCCAGACACACTTGCTCTCTGCAGGGGTTTTCACACTGCATTGTCTAGAACGTACAGAAGAGGCAGCACGGTGGCTCTTCAACCAGGTCCTTGTATACTTTCTAGGATCAAACTTTGAAGTAGGGGGTCCGTTGATGTTAATCATCATTCAGTTTGATATGTTTGAGACCAGAGCCCTTTTGACTGTGCTTATATTGTTCATAAGGTTAAAGTTCCTCTCACACTCTGCTGTGCTGACAGGCAGGGCCGGCCCGAGGCATAAGCGAACTAAGCGGCTGCTTGGGGCCCCCTCGCCACCAGGGGGCCCCCAAGCGAGTTTTTTTGGGCTCACGTATCTCTCATTAGAATCAAAATGTTTCAACATTCGCGATGGATTAGGATGGTAAACTATTCTTTATTATAGGCTTCTTTGTACTTCACCCACGTTCCAATATCGAGGGGAAAAAATCATTCTCTTCACATGCACAAAAATGTGCTTGAAATCCAATATCGAGGGAAAAAATCATTCTCTTCACTCACATGCGCAAAAATGTGCTTGGAAACATCACAGTGGAGCGGTGCTTAGGCTACGCAGTGCTGAATGGTACGAATTGTAGGCTACTACTGACTATTTAAACAGAGCAGTGTAATTTTTATATGTTAGGTTGACTATTTTATTATTATATTTTATTAAGGCTATAACGAACAGGCTGCGATGTCAAGATTGCAATGCTGGAATATGTTGTGTGTGTGTGTGTGTGTGTGTGTGTGTGTGTGTGTGTGTGTGTGTGTGTGTGTGTGTGTGTGTGTGTGAGGCGCGGGCGCGATCGAACAGTGGAAACATAAAATCATACTCCGTCATGTTCATACAAGACATCATTCAAACTGCAAAGTGTTGCAAAACGTTGGAGGATATTTTGCAAATAATTTTTTTTAATATGTTTTGTGACAATTTGTTTTCAGAAGTTTCAAAGAGTTAGTAAAAGAGTAAAGAAAAAGTTAAAACATTTTTAAGTATTTATTTTGTATTAATACATAACCTCATTGTATTAATTTATAATGTGACATTATAGAGTGACATTGTGTCAATAATCGTCAAGCACAGGTGACTCCGCGTGGTGGGACGGGGCCCCCCAAATCAAATTCTGCTTAGGGCCCCCAAAAGGCTCTTGGCCGGCACTGCTGACAGGGAATGTTTTCATACAGTTAATGAGCGGTTTCAGGTCATTGGGCTCACTGCTGGGCTCTTCCAGTAGGTCCCGCATCCCATTCAGTGCTTGGTCTGTGCACAAGTTAAATCTCTTGCACAGTCGCTTAACTTGTTCTTCACCATGGCGGATGCTGGGGTTTGATGGCCATTTACTCTGATCAAGGATGCTGAGGTCCTTGATGGTCTCATCTTCGAAAGAAAAGCGTTGCTCAAGATTGTTCACAAGGCTTTGTAAGAACTGTCCTGGATTGATAGACTTGAGCTTTGTATTTCTTTTCAAGGCTATAGATCGATACACCCCACTCTCTTTGCTTCTAAAGCCTCACCATATTTCTCACCTGGACTCTCTTTAAATGAATGTATCACTCTGATTGTGCGTTGATGCTCTGCTCTGAGGAGAGTTATAGAACGAGCCTGAAGCTCCTGTGACAGGACACTTAGTTCATGGAGTGTGTCATACATGAGCCCAAGGTCACAAATAAATTCAGGACTTTGAACACGGTCCAATAAACCTCTGTACATTTGCTTCTCTGTGTTGGACCTCCTCTCATTAGAACAGGCATTCTTAAAGTGCTGCACAAGAGCTCCCAGTGATGTCCAAACAGCATGAACACCGAAAGCTACTGGCCACCCAGTGTACATCCAAGACTCTGCCAATGCGAAGAAGTTGTGAGCCTACTTCAGCTGCTGCATCTTTGAGTTCACTCTAATTTTTGTTTGACATACTATACAGAGAATATAGCTTGCGCATAAAAGCTTTAAAGTGATTGACCGAGTTTACCTCATCAATTGCATCTGACACAGCTATTCAAGTCTATGGTCCATACAGTGCAATGCAAAAAGCTTTGGGAATCTCAAGGTCACCCTGGTTGCTACTCCTGACTTTTTTTCCTAACATGACGCTGGCGTCATCAGTCACAAATGCTACCCAGTTTTCAAGAAGCGATTCTTCTGTAAAGCCAGCATTAGTTAAACAAGTGAGTAAACCCTCTACTATGCCATCTGCTCTCTGATTGTCCAGTTCAACAAGCTCAAGGAATATGAATTCAGGGCTTTCTTCTTCTTGGACTGATGCTTTAACTGAAACTGTCATGACAGCTTTGTGACTTAAAGAAGAGGCCTCGTCAATTAGGACAGCTAACTTACTCGATGATGCTATTATGCTACTGATGATTTTGCTCTGCATCTCATTGGCAACATGTTTAATTATTTGTGTTGCACTGTAACGTGAATGAAGTATTGAGCCCATCTTTATACCATTCAATTCCTGCAGCTCAATGAGGCTCTTGTGGTCAGAAAAGGGTCTGTTCTTTTTGGCCAAATGGTAGGCTGTTCGAAACACAGCTTCGGTTTCCTTCACGTAGGACTCAGTCATAGCCTCCACCGCATTCTCAATGACCGCTTCTTTCTGTTGTTCTCTCATCTTCACAACTTGATTGTGCGCCTTAGACAAAGCATGTTTCCTCACCTTATTTCTCAAGATTGACAGACTTGTCTCTCTACTTCTCTGGCCAGATGCTTGAATTTCAAAGTTCATCCATTCTTTTGAGAGAGATACACCTTGCTCCTTGACGATCCCAATGGAGTTCACACTGCTACAGACCAGGCACCCTGTGAAGCATAAACAATGTAACTACTGTATTCATATTTGTGTGTGTGTAGTGTCAATTTCTCCCACATACATGCAAGCACACAAATTATATATTTCTCTGTGTTCACTGTTTTAGAAGCTGTCAAACCTAACAATCTACCTAAACTTTCACAATTTTATGTTTTTGTATCCTAACCAACTTGGATTTAAAATCTTCTTTTTGTTTGGCTGTCCACAGGTCTGGGCAGTCATTATTGGTATCTACATAAAACAAACAAAATAGAAAAAAAACACAACAACATGAGTGATTGAATTATTATGGGCTATAAATGTAACTATATAATACGTAATTAACATTTATATATGTACTATATACATTTTATTTGGGGCTATAAATGTAACAAATGAAACAATTACTATAACATGAACATTACTAAATTGAGTTCATTGCCATGAGAATTTCAAACAGCAAAGGTAGCTGTCAAAATAATGAAAGCATTCAAGTAATGCATATTATATTGAAAGCAGGCGCTCTTGTGGTGTGGGATGCATTTTCTTGGGCCAGACACACATTTAAAAAAAATAACATCTTAAGTGTTCAACTTCATCTTTCACTCTTAATGAAAATCCCCCTTCCACGCACAAGTGGTCACTAAATGGTTTAATTGTGTCACAAACTGTGACAATAGCATGCTTTACGTTCAGCAGTGGCATAACTGGGGTCCCTAAACATTTAACAGTCAGTTGCACGCAATGTGAAGAACTCTGAATTGGCATATTAACCTGAGTGTATATGCTACATGGCTTTACCAGTGACACGCTTCTAAAACGTCTAAAGAATCAGTTAGGGAACAATGTTAAATAATCTTTATATATATATATATTTTTTTTTTTTTTGCATTTTTTTTCATTTTTTTTTAATAAAGTTTTCATTTTTCATATTGATATGGGTTTTAACTTGGTGTGTGCCAAATTTGGTGTAATAATCATGGATAAAGTATGGTTGCTAGGTGATTTTGTTTTGGAACCTTCAGAAAACTTTAACTAGATTTTTCTCAAAATTGACTTTGCTGACTCTATCCACTTCAAACAGGTGGAGCTCATTCCTTTTTTTTTTTTTTTAAACATACATCATTTTGAAGTTTTTATTTATTTATTTTTATGGAGTATGTTTAAATAACAAGAACTCCTTTTTGAAAATCTGCTCATTCTGACTCATTTTGCCAGCACGGGTCACATTTATTCCTAATGTATTTGTTGAGGTAGTATTGTATTTTGTTACATTGTGTTGAAAAGAAGACGCTACAGAAAGGTGTTTATTTCGTTACATAGTTGAAACATTGGTCAACTGTGAAACATTTATGCACATTATATGCTTTATAAGTCTTGGTTGTGGCAAATAAAGTTTAAAGGTCCCATATTGTCAAAACTGAAATTTCCTGGCTTTTTGCATGATAACAGAGGTCTAGGGGTTATGTAACTACCATATAAGTTTCAAAACAGTCATTCCACACACAAATGCACACAGCCTGCATAAACTAGCTGTGCCTTTTCACAAGCCATTGTGACTTCCGTAACCCTACATTGTGGGGAAAACTGTAGGTTTGGGGGATCAAATATGATGTAAATATGATGTCATTATACCATAAAGTCACCATAAAACATGGAAACCCAACGTGAGTGTGTGTGTGTGTGTGTGTGTGTGTGTGTGTGTGTGTGTGTGTGTGTGTGTGTGTGTGTGTGTGTGTGTGTGTGTGTGTGTGTGTGTGTGTGTGTGTTAACCCCCAATGCCACTCTGCATGCACACAGTTGAGACAGGCATTCCATCTTTGACAGCTATGACAGATTAAATACTTAGCATAGTGGAAGTGAAATGGCATGTTTGTCCCCCCACTGACCATTCCTGCTATTTTCTGACTGAAATATGACCACAGATATGACACAGGGGTCTGATGGCTCTTCTTGCCTTCAAGGGCAATTGGGCTAGGCAAGTGATTTATGCTTTATAATGTGAAGGATAACCAGGTATACTTAGTTTTTGAGTGGATAAATATTAGTATATCAGATAGTATAGAGGTTTTGGTTTTGGTTTTGGTTGTGGTTGGAGCACTGCTGCATCTCCAGGAAACTGTGTGGGTTGAAGAATAGTTTGCCCAAAAATTCTTTCATTATTTACTTACAGTCATGTTATTCCGAATCTTTTTCTGTGATACACAAAGATATTTAGTGTTTTAGTGTTTTGTCCATTCAACGAAAGTCAATGGTGTCCAATGTTGTTAGAAACCCAGTGACTTAAAAAAAAAAAAAAAAAACTTCTTTTGTATTCTTTTGTATTCAAATTATGATTAGAGGGGCAGATTATCAATTAATAAACACTTATTTTTGTGCAGTTCCTTGCACAATATGATGCAATACCTCAAAACACTTTTACCACCATACAGCATGATTTGTAAACTAATGCATTTTGATGTTTTTATCACATAACCAGCTCCATATATATGGCTTTTCTGACATAGTAAACTTGCTCAGAAGCTCACCTGATACAGCATTTCACTTATGATGTAGAGCGCTCAGGTGCAAGTCCTGTGATACACAAGTCTGTCAGGTTTCATGAAAAGATGAGGTGAGGACTCAAGATGCAGAGTTATGGCCTTTATTTAACAATACTACCCTGTGTGGGAAAACACGACCGGCAACTAGACTGGGCAGGGCAGGACAGGACAAGGCAGGGCAGAAACGGACACAGCGGGAACATTAGACGATGAACTGGCACAGGACTGCAAACACAAGCAGAATAAATAGGATCGGTGAGATAAATAAACCAATAATCTGATAAAAAGAAAGGCAGGGTTAGACAATAGACACATAAACATGACATGCTCACCACAAACATGCCAAAAACAAGAGCACATGGCCACACTAAACAAACACAAACACACTAAATTATGTTTTATTAGCAAAGTTCAGGAGGAGCACGTTCAGATAATTAACCTAATTAACACAGGAGGGGCACATTCTGTTAATCAACTCAATTAACGAGACATCCAACTTCCGGCCGTGCCAGAAATTCCGCCTATTGGAAGGTGGACAGTATTGAGTCTGAGGCAAGTGCTCATCAATTGGTATGATTGGTTCAATTGGTAAAATTTGCTTTACTTACAAGATTGATAAAATTATAACTATGCAATCATCTAAAACAGTATCGCATCAGGCAGTGCATTGTAGTCTCCCTGAGGAAAAATTCCATTCATTCGTTGCAATAGGAGAAGAAGAATTGTCTAAACTCGTTAAATCATCTAAATCAACATGTATCCTATACCGACTAAGCTACTGAAAGAAATGCTTCCAGAAGACTCTTCGAAAATGCTTCCTCTTCTTAATATCATTATTCATCTTTGTCACTAGGATATGTACCGACAACTTTTAAGCTGGCTATTATTAGACCTCTTATTAAAAAAACGCAACTTGAGCCTAGAGAATTAGTCAATTACAGGCCGATCTCAAATCTACACTTCTTGTCAAAGATACTAGAAAAAGTAAACATTGTATAAATTTTTAAATATTGCTGACTACTTACAAAGCACTAAATGGTTTAGCTCCTCAGTACTTGAGCGAGCTCTTAACGCATTATAGTCCTTCACGCCTATTGCAATCTCAAAACTCTGGCCAGTTGATAATACTTAGAATATCAAAATCGACTGCTGGAGGTAGATCCTTTTCCTATTTAGCACCTAAACTCTGGAACAGTCTTCCTAAAATTGTCCAGGAAGCAGACACACTCTGTCAGTTGAAATCTAGACTAAAAACACATCTCTTTAACCTGGCATACATCAAATTATACATTCCTATTATTCAAATCAGTTAAATGATTATTAGGCTGCATAAATTAGGTGAGCCGGAACCGGGAACACTTCCTATAACACCCGATGTACCCGTTACACAGTGTTGTAATGTAACGGAGTACAAATACTTCGTTACTGTACTTAAGTAGAAATTTCACGTATCTGTACTTTACTTCGTTATTTAAATTTATGTCAACTTTCACTTTTACTCCACTACATTTCCTAGATAAAATGTATACTTTTACTCCGCTATATTTCCACTAAGCATCTTCGTTACTCGTTACTACAAAATAAAATCAGAAGAAATGTGTGCGACTACAATAAGGGAGGTTTGGCGAATCACTGCTCCTAGATTGCAGTTCGCACGCTCCGCACGGCGCGCGCTCTATTTCAGCGTAATGCTTGTTTGTTGCCATGCCAAAGGAGGAGGAAGCACAACTGAAACCGCCATGGAAGCACGAGCACCTGCTGGAGGACCTGGAGCAGGTTTAACCAGAGCTGCCAACTCTCACGCATTCACCGTGAGACACACGCAATTGACATTTTTCACACGCACAGAAAAATCGCGAAGCAAAGAGGACACGGAGACCGACAGACTAGACAAAGCAAGTTACTTTATGACAACTTACCGAAATGTATATTCCTCATATATAATATCGATCAATAAGTGTTTTTCATCAGCGTGAAGAGGTCAATAACATAGCTGAAGGACAATTATGTCACATTTACCTCAGGAAAGCCATTTAATAAACATAGGCTAGCCTATAGCACAGTTGGCAAGAAAAAAAATAGCTATAGAGAGTATTTTGCTAAATATGTGTTCTATATTAGCCTACATATTTATTATATTTTTACTTATATCATTAAAGTTTTTTATTATAATAATAAAAAACGCATTATATTTAATTATTTTTAACCTTAAATAATAGCCTACTACCAGCTGATAGGGCTCTCTGTATGTTTACAGCATTAGGTGAGTTTTTTTTTTTTTTTTTTTTGAGAAAAATTAACGCCTATCTTGTGTAGCCTACCTAATATTTATACAAATGAGTCAAAATTAAATAAAATCACAATTGAATTGAAATAATAAAAAAGCGTAGCTTACCAGAAATTGTACCATGTAAACATTGTAACATGTCACTAAACCTAATAAAATTCAGTTTAATTACAAAAATGTTAGTGACAATCACAATACACTTATTGTGATGCAATTTTTTTTACAGCTAAAGGTACATGCAGTGGGAAATAAACGATAACACAGGTAGCCTACAGTACAGGCTACACAGTCCCTCCAGTTTTTCGCGTTTCCGTGATCACTGAATTCAACGCATAATCCAAAAAAAAAAAAAAACTTTTACTTTTACTTCAATTACTTAAGTACATTAAATATCAGAAAATTACTTTTGATACTTAAGTACAGTATATATCAGATACTTTAAGACTTTTACTTAAGTAATATTCTAAAAGGTAACTTTCACTTCTACCAAAGTCTTTTTCTAGTACGATACTTGTACTTTTACTCAAGTATTGCTTTCTAGTACTTTATACAACACTGCCGTTACATCATAAGAAGAATGGCATCTATGCTAATGTTAGTCTTTCTGCTTATTCCAAGGTTTACTGTAATCAGCTGGATCCAGGCCGTATGCAGACCAGATGGAGGACCTGCACCTAGACAGGACCACAACGCATGATGTAGTCAGCCAGATTCGGGCCGTATCCAGACCAGATAGAGGACCTGCGCCTAGACACGACCACAACGCATGATGTAGTCAGCCGTATCTGGGCCGTATCCAGACCAGATAGAGGACCTGCGCCTAGACACGACCACAACGCATGATGTAGTCAGCGGGATCCGGGCCGTATCCAGACCAGATGGAGACCCTGCACCTAGACACGACCCCTACACATCCCTGAAGTGTCAGCAGAGATTGTGTCAACTAGACTCTCCCCTGTGAAGGCCTCATCAACACGACAGCCATCTGCACTGATCCTCAACAAACCCGTCTCCATCCCGATGTGATGACTCTGATCTTCAACCAGATGGAACTGGATAATATTATGATTGTTCCAAACCAATCTGACTTCTGACCTATAATGCTGCCTGAATCATAATCATACACTGTCCGTTCATTGGCCAGAGGAGAACTGGCCCCCCCGACTGAGCCTGGGTTCTCCCAAGGTTTTTTTATCCATTCTGCCACCTGATGGAGTTTTGGTTCCTTGCCACTGTCGCCTTTTTCCACCTTTGTTGCCATTGTCTTGGCTTGCTTAGTTGGGGACATTAAATTTAACATTTAATTTAATATTCAACAATAATATTGATCTGCCTGCATTTACACTATTATAGAAGTACTGAACTGAGCTGGACGATGACATCACGGTTTACTCCAGATCGGCTATATATAGTATATATATATATATATACACACTTGATGCATTTCTTCAGTTGCAAGCTGAATTAGATGTGCATTTTATACAAATTCTCCAGTCTTGGAAAACAATCTTGGATAAAATCTACACTTATAATACAGTATTTTACATGTTTAACACACCAATGCAATATTGAAAATGGCTTTAAAATCTCATAAAAATAAATAAATAGATAAAAAGCAATGCTGTTTGTAAAGAGCAATATTAAAAGGAATAGACTCATCCGAATATGTAAACCGTTAACCATTATTGAGGGGAACCCTGCGATGAAGGGTACATACAAGGAGACTGCATCTCCATAACAAGGAACCTGACCTTCTACAAACATTTCCACTTTATTTAATAATAATAATAATAATGAGTTCCCATCAGGACAGCATATCTGGAGTAGGACTCATACCGTCTCTTCTGCTGTCAGTATGTTATAGCCTCTATAACCACTGATGTGGGTTGAATGACATTGAGGATGAATGGCAGCTCTTTGATAATAGAGAAAAGACTGAAATGCTGGCAGACACTTAGATGGATGCCTCAGGTTTTGGATATGAGACATATAGAATGGGAATTGTGTCTATTGTTTAGCAGAGAATGCATGTGAATGACTATGCTTTGCAATGAACGCAAGCTCTGTGTGTTTGTCTCCAAAGATTTGTCAGCAAGAGATTTCAGCAGGAAGCTGCTTTCAAAGCTGTAAATGACATACACAGAGGGAAACATGCTAGCAGTGCCATTTACCAACAGAGGGAAAGACAAAGTGAAAATAAGAAGGAAAGGTGGCCATAATTACCTCAGAGCCTCAGCGAGTCTCCTCATAATGTGTTTGACTCATAAAGATTGCATTAAGCCTCTCTGTGGAACAAAAAGAACAGCTCTCCTTTTTTACTCATGTTCTCAACTCCTGTAAATTTGTGAATGAAACCTTTTGGTGCATATAGCTTATGATGTTGTGCTTCAGTTATAAGTGAAGGGAGTTGCTTGCATGGACCATCCGTTGAACTGCACATTTTTCATGAACATGTAGTGCACTTTTCTTGGGCAGGATAACTATCCATCCTAAATAGTATGTAGAATAAGTGTGTCCCAAAGCATAGTATGCTTCGAGCGAGGTCGAAGGCGGAAGGTGGATATCCTCTTTAATTGATATTGCTTGAATTTCTTCATTACAGCAAAGTAGTACTGTAATACAACTTTTTTTGTCCCTCAATTTGAATGAACATATTTGGACAAATCTGATGATTTCTAAGCTCATAATGGAGTTGTCAAGGTTATTCTTTGATTAGTTTGATTTTCATGCAGTCTTTCTTCAGTTACCATAAGAAACCTGGGGCACGTTCAAGCTCAAACCGGTGCGCAACATTTTGCTATGGTTTCTGGGTTAAACGACATGTTTCCTGGAAACGATATGCAACTGTGTGCAATGGGGTTTGAGATACGTTTTCTCTTGTTTGGTGGGTGTGTCAAAAATGTCATGTTTGTCGTTTTATCCTGAAATGCGAGGCAAATGTTGGATCATAATAATTAGGAACCACAGGTTCCACAAATCCCTTCACTTGATTGGGATGTTATCTTTTATTCTGGACTGCAAGGGCAGTGACAGTAACACTGAGCGTATTTTGCAGTATTAAACACGTATTTACACCGATTTCATCAGGCTCCGAAAATTCTTCAAAAAGAACACAAAGAATGGCCTTCTCAGCTGCAATAGTTGCAACTCTTGCATCATCAGAACAGGATGTTCAACGCACCACCGTTTCCGTTTAAAAAAAACGTTTTGCAACTTTTTGTCGGGATTGAACGCAGCCCTGTTTCCTTTGTTCTAGTTTCCCGCCAGTCGTTAGTTCCCATGGAGATTTATTAATGTCACGATCTGCTCCGAGACACAAAGGTTTAGATCCAAACGCAGCTTTATTGTATGGGGCAATCCAGAGGCGTAATCCAATGTACCGGCTCAGGGACAGACACCGGCTCAGGGACAGACACCGTGTCGGCGGCCATCTCTGCTGAGGGCTCAAGCGACATGGCGGTGGTCATCTCGTCTGGAGACACTGGCTCGGTGGAGACCATCTTGTCTTGGGACACTGGTTCGGCGGCGGCCATCTTGTACGGAGACACTGGCTCGGCGGCAGCCATCTTGTACGGACACACTGGCTCGGCGGCGGGGCCATCTTGTACGGACACACTGGCGTGGAGTCGGCCATCTTGTCCGAAGACACAGGCGCGGGAAGAGGAAGAGGAACAGATTCAGGCTCAGTATCAGGATCAGATTCAGGCTCAGGAACAGATTCAGTCTCGGCGGGACGAGACTCTTGACGGGCAGACGTGACGTGAAGCTCAGTCTCTGGATCGGCAGAAGTGACGTGAAGCTCAGTCTCTGGATCGGCAGAAGTGACGACGTGAAGCTCTGGCTCGGCAGGACTGACGTGAAGAGGCTGATCTGGGAACGCTGAATGTGGTGGACCAAGCTCCATGGCCATTGCCTCTTGGAGTGTGATGCCCCTTCCCAAAAAAGGTTTAGGGGACATGTCCTCCTCAACCTCCCCAACAGTGAAGGAGGAACCACATAAAATTAGGGTATAGTCCAGAAAGTCTCTTAGACTACAATTAAACTTCCCATCAGGAAACCAAGATCTTATGGGCTCATTTAGTCCAAAACAGAAAATGTCCTTTAAAGCCACTTCATCAAATGGAACTTGAGAAGATAACTTACAAAACTGGTGAACATAGTCCTCAATAGGTAAGTCTCTTTGCTGGAAATGTAGCAGTTGGTCGACTGGGTCCATGGTTAGATTGGAAATGCTAATAAAAGCCGCTGGATCTGGGTATGGCGAAGTCTTCTGTCACGATCTGCTCCGAGACACAAAGGTTTAGATCCAAACGCAGCTTTATTGTATGGGGCAATCCAGAGGCGTAATCCAATGTACAGGCAAGAGTCATACACAGACAGGCAGTCGAAACAAACAGAGAAACAAACAGAGAAACAAACAGAGAAACAAACAGAGAAACAAACAAAGAGGGACCAGAGGCAAGAGAGTAATCCAGGGAACAGGGCAAGATATCCAAAACCAAGAGACAAGAAAACCAGGAGAATGCTCAGAAATGCCGTGTAACACTTAAACAAGACTTCACTGTGAGTGAATGAATGAACATGGTATAAATAGACTGAGACTAACAGGATAATGAGACACAGGTGAATGCAATCAGTGAATGAGGTACAGGTGAATGTGATCAGTGATAAGTGATGATGAGCCCGGGCAGTGAGTTATGGGAAATGTAGTTTGTGAGTGATAATAGTCTTATGTGGAGTGCCCTCTGGTGGCTCTCAAGGGCACTCCAGCTGGTGACCGTTACAATTAACGAGCACACCTGACGGCATTTAATTCATCACCATGTGTATTTCAGTTCCTCATTTCCGTTCCAGGATTGTTTGTGTGTTGAGTTATGCATGCTGTCACTTTGCTTTTTTCCCCTGTGGCTAACCAGAGTTTTGTTTAATAAATCCGTTTGTTATTTAAATCATTTTGGAAGTCTTCATCATATATATATATATATTTTTTTTTTTACAGAATCCCGGACCGCAAACAAAATGGATTATTCCGCAATACAACTCCGATCCTTACGCCAAGGAGGAAAACCTCAGGAGGATTTTGTAGATTAATTCCTGTAACTGTGCTATCAGGTGTGGTGGGTTGAGTACACTTTAAAAATGCACTTTCGTAGCGGCCTTAATGATGAACTACTCCAAATAATGTTTGTGGTGAAAGACAATGGTTGTCTATTTGAATACATCAAATATGCATGGTATGTGGTTGGTTTCTACGTATTGTAGAGGAAGAAGCCCACTCTGAACCAGCTATACTTCTCAACCCAGTCTGCCCAAGATCCTCCAGTGGAACACATGTAGCCAAGCCTAGAGCCCAGCCAGCCTACATCCCGCAGCACGGATACGACGCCAGAGCCCACCACAGACAGGGAGCTTATGCCTGCCACGATGAATGAGCCAAAGCCCACCGGAGCCCTTAGTCTTCAGCCCTTCACCAGCCCCTCATCTGCTTCCTGAACCACCTTCTCAGTCACTTTATGGCACGAGCCTGTGGGGGGCGTTCTGTAACGGTTATGCTCTGTTTAGTTTGATTTCATGATTTTAATTTTTTTTCCTTTGTTCTAGTTCCCCGCCAGTCATTAGTTGACATGTTCATTCACTGATGAACACAACTGTCTGTATTTAGTTAATCACTATGTGCATTTAAGTTCCTCATTTCCTTTCAATCATTGTCCGGTGTGTTGAGTTATGCATGCAGTCACGTTGCCTTCCCGTGGATTACCTGATTTGTGTTTAATAAATCCTTTTGTTATTTAAACCATTTTGGAACTCCTCCTCCATTGGACTAAAATGTTACAGGAGGTAACATCAGCTATTATGATTAAAAATGATTAAAAAAAAAGTTTGTTTACAATGGGACATGATGGATAAGACAAACTCCTGCCATAAATCCAAAACAGGGTACTCCTTTCATGATGAAAAATAAATCTTTGTAGACCCAAGCAATATAAGACACAGAAAACTGTCGCACATATATTTTCTTTCTTTAACCTTCTAAAGCTTCACTCAGCAGACAGAAAAAACTTTAAGGCACATTTTTGCAAGACTTATTGGCAAGATATTCATTTTACTCCATAGGCCTGTAGTGGTTCACTTATTAGCAGGCCCAGACAGAGTATGAACTTTCCACTCTGATTTTGAAAGAGAATTCTTCAGAATGAATTTAAACATTGTAAAGTGTGAGCTAAAGGTATAGCATACTACACGTATATTGGCTGCTATAACCAAATTTGTCAAAAATGAGCATGTACTGTATATTGAATTTCTGCTTGTATCTTAGCGCTTCTGTGGTTCACGACTTCACACTTACATATAATCACATAAAATAAAGGTTATATGTATTTGGCGAGCTGTCCGAGCTTTGAATTTGGCCCGAACCCCCCATGCTGGGATAGGAATAGTTAGGAGTGAGTAGATGGGGTGGTGGAGGGATGCTGGAAAACTGTCGTGGGAAAGAAGGAAGTCTACTGCATATATCTCTTGCTAATTGAGTTGATTAACTGAACATGCTCCTCCAGAACTCTGTTAAACAAACATCATGTAGAGATTCCATGTGGACCTGCACTGATGGTATGAAACTTCTTATATAGGTCAATCATAAGAAATGAGTGTATTTGACTGATCTATAGGAGAAACGCACTAGAATGAAGAATGCACTCACTTGTTTCAAAATATTTAATTGTTACACTTCATTAGTTTGCTCTAATTCAGCTGTAATCCTCACTCCATGTTTCCAGAGCAGAAAAACAAGTTTAGTGTTAATTTAGTTGCAGTTTTGTGAGCCAAAGATCTGGCCCAGGCCTTTTGATCCCATTTCCAATTAAGCACATTGAAAAGGTTTAATCTGTGAAGCGCTAGAGTTTTTGTTATTAAAACCCTAATTTTCCCCTGGAAGGGCTAATGTGAACCATTTTGGCACATTTCAACAAGAGGAAGAAATAGTTAGAGACTTTCCAGCCAAATATCGCAAATATATTGTAGGTTTAGATCAAGTTTATAGTGTATTTGATAATAAACACTACAGCATCACATTTTTGTAAATGAATTAATTAATTAAAACGGCCATTTCCTCCGATGTTGGTGTCTGTAATAAAAAATATATTTTTCTAAGTGCTAATGTGTAAAATTCATTAGATGAATCACTATAATTAAAATGGCGATTAAACGGTTTGTCACATATTCTTCCCCATGTTTTTCATACCTATCACAAAAAGTATTCTTTATGTGTGGAAGTCAAAGACTGTGATTGCTGTTATATCATTGAAGAGCTTTTCTCTTCCCATCATAAAAAACAAAAACAAAAACAAAATACATGTTTGACTCGATTTTTCATTCCTCTCGAGCTGTGGCTGTTGTTCTTCTCCAAAGGTTTTTTTCCCATACTTTTTGATGAATGGGCACTGACAAGGTTCTGCTTGGCGATTAGATCTACACAGAGATTGCAACTTCAGGGGATGACGAGTCTCAACTGCTATTGCTTCATTTACAAGCTGCTGAGTCTTTGAAGTGAGGCAAATAGGACTAAATCAGCTAACAAATAAGTGTAAATGTGAAATCTGGCATCTAAATGTGATGATAATAAAACTACTCTAACCTAATTTGAATGGTAAAATGATTAAACATCTTGTAGACTAACATGGCCAAAAGGATTTTAACAGCAACAATGGTTAACAACTATTTAATAATACAAGAAATATAACACAAACCATTGGAAAAAGAATAAATAAATAAATATTGTTGTCCGTAAGCAATAAATTGCTTAATGCAAAAATATTAATTAAAGGTAGGGTAGGTAATCTTTTTTCTAAAAAAAAACATTCCAAATTTGTTTAAACTGTCTTTATATACCAATACATAATTAAAATGTAAGTACTCTGAAAAAGAAAATATAAAAATCGAGTGACTGTAGACCTTTTAATCTGCAATAAACACAGCTCATTATTTCCATTCACTCCCTCCCTTCTGAGCTCCTTCCAAAGCCACGCCCCCAAAACACATGAACGCGCGACGCCAAACGCTCAGGCTGGAACAAGACGCATTTATTACCTGAGACGAGTGGAGAGGAAGGAGCGCAGTACATACAGTGACATCATGTCAGAATCACATGTAATAAAATACCTAACTTTATCACTATGAATATAAACAAATAAGATTTCTTTTAGTACTCACTATCAAGCTAGCATATCGATAATGGTAAAGTTTCATTCGGTAACGAGCTATATTTATAAGGCAAAACTAAAAACAGGTTGCATTGATACACGTTTTTCCATTACCATCAGTTACACTGTGATGAAGGTGAATTTCGTGTAAGATTCATAACATATACGGTGTTTTGCATGTAAGAGTTTCCATGATGAAAACCTTGTTGACTAATGAAGACTAACATACACTCCGAGTCCGGAGACAAGTACCGCATCGTCGGTTCGAGGACAGGTCCGGGGTTGAGGGCGAAGCAGAGGAGGTCGTTCAAGAGTGCGGGCAGGGTCCGAGGAAGTAGTTTTTGCCTTGTTTGCCTTCGCTGACTGCATATGCAGGTGCTTTGAGCTGAATATTTCCGGAACGGTGACATGTGATGAGTGCACGCAGGGCAGTGGGGCTCGGGCACGAGACATGAAGGCATCTGATTGGTTCTTTACATTCGCACCGAATGGCAGTGATTGGTCAGAGTTTTTACTGTCCTGCAGCTGCTACAGAGGTCTGATTTTTTTCATTCCTTTTTCTAAACACATAATGTATTGACTACTATCAGGATGGAAGGACCATTTCACCCAGTATAAAAAAAAGTGTTTCTGAACAGGATTACCTACCCTACCTTTAATCATTGCTTTGGCCAACTGAATTTGTAACTAGCCCCAAGAAAAATGTGACAACCTGCCTTGATTTGTCATATGCCTGTTGTTTTATTGTGTTCACTTGTTTACCTAATTATAATAATAAAATAAAAAAAAATTACAAAGATTTGCTGATTTAGGGATTTTTTGTATTTTAATGTAAGACATTAGGTTGAGAAATACACATTAGAACAATTATGCTTTAGTGTAATTGGTATAATATCATTTTCTACACTGTCTTTTTCTGTCAAATGTCTTATTTTATTTCAAGCATATACTCTTCACTCTGCCATGGTTGTCTCCATATGAAACAAAAGGCTAATCTAACTTTTGATTAAATTTAATTCTGGGCAAAGTTATTCACTGTGGTGAAAGTAAAATAATTGTCACACAGTTTGACATGCTTACTGTTTATTCCTTGTTATTTAGTTATCATAGGCAACCTATGACCTACAACATTGTCAGAGCATAGTTGAGGCAAAGATGAAAACATGGAGCTGGATGTAGGTGCAGCAGTATTTATTTAATAGCAAAATATAAATAAATAAACAAACAAATAAATAAATAAATAAATACATACTCTGGCTTTTCAGCGATCTAAAAAAACAGAACAACCTCAATACACTGACAATAACAGACACATTTTTTTTTTAAATGAGGGCTATAACTACACAGGGAAACACTAAGGACTAAACAAGACACAGGTATAACACACAAGGGCAAATCAAAAACCATGGCAACTAATGAACAGGGACAAAGGAAGCAGGAACTAACACAGGCAAATGAACAGGAAACAGTGCAAATCAAACAAGAACACAACAAAAACTCAAATTTAGACATGACAAACATATAACATAAGTTATTTGAAAAGTTCTGTAGCAACAATAAATTATGAGGGCATTATAAAAGTTTCCAAGTCAATGTGACCTTTATACAACAAAGAAAAACAATAGTTAGGTTGTTTTAATAGAAATCAACCCCTGGGACATAAAAGTGTACTCTTTCTATTTCTCACAGTGATGACAGGTACAGGCATACTGTTAGACTTCACTGGCACCATTAGTCTATAATTAACTTTTTTTCACCCTGCTCATCTTACGCCCATCGCAGACTCATATCCACCTTTACAATGAACATGGTACACATGCCCATCTGTTTCCCACAGTACTGTGGCATTGCTGCTCCATACTTGCACCAGCAGGAACTCAATATTATCTTAGACAGACAATACAATACCATCTCCATACATTTTCCCATTGCTTGGAGCACGAGGAAAATGGTGAATCTACACAAACTGCATTAAATGAAATGTTCTCCTTTCTATTTTCTTGATCGTTATTGATCTTACGTTACGTCAAGTTGTCATAACAAAGACATCTCAAACAGTGTCATATTTGCATAAAAAATGTCATAATTGAGCGAATGACACTTAATGACAGTTGTCATAAACATGCATAAAACCTCCTTCATATTCATGACATGTGTCATGTCATGATTATGAAGGTGTCATGTCAGTCTTATGCACACCCCTTCAAGTAAAGTGTTACCGATCAGGTAAAAATGTATGAATAAGACTCTATGAATACATATGAATTAGCCACCAATTCGCCAAAATGCTAAATAGTTATGAATTGCCATGAGACTGTGTTGGTTTAACTGCCGATATTCAAGTCTCGAGACTGTTCTCTTTCACTCTGTGAACCACTTAGCAATGTCTCTATACATAGAGAGGTGCTGAGCCAATCGCATATTCAACCCCCAAGCTTGTGTAGCTTGAAACCTGATTTAAAGGCACATTTAGTCCAATTAAATTATTTGGGTGTTGCAAAAATGACAGCAGCTTTTCTGGGAAAGGACTCAAGAAAATGTCTTGTAGAATTATTCTACTCAATTGGATTTGTTTCTCTGTTGCTCAAGACACAACCACTCCCCATTAGTTGTGAATTTATAGAAGACTTTTAATATCATTTTGTATACATTTCTAGCAGACAATGATAGAAAATAATTACTTTAAAAGATTACATAAAAAAAACATCAAACTGAAAGACATTTTTTCCCCCTGTGGTATTCAACATTACTCCACAGTGTTAAAAGTGCTCTAAGCGATGCTGGGTGACGTCACTTCTTGTTGACGTTCGAAGTATTGTCAAACATAAAGGAGGCTAGCTCGACCCTCCCTCCTCCTCATCCCGTCCCCTCCCCCTCCCTTCCGTGCTTCCTTCTAACAATATACTTCTTTTTGGTCGTGTGTCGGCCATATAAAAATTACAGAGAATATAATTCTAACGTTAGTCGTTGTTAGGACATCTCTCCTCTAGCTAACTTCCCTCTTCATGCTTCTCTCTCCTCCACGCCCCACACCCCCCTTCATGTGCGCGTGCACTAACCCCCCAACCCCTACCCCCAAATAATTTTTGTAGGTTATTGGCTGGAACACTGTTTGTTATGTTTCGTGGTCCAGGTTGGGCCAGTTTGTTTTTGTTGCCGTTTGTGGAGCCTGGGCTGTCTACAGAGACCGCGTTTTTTGTTTACAGTGTGTTCAGGGGACAGGCAGCTAGCGGATAGTGAGGAGATGTTTGCTGTATGTGAAAACAAAAACAAAAAAACAATCGGCCTAAAAAACGCGTGACATCGCTCAGAGCACCTTTAATTAAACTTAATTTGTGTTGGACTCTGAACAGACCTTTAACTTCAACCTCAAGGTTTTCAAATTTTGAAGCGCATATACTCAAAATGTGAAGCATTCATATTTTTAGCTGATCTCCGTTTTTACTTTATAAGCCATTATAATCCTCTGAGACAAAGATTCGTGAAGGTATCATTTGTCAACCTCACAGCTCCCAAGAACCAGGGAGGCCACAACCATCAAATCGCTGAAGACTGAACAACATAGAGAAGGCCATCATTCTTCATTGATATGTCTTAACAGTTTTTTTGTTTGTTTTTTTATCCAGAAAGCCATAGCGTCACATTTCAGTGGATGTTTTTTTTTTTTCTTCCAAAGAATTTTGTCTGTAAAGGAATACCTGAAAATAAAAAAAATAAAATTTGGTAATTTTCCAAATCTATAGTTGCTATTTTTCCATGGAACACAAATGGAGACACTTTGATTAATCTTTATGCATCTTTCCACACAAAAATAACTGCTTACAGGTTTGGAACGTGATGAGGGTGAGTGAGTAATAACAGAATTTTTATTTTTAGGTGAATTACTCTTTTAACAAAAGTGAAACGCAAGTCTTTCAACATTTTTCACCTGTCAGTCTAGCAGTTACCATATCAAACTACCATTAAAACATTTTTCCTCATGACTGATCATCCACTTATTACAATTTAGCAGGCCTACATCAAATTATATGCACACTTTGAGAATGAGTTATTTTATGCTACTCCTGGAGACACCCACGGCTTCCCTTATACTGAGTCAAATAACATCTCTGATCTCTGAAAGGATATTACATTCATCTTCAACTAAATGTCTGCTAGATATAAGACGACTATCAGCTTTTTGCCAGAGATTGACAAATTGACCTCTATTTTCCAGGTGTCAGCCTGTCTTCCAGACTCATTTCACATCTGCCAGCCCATTCACCCCCGTCTGTCATACCTCCATCAGTGATTTGTGAAAATTACAACCCACCAACAGTTTCAGTCTCCCTGACTGAACACTGCACTATATAATTAACCTTTATACAATATAAACAGTAAAAAATGGGAAAATACTTCTAAAGCATTTATTATTTTTATTTAATGTTAATTTCAACATTTAATATTGAAGTGATATTAAAATCAAAAGCTTTCTATTTTCTCCACGTTTCCACGTCAGATCTTGAGGTTAATGTGGAAAAAGATACTGGGAATTGCCTACTTGATTTGAGCAAATCAGGTAAAGAGGTTGAAAAACACCTATCCCCATTTGAAAATGGCCAATAATTGGGAAACATCTAGGTTACTAATGTAACCCCTGTTCCCTGAAGGAGGGAACGGAGACGTTACATTAGAACTAAACTGCCGAATTGGGATCTTGCCTGAGAGCCTTCGAGTAATAATAATAATAATAATAATAATACATTTTATTTGTTGGCGCCTTTCAAGACACCCAAGGACACCTTACAGAAAAAAATAAACAAGACATTAATACAAGCCCAACAATAATATCAATAGTAAAATCAAAATAATAGGTACGATCTTTATCCTAAAACCATAAAGTCCAGGAAATTACATTGGAATGATGAAATTTATGTAGGATAAGCTAATCTAAACAGATGTGTTCCCTTTCGGTTGGTCAGTCGACGCCACGTCGAGACCGACGAATAGGAATCTCGCTAGAGAGGCCAATCTACTTCGAGTGAAACTAAAACAAGCCAATACACATTGGCGTGCAATCATTTGCATCAGCTGTGCAGCCTCGCAGCACGGGTATAACAAGCAGCTGGTGTGATTGCACTTCAGCTTTTTGCTTTGGAGTCAAGCACTTCGATGCTCTCTACTAATTACAGAGTGACTTTACAAGCCTTTCTGGACCTCTCCATCTTCGGTGTGGGCATGACAGCACAGCAGCGCGAGCGGTCTTCTCTCTCTCTCTCTCTCTCTCTCTTTTTTGTTTTGTCAAACTGAGCAAAAACAAAATCTGTTATCACAGCTGGTAAGGTGTGCCTGAAAGCACTCAACGGCCGTTTTCATGGCTGGTAAGACCAGCAAAAGAGAGACAGCGCACAGACAGGTGCACATTCCTGTCTGTGTTCACGGTGACCGCTCCCCTGCGTGCTTCAGCACCAGTGAGAGCAGTCCCTAAAAGAGCTTACACAGATAGAACGCGTCTTTTTAAAGATGACATTCTACCTGTGTGTTTCTGGATGCGGTCGTTACCTGGGATCACGGGATGGTCACAATTGCTGCCTTGTGTGTCTGGGCATTGAACACGCCTAGGCAGCTTTTGTGGATGAGTCATGTACCCATTGTGGGAAGATGATCATCGCGGAGCTGCGGTCGAGACTCTCGTTCCTGCAAAGGGGCGGAGTCCCCGTACCTCTGCCTCAATCCAATACCCCTCAGAGGGTTGCTTCGGGCAGTGACATGGGAGACCTGAGGATTACGGTGAGCGCGTCTTCTTCGGGGAACCAACCCCCTAGGAGCCCTCACCCCTCTCACGCTCTGCAGCCAGTTGAGCCGCCATTGAAGAATGCCGGACCATCTTTGAGGTGTGTACCTTTGGTGCTCCCCACGACGACCAGATGTCGATCGCTTCATCGGAGGGTGGGTCAGATTTCTATGCGGATGACGACTCGGCGCCGCTACCTCCTTGAGATGATGGCCATGCTTTCCCAGGCCGCCAACGGGGTCGGGCTTGTGTGGAACCCTCCCCCGTGTCCCAGACCGGCCTCTTTGGCGACGCGGTCGAGAACTTCGCCCAGCAGTTCTCGGCTGTACAAAAGCAGACTGAGGCCATCAGACACATCCTGCCGTGGCGGCCAGCTGCTGCCTCCACCCCACCGCCTGCGCCTATCTCAACGACTGGCTCATACTAGCACACTCACGAGATCAGTTATGCGAACACAGGGACCTCGTGCTCAGGCACCTCAGCCAGCTGGGACTTCAGGTCAACTGGGAAAAGAGCAAACTCGCCCCCGTGCAGAGGATCTCTTTTCTCGGTATGGAGTTGGATTTGGTCGCACAGACAGCACACCTCACAGAGCAACGCACTCAGTCGGTGCTAAACTGCTTGAATGCGTTCAAAGGCAGGACGGCGGTCCCACTGAAATTCTTTCAGAGGCTCCTGGGGCATATGGCAGTGGCAGCAGCGGTAACTCCGCTCGGACTGCTCCATATGAAACCGCTTCAGCACTGGCTTCACGGCCGAGTCCCGAGATAGGCATGGCATCATGGCACTCACCGGGTGACAATCACACTGGCGTGCCGCCAGACCTTCAGCCCGTGGTCAGACCCCTTGTTCCTTCGGGCAGGAGTCCCCTTGGAACAGGTCTCCAGGCATGCTGTGGTATTCATAGATGCCTCTGCCACCGGCTGGGTTTCCACGTACAACAGGCATGCAGTGTCAGGGGTGTGGACGGGCCCCCAACTGCATTGCCACATCAACTGCCCCGAGTTGCTAGCTGTACGTCTCGCTCTGAGCCGCTTAAAGAGGCCGCTACAGGGCAGAGACGTGCTGGTCCGTACGGACAACACTGCGACTGTTGCGTACATCAACTGTCAGGGTGGTCTACGCTCCCGTCGCATATCGGAACTCGCCCGCCATCTCCTCCTCTGGAGTCAGAAGCATCTGAGGTCGCTTCAAGCCATGTATGTTCCTAATCCCTGTAAATTCCTACTCATGCGCCTCTCAGAGATTGGTATCTCAGGAGCCGCGCTATCCTGGTTTTCTTCCTATCTGACAGACAGAAAATACTATATCACCATGCACAACTATAAATCTCCCACTGTCATTCTCAAACAAGGTGTTCCACAAGGATCAGTCCTCGGCCCATTACTATTTATTATCTACATTTTGCCTCTCGGACAAATTATTCGCCGCCATGGTTTTCAATACCACTGTTATGCCAACGATATCCAGCATATATCCATATATGCTGCTTGCCGACCGGATTCTATTCACTAGACTACATCACTATCATCATTAATGAATTAAAGACCTGGCTCAATTGCAATTTTGTTAGTTTGAATCTGACTAAAACAGAAATATTAATTACTGGTCCACCATCTCTAACAAAAAATATAACTAATACTCCCAGACTTGACCTTGAAGCTACATCAATTATTCCATCTGCCACTGTCAAAAGCTTGGGTATCACTCTTGACCCTTCACTGACCTTCGACGCTTATATTAGTCAACTCTGTAAAGCTGCATTTTTTCAACTCCGTCCCTATGTCAGCCCAAAAGACGCTGAATCGCTGGTACATGCGTTTATCACATCTCGCCTCACCTACTGTAATGTTCTTTTTTTCTGAACTACCAGCACACTCTATCGCACGTTTGCAATACATTCAAAACTCTGCCGCAAGATTATTAACTTACACTAAACAATCTGCTCATATCACTCCAATTCTGTTCAAACTCCACTGGCTACCCTTGTCTTCTCGTATTACTTACAAAATCCTTCTGCTTACCTTTAAGTCACTCAATGGTCTTGCTCCTTCCTATCTCTCTGACTTACTTTCTCCTTATATTCCCCCTCAAACTCTCCGATCTTCTGGCTGTGAACTCCTCTGTGAGCCGAGATTTCGTCTATCATCTATAGGTGGTAGGTCTTTCTCCGTTATAGCCCCTAAGCTATGGAACTCTCTTCCCCTGGCTCTTAGGACAACAACCACGCTGCATGAATTTAAGTCTAAACTCAAAACCCATTTGTTTAAACAGTATTATCAGTCATGACATGTTTTTCTTAAACATTTTTCAGAACTCTGTATTACAGTCATAATGTTTCCTTAGGTACCATTAGTCTTTTGCATCTGACCTTTACTTCAACTGCCCACCTTCTATGCTCTCTGTAAATAGTTTTGTTTTTTTGTTTCTGTTTTTGTTTCTGTTTGTATTCCAAATGTAATGCGATATGCAACTGCAATCGCTCATTTCTTTGTCTTGGACTGGGCAAATGTCTATTGTCCATTTATGTATGAACTGATTGTTTGTTCTTCACTGTCATTGTGAAGCGTCCTTGAGCTTGGGAAAGGCGCTATATAAATTAAACATATTATTATTATTATTAATATGTCCCGTGTGCTCAACCGTGTGGCCGACGAGCTGTCATGAGCTGTGCTCCGGGAGAATGGCGACTCTACCACCAGGCGGTTCAGCTGATTTGGAGAGAGCTCAGGGAGGCTCAGGTAGACCTGTTTGCCTCCTCAGAGACCTCCCACTGCCAGCTGTTTTACTCCCTGACCGAGGGAACACTCGGCACGGACGCACTGGCACACTGCTGGCCCCGGGGCCTCGGCAAATATGCATTTCCCCCAGTGAGCCTACTTGCACAGACTCTGTGCAAAGTCAGGGAGGACGAGGAGCATGTCCTTCGGGTGGCTCCCTATTGGCCCACCCGGACCTGGTTCCCAGAACTCATGCTCCTCGTGACAGTCCCTCCCTGGCCCATTCCTCTGAGGAAGGACCTTCTGACTCAGAGACTGGGCACCCTATGGCACCCGCATCCAGACCTCTGGAAACTCCATTTCTGGTCCCTGGACGGGACACGGAGGTTCTAGGTGACTTACCCTAAGAGGTACTTAACACCATCACTTTTGAGCGAGCACTGTCTACGAGACGTGCATATGCCTTGAAGTGGAACCTTTTCGTCGAATGGTGTTCCTCTCGCAGAGAGGACCCCCAAAGATGTTCGATAGGATCAGTGCTTTTCTTCTTGCAGCAAGGGTTGGAGCGAAGGCTGTCTCCCTCCACCCTCCAAGTACATGCTGCCGCTATTTCAGCATATCATGATCACATAGATGGCAAAACAGTTGGAAAGCACGACCTGGTCGTCAGGTTCCTTAGACCTGGTCGTCCTCGTCCCCTCTCCATACCCTCTTTGGACCTTTCCCTGGTGCTTCGAGCACTTCAGGATGCCCCCTTTGAGCATTTGCAGTCAGCAGACTTAAAGCTTCTCTCCTTGAAGACTTTGCTGTTGATTGCACTGGCCTCGATCAAGAGGGTAGGGGACCTGCAAGCATTTTTGGCCGACAAATCATGCCTAGAGTTCGGGCCGGGTGACAACCATGTTGCACTGAGACCCCGGCCTGGCTATGTGCCCAAGGTTCCTACCACTCCCTTTAGAGACCAGGTAGTGAACCTGCAAGCGCTGCCCCTGGAGGAGGCAGACCCAGCCCTGGCTTTGCTCTGTCCCGTTTGCGCTCTCCGTATGTACGTGGACAGAACTCAAAGCGTCAGGACCTCAGACTAGCTCTTTGTCTGTTACGGAGGCCAGCAGAAGGGAAAGGCTGTCTCCAAGCAGAGGATGGCCCACTGGATAGTGGATGCCATCGCCTTGGCTTACCAAGCTCAAGGCGTGCCCTGCCCGCTCAGGTTGCATGCACACTCCACGAGAGGCGTTGCATCCTCCTGGGCGCTGGCACGTGGCTCTTCGCTAACAGATATCTGTAGAGCTGCGGGCTGGGCGACACCTTATTCTTCCAGAGTCAAACCTGTTGAGTCCTTCAACACCCTCGGCCCGGACATGGCTGAGAGTCTGGTGCCAGGCCTTTATCCGCTGAATCCTTGTGAACCGGGTCTAGGCTGGGTCCCATATGTGTGACCCTACAGGGATCCCATGTGTGTATATTCTCCACGGCTGCTCCTAAACGGAAGCCCGTGTCTTTCCCTTGGGCTAAGTCACCCACTATTCATATGCAGTACAACCCTCGGGTTAGTCCATATGTGTATTCACACTAATAATAACTCTCTTTAAGAATGTGGCTCCTGCAGCGTTCCCCTCCCTCAGATCGGGCACGCTTTCCCAGTGTTATCCAATAATCTCACTGTATGGGTTATCACGGAACAACAGTGACAGATACACTCGGTCCTTCCAGGCAAGAAGGTGTGGAGGCTTACACAAGGCGTTGGATGGGGTGCAACAGCTGTGGCTCTTTAGTAGGGATTCCTATTCGTCGTCCCGTTGCCACATCTGCTGCTTCCCGCCGGGGCGACCAGCTTTTCAGGCTTGGCTCCTCAGCAAAAAACTGAAGTGCAATCACACCAGCTGCTTGTTAAACCCGCGCTGTGAGGCTACACAGCTGATGCAAATGATTGCACGCCAATGTGTATTGGCTTGTTTTAGTTTCACTCGAAGTAGATTGGCCTCTCTAGCGAGATTCCTATTTGTTGGTCTCGAAGTGGCATCTCCGTTCCCTCCCTCAGGGAACGAGGGTTACCACATGTAACCAAGACGTTTTAAGTTGTGATTTGAATTGATGGAGAGAGTCCAGCTGGCGAATGTGAAGTGGGAGAGAATTCCAGAGAGGTGGCGCAGAGCGGCTGTACGTAAATGCTGGATGTGATAAGGGCATGAACAAGGACCTGTGTATTGTTTTGGGAGAGGGAGGGGCGGAGTCTAGAGATGTTGCGGAGGTGAAAGTAAGTGTTATTGCTGATGTGAGGGCCAAAGGAAAGTGTACTGTCTAGAATGACACCGAGACTTTTGACTTGGGAGGAGGTGGGAATCGGAGAGCCATCAACTGATATAGTAAACGGGTGACTTTTGGAGAGTGTGGCCTTTGAATCAATGAGGAGAACCTCACTTTTATTTCCATTGAGTTTGAGAAGATTGATTGACATCCAGTTGCTGATAACTTGCAGACAGGAGGTGAGAGTGGAGGGGGGAAGAGAGGGGTTAGGTTTTGTGGAGAGATATAGTTGTGTATCGTCGGCGTAACAATGAAAATTTATCCCAAAGGAGCGGAGAATGTTGCCCGAGAGGTAATGTAAATGATAAAAAGCAGTGGTCCCAGCACTGAGCCCTGAGGAACACCATGGGTGACTGTTGTAGATTTTGATGTGACATTTTTTGAAGTTGGGTCGATAAAATCCGTTCCAAAAGTTTGGTAATGAATGGGAGGTTGGAGATGGGGCAATAGTTATTTGGGTCATTAGGATCCAAACCAGGTTTCCTCAGAATCTGGGTGACAGAAGCAATTTTGAGAGATATAGGAACAGTGGAAGTAAGTAGAGAGGAGTTAATTATAGACTTTATGATCGGTAAGATAGAGGGCAGACAGGTTTTAACCAGGCTTGTAGGGATGGGATCAAGCAGACAGGAAGAATTCTCTGACTTAGAGATGAGTATAGTGATTTCTTCGACTGATGGAAGCTGGAAAGTTGATAGAATGGAGAATGGTGGAACCAGTGTGGTAGTCAAGGGTGGACAGTTGTATGCAGAGGCAGAAGATTTCAACTGGTGGTGAATATTGGTAATTTTTGTACTAAAAAAATGTGTTACACTGAGCTGTGGAGGTGAGGTGATTTCCAGTGTCTACAGGTTTAAGTAAATTGATAGTGAAAAATAAAGTCCGATTGTTATTTTCATTGGTACTGATAATGTCAGAATAAAAAGAGGATTTAGCAGCAGTCAATGCACTTTTATATGAAAGAAGATAATCAGTATACATTTGTTGGTGAATGGTTAAACCAGTTTTATTTGATAGTCTCTCAAGTCGTCGACCCATCATTTTCATATGTCGGAGTTCAGGGGTATACCATGGAGAAGACCTAGTAAATGTGACTGTACGAGTTTTCAAGGGAGCTAAGGAATTAAGTGAATGGGATAAACAGTCATTGTAATGACCCACCAGGTTGGTATGGTCTGAGATGGGAAGCTCTGTGGAATTAAAATTGCATGGTGTCACTCCTAGGCAACAGACTAAATCTAAAACATGGCCTCCTTTATTATGAGTTGGGAAATTAATGTACAGTACTGAGTAAGGCCAAAACTATCTAAAACAGAAATAAAATCTTTAGTACAAGTGTCAGTTTGTTTATCACAATGGATATTAAAGTCACCCATTCAAATTAAATTGGGACACAATGAACATAAATCGGATAAAATGGCAGTAAGTTCAATAATAAAAACTGCAGAGGGTCTTGGAGGACGGTTCGAGTGTAAACAAAACAAGCCAGTGGAAATTGGCGAGCGAGATTGGCATCGCGATCCCTGCCCCTGCCCTGCGGGTGTTCCCTGACTGATAGGGACACCTTTTCCCAAGACCTATAGTTTGAAATATCAGTAGCCCTGGAAGGCCTCTTAGCCCATCAGATTTGAGCCAATCAAATACCAGGTGAGCTGTCCAAACAGGCAACCAAATCCCAAACACAAGTCCAAGAGAATAATCGAGAATGCAAGGCAAAAAGATCCACAACAAAGCAAAAACAAACAAAAGGGGGGAAAAAATCTGACATTGCAGCCAGGGCAAACAATACTTTGAAAAGTTCAAAAGGAATGGAGTGGCCTAAATAGGAAGTCAGGGCGTGTAATAGGAACATGGGCAGAAGTAGCCTGGCAAGCCAGACCTACATCAAGATGTTAGGTCTGGCAACTCACCATAGACACGGCTCAGTCTGAGGGGCGGGATAAACAGCTGTCTTTCAAATTCCCTCAGCACGCAATAGGACAGCGCTTCAACCAACCAGAGCGTTTTCCCAACAGCAGAGCTAACGTTAGTTGATAGATTCAACTTTTGAATCTGGCCGGCAAAACTACGAACACATCTTCCTTTTTTAAGAATTTAAACTTTGTTTAACAAAAAAAACGTAACTCCAAGTCCTTCAGAGTCGCGGCCAAAGCCGATTCGAAAGACTGTTCTCCAGCAGCAGCCGCCATTCTTTGTTTTCAAGTAGCAGGGAACCGTCGCAACTCTGTCGTCATTATGTTAAGCCCGCCCCGCCTACTCTATATGTGATTGGCCTGACCTAATTTAGGTTTTTCCAGCTCGAAAGTCAACGGAGAGTTGCTAGACTACCCTGGCTGCAAAATAAATGTGCGTCTAGATTTCTAGGCTAGGGCAGAAGTTCAATATTCTGAAAAGGGCGTCCTCTGGTGATTCAGAGGGAAAGTCCCAGATGAGGATGTTACAATATGTTCAGTCAGAGATGGAAGTTATTATTGGGAGATACGCGGGTCTGTGGCTCTACCATTGGAGAAACAGTAACAGGTGACTTGGATCATGTGCGCCTTGGTAATCAATCACATTAAAGGGGACCTATTATGCAAAATTCACTTTTGCATGCTGTTTGGACATAAATGTGTGTTGGCAGTGTGTGTACACAACCACCCAATAGTGATAAAAATCCAGAGACTTATTTTACATCTTGTAAAAAGGGGCATAATAGGTCCCCTTTAAAGCCTTGACGACATTGCAAAAATGATCCAAAGCTAATAGGTGTGTTCGACATCGGCTGCGGCTGGATGTAACCGATTGGCGAGAGTAGCCACGTGCAGGCGGGGAGGAGCTGCAAACGGAGACGTGAAGTCGGACACTTTCTGGTTCCCGTAGTGACCGCTCACGTGGTGTTTGCATACTTTACCACAGCTGAGGTGAAATAAATGCAATATTTGCCAAATAATACACAGATGTTTCAGATACATTTTCATTCAATACTTTATGTACTGCTTCATACAGCGTCTGTTTGAACAAGAATATAGTTCAACATAAGCTACTATCAATGAAGTGGAGTCTACGTTTTATAATCAGTTTTAATTTGATAAACATGACACAGTATAACATCGCAACGACATGAAAAGAGTGTTTACTGTTATAAAAAAAAAAAAGATTTGTGAGCTTTAGAGGAACTAAAGGTGTTCGAATAAACACGAAACACACGTGATCGTTGTCATGTGGTGAATCCGGCCAATCGTGGAACAGCTGTGTCGTCATCAGCCCTCGTGCAGCCCAGTGCAGCCGTTCTTGAGAAGCTGCGCTGGCTGAGTTCTCTGGCTACTCTCGAATCGCTCTCGCGGTACTTTGATGGCATACGTCACAGTCATGTGGCGTCGGCGCTGTATCAAGTCGGACAAAATGCACTGCTTCAAGTCAGCCGCCGATCGGTCTGCGCAGAACTGCATGAAGTCGAACAAGCCTATTGTTTAAGAGAAAACATGTTGAAGATTAGCCTATGGGCTGTCAATTCATTAAACAATAAGCTACTGTATTTCCTCACTTAAGTTATTTCCTTCAGCATAGTGAAGACTCTCCTCCATTGACAAAAAATAATATCTTGTTCTAGCTAAGCATAATAATAAACTTATAATTGACATTCACTACATATGGCTACATAAGTTTTTTTTTTTATTATTATAAAAAAAAAAGAAAAAAAGATATTACCATGTTTCCCACTGACATATTTAGGCAAAACATTGTAGTGTAGTAACCTGAGTATTTAATATGATAGGCTAGTCAGCTAACGGTATGCTAAATTAGCTAGATAAATGGCTAACAGGATTTTAATCTACTATGCTAAACCTTAACTTGTGATTACTCTTAATGTTTTCTATTGGCTGTGTAACAAGAATTGAGAACAAATCTTCATCCATGTGATACACGTTCTTCCATGTGATTCCTGTGTTCATATGCCACAATTAATGGTCCAATTTCAGAATCACCCAAACGCCCCAAGCAGAAAAGTGGAACTGCACACAAAGCGAGAAGAATCTCCGAAATCCCATTCAATAACACGTTAATGGACCATGGCTTATGCATTTTAGCAGAGAAGAAAGTGGAGAAGAAAATATTAAGTGTTCTGTCTCTTCAAAAATAATACCCTTAATTGTCAGAGTAAAAAATACTTTCATTTCATCTGCATGGCAAACTCATAATCCACATTCATTTAATACCTCTCTTTGCTGACCCCTCTCTGTCTTATACTAGTAATTAGCCTGCCAATCCTGAGGAATTTCTTGAAGACAATTATGTATAATGCTACCAGATCTGAAATGAGAAAGAACAGAGACTATCATCATTAGCATGGCATAATCCAAGATGAATAAGTGCTGTCACTAATTCCCGTCACTTTGACAGATCCGAGCCCCCTGCTGGGACAGATAGAGCTGTAGGAAAGAAGAGACTGAATACCGTTGAGCTTTAGCCAGAGATTGCCAAACAACATCACTGCAAAATGCAGGCTTCCCTCATGGGGAATTCACAGAGACGTCCAGAACATTCCTGCAAAGACAAAATGAGGCAAAAAGGATAGTTCACTCAAATTTTAAAATGGTGTCATCATTTACTTACCATGTTGTTCTAAACCAAAAGGAGATGTTTTGAGGATGTTCATGCCATTCATTTCCATACACAATTGCACTGTTAAAAGGGCAAACATTTACCCAGCTTTCATTTACTGACTGTCATGTTGTTCTAAACCTCATTTTTCTGTAGAACATAAAGTAACATATTTTGAGGAATGTCTGTGTTTTTTTTTTTTTTTTTTTTTAGCAATACAATGGAAGTCAATGGTCACTAAAAGTATTTAGTTACCAACATTTTTCAAAATACAGTGGGGAGAACAAGTATTTGATACACTGCCGATTTTGCAGGTTTTCCAACTTGCAAAGCATGTAGAAGTCTGTAATTTTTATCATAGGTACTCTTCAACTGTGAGTGACAGGATCTAAAACAAAAATACAGAAAATCACATTGTATGATTTTTAAGTAATTAATTTGCATTGTATTGCATGACATAGTATTTGATCACCTACAAACCAGTAAGAATTCCGGCTCTCACAGACCTGAAGCCCTCCTGTTCTCCACTCATTACCTGTATTAATTGCACCTGTTTGAACTCGTTACCTGTATAAAAGACACCTGTCCACACACTCAATCAAACAGACTCCAACCTCTCCACAATGGCCAAGACCAGAGAGCTGTGTAAGGACGTCAAAGATTGTAGACCTGCACAAGGCTGGGATGGGCTACAGGACAATAGGCAAGCAGCTTGGTGAGAAGGCAACAACTGTTGGCGCAATTATTAGAAAATGGAAGAAGTTCAAGATGATGGTCAATCTCCCTCGGTCTGGGGCACCATGCAAGATCTAACCCTGTGGGGCATCAATGATCATGAGGAAGGTGAGGGATCAGCCCAGAACTACATGGCAGGACCTGGTCAATGACCTGGGACCACAGTCTCAAAGAAAACCATTAGTAACACACTACGCCGTCATGGATTAAAATCCTGCAGCGCACACAAGGTCCCCTGCTCAAGCCAGCGCATGTCCAGGCCCATCTGAAGTTTGCCAATGACCATCTGGACCAGAGGAGGAATGGGAGAAAGTCATGCGGTCTGATGAGACAAAAAAAGAGCTTTTTGGTCTAAACTCCACTCGCCGTGTTTGGAGGAAGAAGAAGGATGAGTACAACCCCAAGAACACCATCCCAACCGTGAAGCATGGAGGTGGAAACATCATTCTTTGGGGATGCTTTTCTGCAAAGGGGACAGGACGACTGCACCGTATTGAGGGGAGGATGGATGGGGCCATGTATCGCGAGATCTTGGCCAACAACCTCCTTCCCTCAGTAAGAGCATTGAAGATGGCTGGGTCTTCCAGCATGACAACGACCCGAAACACACAGCCAGGGCAACTAAGGAGTGGCTCCGTAAGAAGCATCTCAAGGTCCTGGAGTGGCTTAGCCAGTCTCCAGACCTGAAACCAATAGAAAATCTTTGGAGGGAGCTGAAAGTCCATATTGCCCAGCGACAGCCCCAAAACCTGAAGGATCTGGAGAAGGTCTGTATGGAGGAGTGGGCCAAAATCCTTGCTGCAGTGTGTGCAAACCTGGTCAAGAACTACAGGAAACGTATGATCTCTGTAATTGCAAACAAAGGTTTCTGTACCAGATATTAAGTTCTGCTTTTCTGATGTATCAAATACTTGATACAAATTGCAAATTAATTACTTAAAAATCATACAATGTGATTTTCTGGATTTTTGTTTTAGATTCCGCCACTCACAGTTGAAGAGTACCTATGATACAAATTACAGTCTTCTACATGCTTTGTACTGTAAGTGGGAAAACCTGCAAAATCGTCAGTGTATCAAATACTTGTTCTCCCCACTGTATATCTGTGTTCCATGGAAGAAAGTCATTTTGGAATGACATGAGGGTGACTAAATGACACAATTTGAATTTTTTTGTGTGTGTGTAAATATTCTGGATGAGAACCATGAACCATGAACCAACTCACAATGCAAAAACATTCAAACACTCCTAAAAAAAAATTATTCTGTGTTCCACAGAGGAAAGAAATGCATACATGTTTAGAATGACATGAGGGTAAGTAAACAATGACAGTATTTAATTTTTAGGTTGATTATCCATTTAAAGAATTAGGATGTCATTTAGTAAATAAAATAATAAGAACTTAATAATAAGGGGAAAAGTGCCGGTGAAATTGCCTTTTTGCTTCAAACAAATGTATGTTAAGCACATGCTCTGAATTTGAACTCTGCCTTTTGAACAGACTTTAGATGCCAAAATTGTGGTATGAAACTATCATATTGTTCAGTGATGCATATTGATGCACAAACAACAAAGCTATGTGCTCCAACCGATATGAAATAGCAGAAGCAAACGTATAATGTATAATACTCTTAAGGCAGTAAGTACCTATTCTGAAGAAATGTGGTCTGCAAAAGCCAGTCATGATGTGATCACAATAGTGATATTAATCCACCCACTCTTCCACATGTGTGTGTGTGCACCCATTGACAAACAAGGCACTTACAGAACGCTCCATTTCAACAACACGCCTGTGATTACAATATAATGTAAATGTAAATCTAAAAGCCCAATTTGTGTGGGAGGACAGAGTATTGCTCTCCTCTGTTTGTATTCATGGAAAGCTTTGATGCAGAAGGGATTTTTTCCCTGAGCCTCTTAACAAAAGGAAACAAAGTGACTTTGAATTTGCATCAGAGTATGCTGCTAGGCAACTGAGAGTGGAGGCCAACCAACTATTCCCCTAATTTACACTTGTCATGCTTAAGAGAATCAAGTTCGATGTATTCCCCAAAGTAATTTGTGGCGGGTGTGCAGATAGGTGACTTATGATATCTGACATTTAACTAATGCTGTGTCATCTTATCCCTTGCTGATGCACTGGTTAATTTCATATGCGGTTTTGCATCTTGTGACATTTCCTCCCAAGGAGGTAAACACGGGTAAGTAAGATTCACAACACGCACACACACACACAAAAATAAAGATAGGTGCACAGACTGCACACATCTTTCGGCTCCTGGCTTGTGAACTGGTACACCCTGTTTTTTAACAAACATTTGACAGCTAGCATGACAATATAGATGCGCTTGTCAAGTTCTCCTCAAAGAAACTGTTCACTCCCCAGAATGTATCTGACATGGTGAAGAGGAACATAAACATGTCAGATAAATAATTTTCCACAGTCACTTTGTCATTCTGATTTCTAAAATCATTGAATAGCATAATAGTGCCCATATTTAGCTGTTTTAAAGGTTCCTAATTTTGATTTGGTGGTTTCCTGCAATACGTTTACTTGCATTCAAGGTGAAAAACTCTTTCATTTTCTTATAATATTGCAGCATCAGCTTTTTTCTCACAGTGTCTGAAACGGTTGGATCAATGATTCGGTCTCTCTAAACCCCTCCTTTCTGAGAGCCTACTGTGCTCTGATTGGTCAGATGACCAGTCTACTTATTACAGCACGTGTCGAAAACAAAACCCCTGTTACCATATCTGAATTTCAGCTCTTCCTCAGCACTTCTATACACATACGAATGGTAACAATGGCATCAGTTTTACCATATCATTTTGAGCCAAAGTCCAAGTCCTCATCCTTTGGAAGTGCATGCAAAGTGGATTTGCTTTCGCAGCACAGAAAACGTCTCGGTTACATATGTAACCCTCGTTCCCTGAGTAGGGAAAAACACATGCTCAGAGAGGCTTACAGTGGAAATACACATGTTGGGGTTGCCAAAGGGGGAACCATGCACATGGAGGCACCTAGCCAACGCGAAAGCTGCCGGGGGCATAACTCTGGTGTTGACGTCAACAGTGCAGGAGGAACTCAGGGCTTCTTGGGGAAGCTCATCTGAGGAGAATATCGCACGTATCCAGTCCGAGGAGTGGAATGGCGAGCAAGCGAAGACACCTGAGCAGATCCAGTTACCAGCTAGTTGAAGCGAGTACTCGAGAGGATACTGGCTCCACTCGGAGATTATAGAATCTCGCGAATGTGTTAGGTGTTGCCCCGCCTGCAGCTCTGCAGCTGTCTGTTAGCTAGGCGCCATGCGCTAGATTACAAGAGGAAGCCACACTCCAAGGGGGCACGGTCGATCTTGCTGCTGGTAAGCCAAAGCAATGGTATCCACTATCCAGTGAGACAATCTTTGCTTGAAGAGAGCCTTTCCCTTCAGCTTCCCACCATAACAAACAAGAGCTGGTCTGAGGTCCTGAAACACTGCGCTCTGTCTATGTAAGCACGGAGGGCGCGTACTGGACAGAGCAGTGCCATGGCTGGGTCTGCCTCCTCCAAGGGCAGCGCTTACAGGTTCACCACCTGATATCGAAAGGGAGTGGTGGGAACATTGGGCAAGTATCCAGGCCGGGGTCTCAGGATCATGTGAGAGTAGGCCAGCCCGAATTCTAGGCACGCTTCGTCAACCGAAAATGCCTGCAGGTCCCCTACCCTCTTGATGGAGGCCAATGTAACCAGGAGTGCTGTCTTCATTGACAGGAACTCAACTGAATCGCATAGCCGAGCCTGATGGTTCTCGCGACCAAGCGGGACAGGTTGGGAAGCTCTAGCCAGGCTCCCAAAAACAGACGTACCCTCAATGGGGCAGCGAGGTGGAATGACCGGCCCGGACGTGGAAGGCGTAGCGTCCCGGTGTGGGGGCACAGTTATTTGCCGCGTCCTGACAGGGAGGCCAGGGAAGGACCAGCGTTCCACGGGGGCCTGCTCTGCCAGGGGTCTGGCAACAGAGGGGGACAAGAGTGGCGAGGCTCGTGAGCGGCGCGCACTGTCATCCGAGACCTCTAGTGGCTCAGAGATGGGTGTGTTAGTTTTTTCTTTAACCAGGTTGGGGTTCTGCCCGCTGTGGGGCAAGCAGCGGGGAAAGGAGAACGGCCCTGCGTCCATCTCCCGTGAAGAACTGATCGCCATCTCTGAGCAGCCCGTCTCAGGGGTGCCGCTTTGCCTGGCGTTAAGCGGGGCGCGGGGCCGGTGCGGACTGGGGTGCCTTCCTGCGACCCCCTCCACGGCATGGCCCGGGTGAAGGCTGCTGCTGGGGGCAAGCAGGCTGAGGATTCTGCATCTTCGCTCGGCATCTCTCATATCGGCCAGGTTGAGCCAAAGGTGTCTCTCCTGGACCACATTAGTGGACATCACCTGGCCCAGGGAGCGTGCGGTCACCTAGGTCGGTGGCGGCACGCAGCTCATCAAAGAGCCCTGGGTCAGTCCTGCCCTCGTGCATGTCCCTGAGCATCCGTGCCAGATATACTTGCAGGATGGCCATGGCATGCATAGAGGTGGCAGCCTGCCCGCAGCTCTACAGGATTTTGCGACGAGTGTACCAACTCCAGTGTACCCTTTGGCCACGGCCTGATCGAGGGGAGGAAAGGGGGAGGAGGTCGGACTTTTTCCTGTGTTTGAATTTGTTTCAGTAGTTACTCAGTTTCATTCTAGTTTGTAGGTGATTGTCTATTAATTGTGTTTTTTTTTTTGTTGCAGTTTTGGTTATAAATAAAAGGACTGCTAGTATTTGTATCCATGCTTCACTTTGCCTTTGCCTTAGAAAGTGCTAATGCACAATTTTTAAAATGCATCTAGCCATATAATCATTCAGAGATAGGAGAGAAAAAATAAATAGGCTCACTGACATTTAAAAGAGAGGAGAAAATGTTTCTCTTTTGTGGTTGACGTTAAAGGCCATGCATCAACCTTTATGGTATTTTGGATCCAATTCACCTGTTAATTGGTAATATTGCTTAAACTAATACAGGATTAGCCCAGGGTTTGTTCCATGTGTTTGATGGGTAAATTACACTTCTACACCATCAGTTTTCTTATTCCTCCTATGTTGTATGAATAATTTAGCATATTGTTAGACCTACTATATGTACTTCATAGTAACTTCAATAAATATTAATGTTTACTTTTGTATGGTAAACAAGATTAGTATTGTGTTGGGTCGCCACTTGATGTCTAATATTCCATATAAATATGGTAAATGAACAGTACTATTGTATGTATCAAAATATCATGCTATTACCATCTGATCAATGAACCATGGAGCCACTGCATTTATTTTTTCCATAATTGCAGACTATCTAATCTCTCGTGGATAGATAACAAGCTTGTTTATCTTAATTTAGCAAATTTGTCCATGAGCTCTTTAGCATCTTTTGTCTAATGGATGTATCAGTTCTGTTTGATAATGTCGTTTTGTGCAAGAGTCAGAGTTCTCACCCCAATATCTCGCCCATTTGGCACAGGTTGCCATGGTGACCATAACCTGTTATTGTTCAGCTCTGAGTCAATACCAGTAAAAATCAAGAAAATGTAAAATTCACCATAACACATCTGTGTAATATATTGTGACATTTTTTGCAGATGGCAACCTGATTAAATGTTGTTGTTTTTTTTTTCTAGCATGGTGTACAAACAAATTAGATAAGATAAGATGAGATAAATCTTTAGTCATATTCATTTTCCACCGTAGACTACTCTAATCATACATACCAATACTCTAATCTAATCAGAAGAGCTGCTACTGTCCTTATCTTCTCCTGCATGCAACAGATGCACACACACTCACGTTTGAGCACAGCCTGACGGCAGAGAGAGAGAGAATTTGAAAAGAGGAATCTATGCTGATCTAGGGAAAGATGTCAATCTTCTATCCTCTGAATAGGTGGACAGTTATCAAAGCCCTGAGCAGAGCCACGATTAAGATCAACCCGCTCGTCTATTGTTATAAAGGCTGACAAGATTCTTCCCATGGCTGCCGGGCAAAGAAAACGAATTCTTGATCATCTCTGCAGAGTGTGATGCACTGGATTGACATGTTCTCAGTAAGCGCTTTTATCACAGACTGGATCCATCTGCACAAGCATAGGAAAAACAGAGACTCATGCTTTTAGATAGATACTATGTGGCAGTGTTTCTCAGCTGGTGGGTCGCAGCCTCGCAGGACCATTTTGAGTGGGTTAAGGAGTGTGTAGTCAAAGACGCAGATTAAATTCCCCAAAAAATTGGGTCGTGGTTTAATGACCATGGAAAATTTGGGGTCCCATGGCTAAACCAGTTGAAAACCACTGCTAAATTGCATGTTATAACTGTATGGTTTTTATTTGCGTGCTATGCATTAACTAAATGTCTCTGTCTGCTATCTTCAAGGCTGAAGCATGTATTTTCTGCACCAGTACCGTCACTACAGGGACCTGTTATCAAACAGGTTTCCCAAAACTCCCCTGGTCTGCCATTGGTCAATCAAAACAGATACTTCAGCCCTAAAGTCATGGTATTGTTTGAGCCAATGTTGCTATGTCATGCCAGTTGAAGTTGAGAACAAACAGAGAAATCTTTTGATAGCACAACAGAATCGGTAGGATTCTTTGACTGAATTGAATTGATTGGCGAGATCTGCCGCTTGCAGGAGGGGGAGGAGTTGAAAACAGAACTGTCAAGTCTGACACTTTGCTTCCCATGTTGATGCTTGTGTGGTGTTTGCAAACTTTGTAGAGCTTAGAATCACTTTTTTTACTTTTTTTAACAGTCAGTTGTCTCCACCTAATGGTATAACAATGTAGTAATGATACAATTGTTTTTTGGAGCACCAAGTTACTTTCAAAAGGTGATTTGCTCTATTTTGATAGCTACCATAGACATCAGCTTTTTAGTCTTACTTTTGTGATCATTTGAATATTTGTAACAGAAATAACGATACTGTGGTGTTGAGAAGCTGTTTCGTACCTATACATGATAACGTATGGGGCATTCTCAGACCGAATGGCAGGACTGTGTACTGATAAGTCTGCCCCTCGAAGGCAAATCTCAAGAATGGCCTGTGATGGGGGGCTATTTGGATGTGAAAGTAGTAAGCATCTTTCAGATCCACTGACAAAAACCAAGAACCTCTGGGCGAATCTGCGGGAGGATTTGTTTGGTCGTCAACATCAGGGGGGCAGCGTTTCATATTATTTTGAAGCTTCCCCGGGCGCCGCCATTGATTAGCGGACCATCACCTGCTGTTAGCATCCCATTGACTCCCATTCATTTTGGCGTCACTTTGACAGCGAATAACTTTACATCTGAGGCGTTTAAAGACTCCATTTGTCCATTATTTATTTCTAAAGAAACACGAAAATGTATAAAAGGCTCCATTACCTTGTATCTTACGTTATGGCCCCGTAGAAGCAATTTTTGTAAAAATAGGCTAACGATTGCATCATAACCACGCGACTCTCTGTAGCACAGTAGGAAATTACCGTATGGACAGGAGGAGAAGCTCGCGGGCAATCGAGGGGACGTGGAGGCAAAATGACAAAATAATTAATCAGAATACCTACTAAAAGTTTCTCCTGCTCCTAGCTCATGGACCAACGCTATCTCACGACCAATTCGTACGAATGATAAAAAGTTGGCTAATTCGTACTAATTCGTACGACCTCACTCGTACGAATTTGTACGATTTGTCTAAACCCACGTGATGGGTAGGTTTAGGGGCGGGGTCAGGGGTAGGTCATTCGTATGAATTCATACGAATTGTCCAATTCGTAAAATATGTACGATTTTGCAAAAAACGTACTAATTCGTACGAGTCAGGTCGTATGAATTCGTACGAATAAGCCTCCTCGTAGAATTTGTACGTTTTCCCGTGAGATTGGGCTCCATGGACACCTCCTACTCACACTCTCCATCTCTGCAAGTTTCGGAAGGGAATGATTCAGATTTCTCTTGGCACAGCTACTAGAAGACAGACGGGTTACTCACGTCATATCTACGTCGTCAAGCTCAGTTTGAGTCTGCGCAGTACGCTCCACCCCCAGGAAGTGAAAGCTTCTAATTGACTTCACTTGTCTCCGTTGAATCCAATGGGGTCCCTGTGTCCAGTTTATATACTGTCTATGGTCAACATCCTGATAGGTTTGCGCGTCCTCGCCGCTTCGCCATAGGTTCGTGCAGTTCCCGCAGCCCAGCCAATCAGCACGTTATACAGCTCTGCACTGTGCTGGCTGTGCAGCTGCACAGTGTTTTAAAATAAAGGCTTCAATATTCTCGAGAAAAGGAGTTTTCCCATAGCGTCTAGTGACGCAATACGAGTGAACTGTTCTCGAAAGGGAACTACTGCTTTCTCTGGGTCAGCGGCAGCGCAAACACAGATTTAAATGTTCCGGTGTGGTTTTGTCAAAGGTTTAGACACAGGAGAACAGCTGTCATTTAGGAATAAGATCGCGTCAGTGTTTTGAATCAGAATCGCAATCTTTTAAAGGGTTAAATTCAATCAAAAATGAAAATGATGTCATCATTTACTCACCCTCATGTCGTTCCAAACTATTAAGACTTTCGTTCATCTTAGGAACACAAATTAAGATATCTTTTCATGAAATCTGAGAGATTTCTGTCCCTCCTTTGACAGCTATGCAAACAAAACTTTTTATGAACGAAAAAAGTTTATAAATAGATCGTAAAACTAATCCATGAATTGAGCGGTTTAGTCAAAATTTTCTGAAGAAACAATATCTCTTTATATGATGAACCGATTGAATTTAGACTTTTATGCGATTTAAAAAAAATACATAATTAATAAATATATAATTGCAAAACAGAAAAAAGAAAAGCAGGGTTAGAACAACATGAGGGTGAGTAAATGATGACACAATTTCCATTTTGGGTAAAGTATCATTTTAACATAGTAGTTAGCACATTTATATAGAATTTTAGTATTTAGTAACTTAAAGAAGAAGAAGAAAACGCACATCACCTTTAAGAAATGCAAAAATAGGGTTTCTTAAAAGTCACCAGAAATTGCAAAAATTGTTTCACTGATCTTATGATGTTATGAGTTTATAATGCCATGTCATTTTTATTAACCATTTTAAAAGGTCAGGTAATGCATTCTTATTTGTTCCCACAATGCCCTGATGCTGCAAAAAGGAACTCTTTGTCACAGAAACAGGGTGGAGGATTACTTATAGCAGATTTATATCAAAAGACATCTCTCTTTCTCACAAAACTAATAATGGTGCTTCCCGAAAAACTGCACCCAAATGGTTCCGGAGAGACCTGTTTACTGAGAAAACCTAATAATTTTTTTATGATTGAGTGAGCTTACTCATAAAAATTCTGTCTCTCCCAACTATCTAAATGATGAATCATCCGTCTTTGTATTCTTAATATTCCAGAAAGAAAAAAGAAAGAATAAAATATTAGAAAATGAAAATGCATGCTAACCTGACTCCATATACATTTAATGAAGGTAGTGTATAATGAATTCTTGTAATTCAGGTCAGTGTTTGATGGAAGGTCAGTGTGAACTTGTGATGGACCCTTAAGGAGAGCAGTCGTCAGGTTCTCAACATGAAAGTGAGATGAGAAGATGGGGCTGGAAACAGCAGACTGAGGACTCTCGAATGACATCAACTCGCTTTTCGGATTAACAATTTGCTTGTCTTTTTGAGAGAGCTTTTCTGCATTTAAAGCATCTTTTGCAGCGATTTTTGTGTGAGCATATCAGTGAACACCCCTGACCACTCGGTGAGTTTCACGTCTTTGTAAACGAAAGTTTAATGCGTTTTAGGAAGGATTGTTCCAGTGCCCATAGGCAGCCATTCTGTAGGTGGGGGGGAAAGCGAAAGAAACCGAAAATTCTCGGGCCAGCAGCATGTGTCCAAATTTTAACCTTAACCGTTCTATTCATCAGAAACGATCTGTAAACAGGGCTTTAAGTGTAAAATACCGAACTTGTCCTTTAATGTTTACTACAGCAATTGACGTGTCTGTATTCAATTTACTAGACTATTTCCTAACAGTCTAGTCTAGTGAATGAATTTTGATAAACTACATTTTTACATGTTCTAAAACCAGCTTCCGCAATGCTAGGATGATGTGGGTGGTTGCCAGGGTGGCGCTTTGGGGTTGCTAAGATGTATTTAGTATGTTGCTACGAGGTTTTGGGTAGTTGATAGGTGGTTGATTTCAAATCCCCAATATTGTTTGCTTGACTGTCATCAAACAGCTAATAATGTGTTGCTAATGTTACACAAACCATGTTCCTGTTCACCATCTCAGAGTTCGACAACTGTCTTCTAAAAATCAGCATCCAAACACTTTGGACATCATAGAAAGTCAGTGGAGAAAGGCATATAGTTCATCATAATATACATCATATACATAAATCACCCGCTGTTCCCTGTCCCTTCTTAGGGTATGTTTACGCAACACAAAAAACAACAAAAAAAACAACGTTTTATGCGTTTTGGCCGTTCATTTACATGACAGGGCCTGAAACCGTAAGCTTTTGAAAATGGGTTTCAAAGCGCAAGGTTTTGAAAACAATGCCTTTACCGTCTCCATGTAAACTACAAAAACGTGAATTTGTGAAAACCGTGACGTCATGCACATGCGTATTACATGTTCACACATGTGTATTATGTGTTCGCGGGGTGTTTCTTGACAAAGTGACAACTAGCCTTAGACCAGTTAGGCTATTTAGACCATTATGTTCAATATAAACATATCTTTCTCATTTTTGCATCCTCATCTCAAATTAACTAGAGACAAAAGTGTCCCAAAATAAACAATAAACTAAAAAAGACAATAGACAAAAAAAGTGTACCTTTATTATCTATGCACCGAGTGTATCCATAATAGTTCATTTGCAGCGTGATGCGCTCATGGCCGTAAGTTTTAAGGAGCACAGATATTGGAAAATAACGTTATTATGATAGCCTACATTCCCACAACGATTACAGGTCTCGCAATGATGACCAGTCTGGTTTGGGAAAACGTAATGTTGCTGCTTTATTTAAAACTTCCAACTATAATTTCGATGCTGGACGGATTGAGTCAGTAATATGAAATATTCTCTTGTCTTGACAAATAAAACCATATATTATAATATCAATATGAGTTTTTTTAGGTTTTTTTTTATGATGACAAAATATATAGCCTATTTACCTGATAGGTATGCTATAATCTACCATAATTAATAAGAGAATTATATAAGATAAATTATATTTTTGACTTGAATCAAACCAGTTAGGTCACATTAAGCACACTTTTGTTAACATTTCTATTAGTTTACTTTTTCTTTTGTCAAGCAAAATAAAATCCAATCAAATAATTTTATGAGAAAAACATGATTTAATTTCATGGAATCAACTTGACTACACCAATTTTTTTTTAAAAATAAATAATTGTGGGTAATGCTGCATTCACACCATGTCGTAATAATGTTGGCTTGAACAGGGAATTATGTGTTTCTATGGCACCACTATCAACGCCTAAATGAATCTGCAGCGGTCGGTCACATGGTACAAGTGGCTCTCAGAAATCTCCAATCTTACAAGCTGTAATTACGAGCTCTACGATAACTTGAATGCTTTTTACAATTTAAAATCTTGTAATTACGGTAATTTCAACATGGCGTTGGTGAGGACTAGGAAATTTTCACTCAGATTTCCACATTAAAAAAAGAATGGTTAGCGCATTTATTTGTATGGTAACACAACCTGGACAGCTATGCTGAATTAATGTTTGTCATGTGACAACACTGTAGAATACTACTCTGAAACATTATTTGTTGCATATTGTATACTATTTCACACACTATTCTTAAAAAAAAAATAGTGGGCAGTGTGCACTGTGTACTGGGCAGTAAGCTGCTGTTTTAAGGATAAAATACTGCTGACTGATGCATTTGCACATGGTTTGTCTTAAAGGTACACAGTACACTATGTAACTTTTGGTGCTCTAGCAGTTAATAAACAAAACTGCATGCATCTTTGTAGCCGGAGCTACTTCTCTCTGTTTATCTATATACAGTTTGAGGAGTCACGCAGGTACTGAGCAGCGGTTGGTGTCCCGCTCGGTCAAAAATAGTCCAAATATAAACACTTATTATAGGTGTACCATAGTGATTCAGGATAAGACAAACACATGGTTTGTAAGATGGATTCATGATGTACTTATTATATACATTGTGAATTGTTTTACCTTTAAAAAAAGTGTACCTTTAAAGCATATTAAATACAACACACATATAAAGAAAATTAAAAACTTGATTTTCACCACATCTCTTAGGATTCTTGGACATTAAAGGGGACATATTACGCAAAATTCACTTTTACATGGTTGAACACAAATGTGTGTTGGCAGAGTGGGTTCACACAACCACCCTGTAATGGTAAAACCCCACCCACTCCTTTTGTTTTTTAATCCCCTTAAATCATAAGCAGTGTCTCAGGACAAGCGTTTGCAGATTCTAGCAATGTGATGTCTACACATTACTAGAATGACGTTGCAATGACATTCGACGTTGCATGGCGTTTTCATGACAGTAAGTCCAAGCCTACGACTGCAGATGGACTTATTCTTATGTTATTCAATCAAGAGCAGTGAGTGATTTTCTGTTTTTCTTTTGTAGTTTGATTCACATTCACAGCATATGGGCCATTCTACACAATTGGTGCAAACTGCTGTCCCACAACCAAAAAACACATTTAAAAACATGTCTAAATTTCTACGTTTCAACTTGTGAAAACGATATTTAAATCATTTTTGCATATTGTTTTTCCATTGTTGTGTTTAAAAATTACTTTCTGATTTTCTTTTTAAAGTGAAGTTAAAAAAATATATATTTATTTCATATTTTCTTTGTAAATCATGAAACTTTGTCAAAAAATGTGTCCCACATTTTCATGTCACTACCGAAACATTGTATGTTTTAGTCCATTGGCTGAGACTGATTTTAACTACAACACTAGATTTTTGATAAGGAAATATTCCTGTGTCCATCTCTCTCATAGCTACATGGTGAGTAGATAGGTCCCATCATTTCGAGGAAAATGTGTTCAAAAGTCTGAGAATCTGTGTGTAACTTTAATGAACGTCACTACCAAACACCTTTATTTCTCCAACTAAGCAAACTTTGTTGGGTGTTAAAATAAAATTTTGTTTTTAAGTGTTTACAACTGTTCAAAACTGTGCTACTTTAGGTACTTATTAGCATTTTTGAGCTAGGCTCAAAAACATCTAAAATTGTCAGTACTGAAACAGTCACAAACTAAACGTGGTGAAGTTTCGGTTGTGACATCATTGTTTTTTGGGTGTTATTCGATAATATTTAGTTTTTCTGTGTGTACAACTGTTCAGAACTGTGCTAGCTAACCATGTGTTGATTAGCATCTTTGAGCTAGGTTCAAAAGTATCTAAAATTGTCACTACCGAAACAGTCACAACCGAAACATGTTATCATTGTTTTGGTAGTGACAAAAGATAACATGTAATCCTTTATTTGGGGGAAATAAAGACAATTTAAGTACAGTTATGCAAATCATTAGTATTGTAGTATGTTTTAGTAGTGTTTAGTAAAAAAAAAAAAATTCTGTAATGTAATGTGGCCGCTGCCACAACATTACTGTCACTACCGAAAATGTGCAGTCACGACCGAAACATGGGATGTTTTGACAAAAATAAAGTATATTTAATTCAAGTAAGATGTTATTATAGTGTTTGGTTCAATGTATATTCAAATGAATGAATCATAAACTTTGAAATCAGTATGAAATATTATACCTTTTACAAAGAAAGATTGCATTCAAAATACAACAAATCTCATAAATTACACTTGAAATATTGTTAAAATTGCAATTGTTATTGATTTACCTGTGAAAACTTTTAATAAAATAGCACAAAAAAAAAAATATATCTACAAGGCAGATGTAAACAAAATCGTAATAGGTCAATATAAGGCTTCTTATTAAATTATTTATTATTGTGTTTCGGTAATGACAAATTTGGGGAGAGGAAAAATATAGGCTATTAACAAAAATCTAAAAATACAATATGAGAATTTACTGCACAATTACTAGAAATGTGTACCTTTGATATTATACAATTTGCATACATACAAAATTTGTGAAAACAGATTATTATTTTATTTTTCAAGATGTTTTCAACTCAATTCTGTAGAATGGCCCAATAGCAGTACTGTATATTATGCTGCTGTCACTTTAATACACAGATCTAATATACACATGCAATTTCTTTACTTGCTGTTTACATTCACAGACATAACCTAATTTGACTGTTTGAATCAATATTAAGATGTGAAAAAGAACTTAATTTAATACTCATGGGATGCGCCGCCTGACATCCAGCTTTCTGTGTGCGTGTGCTTCAGATGTGTGCACTCAGAAAACCTTATATATGAAGTTGAAGACTGATATGGCTTTACTAAACAGATGTTGTGTTAGTTTTTGGCAGTAGTATCTTGAGTATCAGAGGCAGAGTCCTGCACGGGACGGGTGACCCGCAAATTTTGCTCAAACGGGTGAAAAATATCCAACTGTGTCGGATATTGGCGCGGGTCGGGTCGGGTGCCTGTATTTCAAGTTGATAAAATCATTTAAAATCCACATCACTTTATTTGTGCCCACGCCCTCCCAGGAGTCTCTATACCTACTTTCACTTTTAAAATTCATCATAACCGCGCGCGCGATCTGCTTGCAGTCGTCGAGATGGATGCTGAGGAGTTGAAGAAAAGATCAGCTAGTGGAGATGGTAAAGTTGTCGACAATACGTCATCAAAGTCCAGTGTGTGGGAGAAATGTGGAGTTATCTGAAGAAAACAATATTGTGAAAGGCTTTGCTGCATGCATTTTCGTGTTGGATAGCCACAAATGTGGAACTTCATCGCTGAAGAAGCACGCAGATAACTGTGGTAACAAAAGCAGCTCTATCGAACAGTATTTTTCAAATTTAACACTGTTAAGTATGTGTGGTGTGCAGGGTGTGTTTGAACCCAAAATTGTCAGATGTATGCTAGACGAAATTGCGTGGCATATAGTGTTGTAGCCGCGTCTGTTCGATTGGTCAAATGTTATTAGGCTACTCAGTTTTGTGGTAACGTTAGCCATGTTCTTCATGTACCGGCCTTTTGACAGCTTCGGCTGAAGTTGTCCTTGTGTTAATGGTCGTGTAATAACTTCTGTATGACCTGGCAATAATCATTTTTGTAAGTGTGTCTTTAATGTGATAGTCTAAACTGATTTTATTTCGGGTGGTCGGTTCTATTTTAGTTCTATCGGTACTGGAGAGGAGAATCCGGCCGATAGTAGAACCTCGGATTCAGGAGGAACAGTGTGGTTTTCGTCCCGGTCGTGGAACACTGGACCAGCTCTATACCCTCTACAGGGTGCTGGAGGGCTCATGGGAGTTTGCCCAACCAATCCACATGTGCTTTGTGGATTTGGAGAAGGCATTCGACTGTGTCCCTCACGGCATCTTGTGGAGGGTGCTCCGGGAGTATGGGGTCCGGGGTCCTTTGCTAAGGGCTATCCGGTCCCTGTACGACTGGAGCAGGAGCTTGGTTCGCATTGCCGGCAGTAAGTCAGACTTGTTCCCGGTGCATGTTGGACTCCGGCAGGGCTGCCCTTTGTCGCCGGTTCTGTTCATAATTTTTATGGACAGAATTTCTAGGCGCAGCCAGGGGCCGGAGGGGGTCAGGTTTGGGGACCACACGATTTCATCTCTGCTCTTTGCGGATGATGTTGTCGTGCTGGCCTCATCAAACCAGGACCTCCAGCATGCACTGGGACGGTTTGCAGCCGAGTGTGAAGCGGCTGGGATGAGAATCAGCACCTCCAAATCCGAGGCCATGGTTCTCAGTCGGAAAAGGGTGGTTTGCCCGCTTCAGGTTGGTGGAGAGCTCCTGCCTCAAGTGGAGGAGTTCAAGTATCTTGGGGTCTTGTTCACGAGTGAGGAAAGGATGGAACGGGAGATCGACAGACGGATTCGTGCAGCTTCTGCAGTAATGCGGTCGATGTACCGGTCTGTCGTGGTGAAGAAGGAGCTGAGCCGCAAGGCGAAGCTCTCGATTTACCGGTCAATCTACGTTCCTACTCTCACCTATGGTCATGAGCTGTGGGTCATGACTGAAAGGACAAGATCCCGGATACAAGCGGCCGAAATGAGCTTTCTCCGCAGGGTGGCTGGGCGATCCCTTAGAGATAGGGTGAGAAGCGCGGTCACTCGGGAGGAGCTCAGAGTAGAGCCGCTGCTCCTCCACATCGAGAGGGGTCAGTTGAGGTGGCTCGGGCATCTTTTCCGGATGCCTCCTGGACGCCTTCCCGGGAAGGTGTTCCGGGCATGTCCCACCGGGAGGAGACCCCGGGGAAGACCTAGGACACGCTGGAGAGACTATGTCTCCCGGCTGGCCTGGGAACGCCTCGGTGTCCCCCCGGAAGAGCTGGAGGAAGTGTCTAGGGAGAGGGAAGTCTGGGCATCCCTGCTTAGACTGCTGCCCACGCGACCCGGTCCCGGATAAGCGGTAGAAGATGGATGGATGGATGGACGGTTCTATTTTAAGCGGGTCGGGTCGGGTGCGGATTTTAATTAGTGCTGCTGTTGGAAAACGGGTCGGATGCGGTTTTAAGCACTGCGGGTACGGGCAGGTGCGGATTTACAAAATCGGACCCGTGCAGGACTCAGAGGCACGAGCTCTTCTGGAAAGGGGGCGGGGAGCCCCAGCTCAGTTGCATTTAAAGACACATGCGCGAAAACATCATGTTTTTCCTTCCACTCAAAAATGGGCATTTACAACACGGTATAATAAATGATCTGTGGGGTATTTTCAGCTGAAACTTCACAGACATATTCTGGGGACTCCTGAGGCTTATATTACATTTTTCTAAAAGCAGCATAAAAGGTCCCCTTTAAGCAGCTACTGCGGTTCACAGTGTTGTTTGTATATTTTTGCGCCTGCCTATTAATGATTGAAAGTATTGATTAAACGACAAATGTTAATTGATTAGGCGTCTGCTTCATTTAGGTTGGACAAAATTCTACCTGACCAATGTGTCCCATATTGTCTGACAACTAATGACATTTTCCACAGCAAAGAATCCTATTAATCTTAGCCAAAATGTAATCAAAACTGTATCATAATAAAAGGATTTATTCAATTAAAATGCAAATGGATCTTTGTTTCTGCATGGTCTGACTGATCAGGAAAAAGGCTTAGGCATAATGTGTTTGTGTTGGAAATAACACTGCACTATTCAAACGGATGGAACAATATCGTTGATATCATTTCATGCAAGAGTACCAAGATAAATATTAATATGAAATCTGTAATTTAACCCCTTATATAGACAATCATTTCCTTGTGTTAGGGCGAGGTGTTAGGTACACTTATAAGCTGTCTTTGCAGAAAAGTACTTAATAGGTTCCAGGAGAACCATGAAAGCCTGAGGATGTCGAGATCGATAACCTTTGAATACTAATGTGGATCTCGGTTTTTAAACAATGTGTTTAAAGAGTATGATAGCTGTGTGTACATGGCTGGATAGCTTGTGGGGTGAAGGGGATGATGGCAAATTTGTGTGTGGTTGTGTTAATATAGAAATTCATCCCTTGTGAGAGAGTTTGTCGTATGGTATAATTGCTTATTCAGTAAAAGAAAATGGTTTGGAAATGTGGTGGAAAAACCTGTGAAGAATAAACATATTTGGTAGACTTTATGACATACACATACACTGATACCTTACTGGCTGCCTTCAGTACATGGTGTTGTTCTGATTCTAAATGCAGTGTCATCAAGATATAGGATGTTCTGACAAAGACCAAATGAAAAGCAAAAGGAGAGCAACATCTGCTGGATATGATGGGAACTGCAATGAATGACAAATTAAAAATGAACAGAAACACCTAGGCCTGTTTTGTGTTAGGGTTCATTTAATGAACAAACTTAATTTGTTAAAGGGATAGTTCATCCCCCCCAAAAAAAGTTCTTCCCCATGCTATTAAAGTCAGTGATGTCTAATTTAATTCAAACCTCAATGTTCTTTTAAATATAGTGTGTTCTGCTTTAATGAAGGACATTTTTGGTGAACAATCCCTTTATACAATCGTTCATTGCAAAATATCTCAGGATTGTTAAAGTCAGCATGAAACAGAAGTTGCAACAGTCTTTTCTTCCCTGGTGTGACGTATATCTGAGTGAAAAGGCTTTTGGAATGAGAACAAAAAAGTTGGAGGTTAAGATAAATTGCAACCAATGAAGATATACTTTTTAAAATTGTTAGAAAAATATAGAAAATATATTCTCTAATAAATAGTCTTGATATTTTAGGATTAGATTAATCCTGATTAATGGTACTTAAGATAATTTAAGGGGAAACAACATTCATATAAATAAAAAAATATTTGAAATTCTTTTTAATTCCGTATTCTCCTGTTTTATGGGTAAATAAGTATTTCAATTTTAGGGTATTTGCTCTTTGTGATAGTAGTCTAACATTAGGGGGAAAAAAGATCCATACGCATAAGCATGACACCATTTTCACAAATTCTTTTAGTTTACTGTTAAAGTTTACTGACAACAGAAATGGAAAAAGATATAAATGTGAACAGTTTTATTGATAATTCAGCTGTAAAACAAATGTAAGGCCGTGTGTCCACAAAAGCGTTTTTTCAAGCGGCTGGCGTGTTTTTTCAATTGTTTTCAATGGGAGCGCCGCGTTTTTAAAACGCCATGAGCGTAGCGAGGCGCTGAGCGTTTTTTTCACGCTGAAGCGCCGAGCGCTCGCCGTTTTTTACAGGTCGCCGAGAGTTGAAGAATGTTCAACTTTGGGTAAAACGCTGCGCTCATCACTGTCACTTTTTACCCAACCATCCAATCACAGTGGAGGAGAGGCGGGACTAATACCACACCGACCAACCGCGTCCGCCACATTCTGCTTGTACAACGTCAACAGATGACGACAACAAGCATAATAACGGAACAAAATCATTTAAAACAAGAGCCAGAGAAAATACATTACATTGTATTGACATTTTAATATAGAATCAACACAGAAACAAAATATGTGTGAAATGAGATACTAGTAACACTTTCGCGGATATTCCGTATCATAACAAGCAAAGTGTCTAACTGAAAAAAAACGCAACGCTGGCAAAACGCTCTCAAGCGCCCACAGCTAGGCGTTTTCAGCTGGCTAAAAAGCTTTGGTGAACACACGGCCTGAAGAGCTGACAGTAGACAGAATGCTAATATGACATAATTCCATCATGGATATGCTTTAGCTGATTTTTAGCTTAATTTAAAGTTAGCAACAGTGGCGATGTATGAAGTAGCCTTCACACAGCTACCAAGCAGATTTCTGTTGGCCAATGCTGGAAATTTGCTTGACCAACTTGAGCATGAGCTAAATCTGTGTGGGGAACTTTTTCGCCCTCACTCAAAACTTTTGAGTGCGCAGATTCCCAATTGAAATTGGCTTTGAAATTGGCAATGGTGTGATCTCAGCAAAATTTTGCAGGCAAAAAAAAAAGTCCATAAACTCTCTTACATTTACATTTATTCATTTAGCAGACACTTTTATCCAAAGCGACTTACAAATGAGAACAACAGAAGCAGTTAAACTAACAGTAGGACAGCAATATGCAAGTGCTATGACCCTTCTCAGTTACATCTACATGTAATTTTTTTTATTTTTTTTAATGTTTTTATTTAAAAATAAATAAAAATAGAATAGAAGAGAAAGTATTAGTATTACTGGATGTTACTGGAAGTGCTGCCAAAAAAGATGCGTCTTCAGCCGTTTCTTGAAAGTGGCTATGGACTCAGCAGCTCTGGTTGAGTTAGATCATTCCAGCAGGGAACAGTCATGGTAAAGGTCCGAGAAAGAGATTTTGTGCCTCTTTGAGATGGCACCACAAGACGTCGTTCGCTTGCAGAGCGCAAGTTTCTGGATGCCACATAATTCTGAAGTATCGAGTTTAGGTAAAAGGGAGCAGAGCCAGTGGTTGTTCTGTAGACAAACGTCAGTGACTTGAATTTGATGCGAGCGGCACCTGGCAACCAGTGCAGTTTTGTGAGGAGAGGAGTGACGTGCTCTCTTCGGCTCGATAAAGACCACTCTGGCTGCAGCATTCTGGATCAGTTGCAGAGGTTTGACCGTGCAAGCTGGAAGACCAGCCAGGAGAGGATTACAATAGCCCAGTCTGGATAGAACAAGCGCTTGGACGAGGAGTTGTGTAGCATGCTCTGATAGGAAGGGCCGATCCTCCTGATGTTGTACAAGGCTAATCTACATGACCGGGCAGTTCTAGCAATGTGGTCTGTGAAGTTCAATTGATCATCAATTACCACTCCAAGGTTCCTGGGTGACCTTGATGGAGTTATGGATGACGAGCCCAGCTGAATGGTGAAGTTGTGATGAAGTGTTGGGTTGGCCGGGACCACAGGTAGCTCTGTCTTCGCAAGGTTTAGTTGAAGGTGGTGGTCCTTCATCCAGCCAGAAATGTCTCTTGTCAATAGCGTAGCAAAGCATAAAGCACAGAGTTATGTGCCAGAAATTGAAGTATTAGTTATATTAATAGTGATAATTGCTTTGGCAAACACCCATACTAACAGGATAAACTCCATAAAGCTATTCTGTTCTTTGATATGTGGTGCTATGTTCCAGCACTAGAGGGGGCTATTTCCAAACTTTATTGAGGACACTACACACACAACCTTTCTCTCAACAGAAGCTGGGATGAAATCCCAACAATACACAATCTGTAGGATTAACCAGCAGCTTTTAAAAGCCCATTTATTTACGTAGGGGAATTTGCACTCAACATACTCCGTCTTAAGCTCATTTGTTGATCATATACAATGTGGATCTCGAATGATCTGGGACATCTGCCAGGATATGAGGAGCGCAGATTAAGGCAAGCCATTGAAGGTCAAAAAAGTTTTTTAAAGGCCCTCCCCTTTCAAAGGCTCATAAGCAGGCCTGTCAGCACACCATACAGCCGACCCTTCGATGATGTGCTCGAGAACTATTTACACGATCAGGTGTTTCCTCAGGCTGAAGCGGAACACAATGAAAATAATAGCAGTCTTGAATTTAAAATCCCTCCATTGCCGTAAGAGAGATCCCTAATGGAGACGGGCAATGAGGTTAGGTGACAGCCACACAAAAGGACAGAACTGGTCCGTTTGAAATTGAGAAGAGCAGTTATGACTTCGGGAATAATGAGAGATTCTAATGAGAGACGTTTGGCTGGCGATTTCGTGAATGAAACTGCTCCGCTGGTAGTTCCTTTCTTTTACGACACAGATGAGATCGACATCTTGGAGTCCTTCCATTTGATATTTGATCTAGGTGTACACATTGCTGTCACAGTGTTGATAGATATAATGAGAATATAATTAGGAATGATTGCTTGAATTCCCATGCCGAGATGAAAATCGACACTTATTATGTCTTATTAGATGATCCTTGAGAGATAAACGTCAAATAATGTCAGCGATGTGCGTAACCGTCATGGAAGTAATGCTGAAATCCGCATGGACCTAAAAACAAGCTTCGTTTTCTTTATGAAAAATACACTAAACTATGACCCGGACACGTTTTCCTGAGATTCACACATATACAGTATCTTTGAACTCCGCTCTCATTTCTCCATGTTGTAGACTAAAAGACTTTCTCTTTTCTGAAAACTCTTGCCTGTCCCTCTGTGGTTGCGTCTCCGGATCCACATTACTGATAGACTCCAAACAAGAGGGCCCCTCCCAATTACATAAGAGCCCATCGCTTTCATCACAGACAATTGACTTAATTACAGCTCTGACATGACCACGGTATTAATCATTTTGCCATATCTTTGATTTTCAAGCTTTGTTCCAATAACAGCACCGGGGCCACATAAACACGCAATTTACATTGAGGTAAGCAGTATAAACAAAATTTACAC